>NC_134484.1:374134230-374453212 GCF_040206685.1 Ascaphus truei | reverse complement strand
CTCAAGTTTCACATGGGAGACATCGGAAGACAGGTAGGGAACACCTCCTCTCCAGTATAGTACCTTGAGGGACTGCGGATCAGGTAAGATCCCAGGCGGGATTGCTGCTTTGGAAATTGTTAAGAGGGGGCATCCTTGACACTGGTTAATGGGTTCAGAAGTCATTCACGTCTGGCTTTTTTTTTGGTTCGGTTAGTGAGGTACACACACACACACACACACACACACACACAATATTTTTCGAAATAAACCTACGTTTCTATGAAAATTTAAGTTTTTTTTTTTTTGCGGCCCACCTAGACTTAAACCTTGTTTATTTGGCCCTTGTTGGCATTTGAGTTTGACATGCTTGGCCTAAAGGGTAACATACAAAGATCAATGATATAATAACGAGGAGCATAATGGAAACAATCTATAGACACAACACAATTTATACAAATTCAAGAAAAATAGATCCTATTTAGCAATAATGTTCCTACTAACATCTCATTCAGGATGTTAAAATAACATAAAAAACACATATTGCTCGTTTATATATGGATTTATCACACCCAAAATGAAATTCTCAATGGCAAAGGTGCTATTTTTATGCAACGGTAAATAGAAAGCCTATCAAATAACAAATAAATATACGTCCCTATATCAATGTCAACATTGAAACACTCTGGATCCATGATGCACAACCTGTGGATTCAAAAGGTTTCCCTTTGTGCCAGTTTAAGGACTCTATCTCCTCCCTTCCAATCTTCTTTCACAGATTCAATAGCTTTAAATGTGAGGCCCTGTGGATTGAAATTGAAATGTCGTGACACCATGTGGGTCATAAGTTTCCCCTTTATAATGCTGAGTTCTAATATTCTCATCTTTAAGGGCCTTGTGGTTCTACCCACATACAGTAGTATAGTCCACAAGGACATTCTAGGAGATATATTGTGATCCATTTTACAATTGATATAATCTTTTATTATAAATTGTTTTCCTGCTATTTTAGATGTGGATGCTTTTTTCCCTCTTTGGTATGGAATCTCCACGCTTTGCTTGAGGTGCAACCATAGAATCCCTTTGGTATGGAATCTCCACGCTTTGCATGAGGTGCAACCATAGAATCCCTTTGGTATGGAATCTCCACGCTTTGCTTGAGGTGCAACCATAGAATCCCTTTGGTATGGAATCTCCACGCTTTGCTTGAGGTGCAACCATAGAATCCCTTTGGTATGGAATCTCCACGCTTTGCATGAGGTGCAACCATAGAATCCCTTTGGTATGGAATCTCCACGCTTTGCTTGAGGTGCAACCATAGAATCCCTTTGGTAAATCCAACCAGAGTTTTGGTGTCTTGCTATTTATATCTGTCCTAAGAGTGCTGGGGCCAGCCTATTTTTCAAATTTGACTGAGGCTTTGTTAAAAACGACATTTGAGCGCCTGGAAGAGAATCCTTTAAAACTGGATCATTTTTTTTAAAATATGCCAATGCTTATTTAGTATATTTCTTCATTTTTGGCACCTCTCTGTTGAACTGTGTAATAAAAGTCGCAGAAAAATCATTCAGTGCACCACCACCCTATGGGACTTTCACCACTGAATTCACTCGATCTTTTCTAACTAGCTTGTTGCCTTTATTCACTGCCTCTTTCACAGTAGCCTCTCATCATTTTTTTTCTTTAAATCTTTTGAGTTAATATTTCTGATTGCTATGAGGTACAAGGTAATCTGAACAGTTTCTCCTAATTCTTCTTATTTGCCCATATGGAATGTTGTCAATCCATCTTTGATGGTGACTGTCACGGGGGACCAGACCTAACACACCGGGGATCAATTCACCAGACAGAAACACAGAGTTTATCAAATGTATTGATTGATAAAAGAAAGATCTACAACTATATACAGTAAATCAACACACACACTTACAACTGAGAAACTGGGGGTACCCTTTTAATTTAGGTGCAGGGACCTCCCTAAAGAGATTTTCCCTGTCCGTCTTCCTGCAATGTCCACCGCAACAGGATTCCAGGCTTGGCACCAGCACTGGAGTGGACACTGCAGCTTCTCCCAACTTCTGTTTCAACGCCACACATTGAGGTCATTGAGTCAATCCCTGAGATTATTGGTTTTCCGGGTGGGCATGCCAAATTTTTGTGGATTTTAGGTAAAAAATAAGAAAAATGGGCATTTTTGGCTTATTTTTTCACATATTCTCGGTATTGAATCCTGTGCTCCCCTTAATTCACACACTGGTTTTCTTATGTCTCTGGAATTTATTCATTAAACAGTCAACTAAATTCACCCAACCACAACAGGTACACATCCGCAATGTCATTTATTTTACCTGCAACTTTACAACTTTACTCTCTCCTTTATCTCAGTACAAGATAACCCTCCCTCCTGCTTGCCATTAACCCAATCTGTCCCGGCAAAAATTCCAATGATGAATAAAGCTGCATTTTATTCCTAATGCTGCAGTCCCAGCAACATTTCTATTTTAGTTTTACAACTGAGGTTTGTGCCAGAAATGGATGTTTTTCATTTCTGATGTTTCATGTGCTTATTCCAGGTGACCCCCACTTTAGGAAAGATCTTAAGGCTGCATCCAAAACGAAAAGAAATGAATGCAGCAACTTTTCTACCTTGGCTGACCTACCTAGTACTGAATGGGTTAAAATATCTTTCTATTTCAAATTTAACAACAGTTTTTGCAGGTACTTGCAGCCGGGGATAGAAGCGGTTAAATAAGCAATTAGTCACACAAGCTAACCAAAGTTAATTGGCAAGCACATAACATATGACATTTTGGCTCTGCACAAAACCTTTGGTGTTATATCAACTTTTACATATTACACCTTTGTTTACTCACCCAGCTGTTAGATTGGCCACACTTTCTGCAGTTATTTTTGGTAGTGGAGAATGGTCTAGCCCTGTGGTTTCCAACCTTTTTAAATTGTGCACCCCTTACTAGGGAATATTTGTACATATTTTATTGCCTACTCATCAGACTATTACTAACAAAACTGACGGACCTCAAGCAGTATAATGTCCTGAGCTCATGGGGGGGATGTAAGGAATCCGGTCCTGGGTTTGGCTGGATCACTCTTACAGGGCTACAGAGTTTCAGGCAAAACCCGCCTTGCACTGAACAGTCAGAATCACCTGCTCTGGCAATTAGGGCCTCATGCAGAGAGCAGCGCTATTAACAATCTCGCCCGTGTGAGTATTGTGTTATATTTACCACTAATATCCTTATACCCCACCCTTTCATCACCTGATATTGATTGGGCAACACCTATAAATGAACAAGATACCAAGATAGGATTACACTCACACTAGTCCGTGTGAGTGCTAAATTACAATTTTTGGTGGTCCATAAAACACACCATCCCCCCCCCTCATTGACGTGTATATAATTATATGTGTTAACCCTATCCTCCTTTCTATTTATACTAGAGGAAATCCCCCTGGAGCGGCACTGTGAACCAACGAAGTAAGTGGCCGATACATCAAGAAGAAGAACCCGCATCGCAAGAAGAAAAGCCTCATCAGAAGCACACGGGACTCCCAAAGAAACCCTGATGTGACTGGGCTTACACAAGGCCGTGTAAGTTTTATATACCTTTATTTTATTTCACCTTCACACCAACACACATACACCCATGTGTGCCTATCCTTCTAATTAGATATTAGACACCTGAGCCACCACACCCGCTCAGGATATAACTGCTTCACCTTAAAGAGCAATTACCAGTTCTATAACACTGCCTGTTTCCAACCATTGTGCTCCCCCATCCTTTTTGTATTCATTACCTATAAGGGTCCTGGATAGATCCTGCTGGGGTTCCGAGTCACAAGAGGATACCACTCGAAAACCACTTACAGGCAGTATTACACCACTCTTTTCATACTTCTGCACATCAGATAAGCCACACAGAGATAGCGCCCGGGTACCTCCTCAAACAAACTTGTCTATGGATTACTCTGCACTCTCCAACCCTGACCCGGCAATGTTTGACTACGGACTGCGCAACACAGAACCGGCTTCGTGGTCTATGGTGGGTGTTTTCATATCCCCACCTCAGCCCCGCGGCCCGGTCCCGGTTTGTGGCCAGCACGATTGTTACAGGGGAACACGCTTAATAACTAAGCTGACCAGATGTCCCGGTTTGACAGTACCGTTTTTAGAGCTCCTGTCCCAGTGTCCCGAAAGGCCAATTAAAACTGCTAATTTGTACCGGTTTGGAAAACTGCAGATCCAAATGTCCCGGTAATACATTTGTCATCACACTGTGCACGTGCATGCGTGAGCTCTCGCTGCTCGCGTTCGCTTTTCTTGGTGTGGGGAGGAAGTGTGTGTGTGATTCTTGGGGGAGATTGAGTTTGTGAGGGGGGGATATGGGAGAAGGTGGGGGCAACATGAGGGGGGGAGAGTAGGTTAAGAGGGAGGAAGAGAGGAGGGTGGCGTGAGTGAGCAAGAGATGATTAATTCATCATTTATGATTAATAAATATTTTTTATTTTGTCCCAGTCTGTCATTTTTTTAAAATATGGTCACCTTATTATTAAGGCCTCAAACTGCCCCTCAGTGTGTGCGGACAGCATGTGGGGTATAGCTGTCAATCACTGCGGGAGCTTCCAAAGTCATGCCCTACAATGCCACTGTGGATGCAAAGCATTGTGGGGAGCGACTTTGGAAGCTCTTGCTGTAATTGACAGCTGTACCACCCACGTAAAGATGCAGTTTGGGGCCTTACTAAGGGCACAGTCCCCACACAGGCTCAGGACCCCACTTTAGTGCCGAGGATCCGCCATTATATTATTTGCGGGGCAAATCATTGTTGGGACTCACTGGTCTAGATTTTGACCATGTATTTTAAAGGATTTACCATATATTAGCATGTACATTGGGATGGGAAGAGCTTATGCAGGACAAATTTATTAAGATCACATTTAAAGCAATAACTAGAGATGAGTGAATTGTTAAGGCATATTTGTACAGTTTGCTAATTTTAGGCATTTCGAATTTTCAGGAAAGTTGTAGAAATGTCAAAATTTGCCAAAAACATCAAAAGTCAATATTTTACTAAGGGATCACGTTTCTCCCTAATTTTGCAAATATGTTGTTGTCTTTTGTAGAAACTTGCAAAGTTTGCAAGACATGCCACTTTTAGATGAATGCTGTTAATGTTTGAGAGAGTGATTTGCCAAAGGTCACAAGGAGAAGTGACATAAGGATCAAACCTGGGATTAAACCAGGTTCACCCACTCCAAAAGGTAGTGACATTTACACTCAGTTACTCCTTCAGCCCAGAAAAAGAGTGTTTCCATTTGGCGGTAATGGTGCCAACGCACCCGTTTGGTTTGACCCATGTAGTCTTCAGGACTTTTGCAAGAGGAGTTTATTGAATAATGAATGCATTGTAAAAGGTGTCAGATTCAGGAACAGAGAGAAGTAGAAAGGACTGGCTCTGTAGAAGAAATACAAAATAAGGCGAACAATAGTAGCCAGGTTCTATTTTTGTTATGGTTTCCAATTCCAGGAATGAAGCAAAGTAATCAGGGTGTAAGGTCTGTGCTGTGATTGGAAAACATTGTAGTCGGCCAAACTTTCCAAGTAACATTCACAGCGCACATGCACCAAGGGACATCAGCCCTATTTTCAGAGCATCCTGGCCAGGCCTTGTGTTGGTAACTTTTGACACTATTCCCTTCATAAATTTTGTTTAAGAAGCAGTCATGTTTGTTTGCCGACTTATCCTTCAGGAAATGGTTGGGAATTGCCGATTATATGGGCAGTGTAGTTGCTGCCTCACTCTGCCCAATAATGCCATAAAATCATGTCTCGTGACAGACACCTAGTGGGGATTTATTGAACAGAAAGAGACAATCTTTTGACCCAGGATAATTATGTATGTATCACTGCCTTTGAGAAAGTCGCCCGTGTGCGACGAAACGCGTCAGGACTACGTCTTTATGCAAAGATATTACGTCATCACGCACGCGGAGCAGAATTGTGGCTGGAAACATCAGGCGACCCTGCTGAGGTTCCGTACAGATTGTTTGGAGGACTTGCAGCAGTAACGTTTGGCCTTCCGGATACCGCTGCTCCCTGGCACTGTCGAGTGATAACTGGGTCACGGACCACACGGGGAGACTCCGGGTTGGCGGAGACAATATATGATCACAATTGCCTTTATTTTTATTACCCGTGTGAGTGATATTCTTCCCCTTTCCCTTAATAAATGTACTATTTTACGCTATGGGGCGTGCGCTCTCTTTTCTTTTTCTCTTTAGGTTTCTAATTGGATTTGGTTAATCCTCCTGAGAGCAGCCAGAGACCCCCTTACCAGATCAAATTATTCAACACTTGCTGGACTTTACAAAAGGACTGGTTCATATATATTTTCTTTTTTTGTTGTTTGTATGTGATCACATCACTGTGCATATGTCAAATGAGTTGCTTTTTTTTATTATTGATTGAATATCACATGTATTAGCACTTATTAATAATATTTTATCCATCACTTTCACATATTATATTAGTGTGGTGCTACTTTTACATGTTTTTTGTATGTATGCCTGTCTTTCTTTATATAGTGTACTCAGCGTTTTACAAAAGAGACAATACAATACAGGGAATTATAATACAATAAGTGCATTAAACAAAATCAGACAATAGGAAAGGAAATTACTGCCCCGGAGAGCTTAGAATCGAAGTGTAATAATAGTTTCTGTCAAAAGGCCTGCCTGGCCTGTATGCTCTGGCCCCCTAAAAACGACATCTTGGTGGTCTCAGAAAGGATGCTAGAGAGCCTGGTAAGGAAGTCAGCGGCACTCCGAGTGCCGCACGTGACGTCGGCAGGCCCACAGTGGGTGGGTCATCTTCAGGAGGCTGGGTCCACATGGTGGAGGCTGCGGGAGGGGAATCCTAGTCCCAGACCAGCAACAGAGCAACCCTGTGCCTGGCTCCTAATTCCTCTGCACAGGCCGGGTGGCGATGCAGGTGGTCTTTCCCTTGTGGGCTGCTTAAGAGTAGCAAGTTCGGGAGAAAGCAGGTGATCAGTCATACTGATATTTTTAAAATGTGTGTCTTTTTGTTAAGGACACCTTTGAATTTTGTTGTTGTTAATATTCAATACCGCAACTCTTACACCTTGTATATTTATTTTTGCCAGTTTCGTGGACGCTAAAAAAAAGGGATTGTGGTTGTGCTGCTTAATTATTCAATGCATACAGATGCAGCAGATGTTATGGCGCACGTGCGCAAAAAAGAGAGGCAGGGCTGTACACCAGCAAGTACAATAACGTCCGCTACACCTGTATAATGATTTCAAGAGAGACATTTTAAATAAAGCGTGCGGTAAATAGTTGTGATGTTCAGCACAGTCTATTCCCATCACATACCGACTTCAAGCTGTGCTTGAAAACAGAGAAAGCCGTCTGCAGGGCCTTCATACGCTCCCGCAACCCCACCATTCCCTCTTGTGCAGTAGTTAAACAAAACAAGATTTTATTCTCTAAAAATATTATACACAAACGAACTAAAGTTTTCTTTAAGGTTTATGAAATTTGCTCTGCACGAAGACCCGTGGAACGCAGAGGCCTTCTTTCTTATTCACGGTCTCTCGAAGCACATACTCATTGGACACTCGTGTGTACCCAGCTGCTGAGAAGAGACACGACAAGTGCTCTGAAACAAAAGGGAAAGCAATACAGTGATTACAAAAGCATCATCACCCATGTTACATTTTATGCTGCACCTTTCCCAAGGAAAGGTATCCCTGCTTTCAAGTGGCAAGTAGAGCTGCTGGAGTTAATCGATTTCTTCTGGCACCATTTGCAACAGCTACTACCAATCGCCTAAAAACAAAATGTTTATTTGTGCTATCCTCCCTTACTAAGATACATACAGATGTAGCCAACATTATTGCACCTGCTGGAGCACGCCTGCATGTAAAATAGCATGTTAGCCCTGCCCGTCTTGCAAACAACTGATCCAAAGCAATGCCCGCTTTTCCCGATGGTGCATTGTGTATGACCCGCAGCAACATGCCAGCAGGAGTAAGAACATTGACTACATCTGTACCACACCCCAAAAAAAAAAGAGTCTCAGAGATAGTTAAAGATGGTCACCTGGATTTACTACAGAAACAGCAAAAGTGAGAACAGATAACTGTGAGGTATTCCAAAAATGGCACACCCCACCGACAGATATCCCTATAGTGATGCACAACAGTTTAGTATTGAGAAATGTCAAAGATTGTGGCCTAAGCACCTACATTACATGGCGAGAGATAATAAACATATTTATTTAATTTTAATTAATGTCAAAATTAAAATTCCTACAATTCCTCATTAAGATGAGAACATAATGAAAACACCCCATTTAGAATTCAAATTCCCACTTATATATTCACTTATAGTATCACCATATAAGTGTACACGATTGACTCACCTTTCATGGCATGTGCACAGAAAGATGCACCTATACCAGGTAAGTCATGTATACACACTAGTATATTGTGTGTGGGGTATGTAAACTTTCACAATATCAATAGCTAAATGGCTAATAGTAGTATGTCTGTGAATATAATCTACTAAAGCTCACCTTGGCCACACTCGGTATCAATATATAAACTGGTGTAATCCATATGGGTTAATATGGCTATGACTTGCCGATACTTGCTTGTGCCACATGAGCTTGGGCCATAAATGGTTAATGCAATACCCGAATTTACTCACCCCGTTATATTAATAAGTGGATAACGTTTTCTAGCCACACACTCTAGTTCATATCTAATGGCACGGTGATTCAAAAACAGCCGTCGAGACCACTATATGATCAGGTACTCGTTCGTGCCCGCAAAATAGAGTTTCTTCCGTCGGGGAGAAGCATGCCGTGCACTGCATACACTAGAGTGCCCCAGGCACGAAACGCGTCAGAGCATTCTCCTCCAGCTACTTGTGGCGGTGTAACATGGTCTGCAGATTTCAATAAAGGTGACTTTTTAGTGACCCAGCAGCTTTAGTCTCTCCTTGGCACTCTAGTGTATGCAGTGCATGGCATGCTTCTCCCCGACGGAAGAAACTCTATTTTGCGGTCTTCACTACAGCTGTGGCACGTCTCTCCAGGACAATACATCAGTGAGTGCATCTCAGTATTTAAATTTACTCACTTATCAGCTATAATCCAGCTCTAGGGTTTTGCAACTACAGGCTTTGGTTGATCCCGCTGGAGTTCTCCCCAGACATCCCCATTTTAATGCTTGGCTAGCCCATCCATATTAGGAGCATAATAGGATCCAGATCACATGGATGAACTTAAACTGGGTTGTTTACACTTTCTTTGACGTGCATTTACTCATTAGTGCCTATTCGCATGCTCTTTTGAGCTCTGCTTTTGGGAGGTTTCCTTCACCTGTTTCTACACTCGTTCGTGCCCAGCTACATTCATATACCTTAATGATGTGACATTTCATTTAGGTCATTAGTATTTTGTCTCTTAGTCGTTTTAATACACCCCCTTGCGGTGTCTGCCTTGTTGTGGCTCGCACGCTTACAACGCTTTGGCCAAAGGGTTAAACTAAATGACCCTTTTTCAAGAGAATATATAAGTATTTTACTGTGTATTTCTGTCATGTTGGATGTAGCATTGGGCTTCTCTGTCGTTTTAATACACACAGACTTGCAATATTTAAGACAGCACATCCCTTTGCTATAGCATGGAGAAACCGGGGCAGTCTACTTATGTCTAATGAAGTGCGTATTGTTAATAAGGATACATACTATCATGCAGTACCACAGAAAAAGATCAACATTGAAACCAGATGCAAGTAGAAAAATAAGGCAGTGCACTGCCCAAAGTAACAGGAGGCTCACGGTTTTTAGCAACAAAAAAATTGAAATCAGAAGGCCTGCAAGATTTTGCTGTATTTAGCCATTTTGTATACAGCCGAAAATAGTTGATCAGTCACTGGTAATAATACAACTGTAATGTATCCTCAGAGTATTTACAAGTTTCTTCACATGGCCATAAACAGGAATATATTTATCAGGTATATATGCTGCTACAGATATTCTTAGTGGTTGCATTAAACACTAGTTACGGAGCCCTATTTTTCTCCGTCCAGGGCGCCTCTAATCTTGATAAACTGTTCAATGAGCACAGGATTACTGTGTTGCGGATAACTTTCCCCTCTATTATAGCTTTAAGAGCTTGTTGCTAAACTGGAGGATTGGTGGTACAGTATATATTTGGCATGAAGAGATCAGAGCAGTCAGTATATATATGCTGCATTGTCCACAGTAAATTAAAATAATAGATTAAGGTTTATAGAGTACTGTGTACGCGCTATCATAAGCGTTTTTAAGCGGATGTTTGGATCGCTAGTCACGGAGCTCCTTTTTGCTCCGCCAATGCTGCCAGTGATCACAGTAAATTCTAGTACCTAACAAGGATCTTTGCCATATAATAAATTCTAATGGTTCACGAGAATCGTGATCATACAATAAAAAGCACGAATAGATCAGAGCAGTCAGCGTGCATATGCTGCAGTGTCCACAGCAATTTAGAATAATATATTTATAATGTACTGTGTGCACGTTACCACAAGCGGTTTTTAGCGGGTGTTTGGATCGCTAGTCACGGAGCTCCGTTTTGCTCCGCTGTTGCTGACAATGATCTCCATGAATTCTAGGGGCTAACAAGGATATTTACCATACAATAAATTCTAATGGTTCATGAGGATCGTGACCATACAATGATAAGAGAGGCTCATGTGAGCAAGCCTTTGAAAATCAGGTGAGTAGTTTCACATTCAATGGGGTTGTTAACATCTCCAGCACAGTATTTGCCGGCAAACCCGACGTACGTTTCGGCGCATAAGCTGACGACTTCTTCCGGGGTGGGCGTGACAGCGTCCAGATCAACCCCTTTTTATAGTTTGCGGTTGTCAAAGCATCTTAACCCATATGGATCACACCAGTTTATATATTGATACCGTGTGTGGCCAAGGTGATCTTTAGTAGATTATATTCACAGACATACTACAATTAGCCATTTAGCCATTGATATTGTGAAAGTTTACATACCCCACACACAATATACTAGTGTGTATACATGACTTACCTGGTATAGGTGCATCTTTCTGTGCACATGCCATGAAAGGTGAGTCAATTGTGTACACTTATATATTCACTTATAGTATCACCATATAAGTGGTTATTTGAATTCTAAATGTGGTGTTTTCATTATGTTCTCATCTTAATGAGGAATTTTATGAATTTTAATTTTGACATTAATTATAATTAAATAAATAGGTTTATTATTATCTCTCGCCGTGTAATGTATGTGCTTAGACCACAATCTATGAAATGTATCAATACTAGACTGTTGTGCACCAATATAGGGATATCTGTCTGTGGGGTGTGCCTCCTTGGAACACCTCACAGTTATCTGTTCACATATCTGTTTATCTCCATGTTAGCACCCAGCAGAGCGTTATTAATTCTAGTTAGAGTGAGGTTCATCTCTTTTTATAAGAAGAAACAACAAAAGCCACGCGAAAGAGACACCACACGAGCCTGGTTGAACAGTGAAAACACACACAATACTATCACTTCATTCTCAAAACACACATCACGTGGTTTACATTGTAGTTCTTAATTTCGAAGCTATTTTAATTTGCCATTTAACAGAATTCTTGTTCGTTTTCCATTATGTCCTACATTATTCTTTGTGCTATAAAGTGTTCATAGTACACGTCACAGAGGTTACATCATAGGACATTAGTTGCAAAACAGCGAGCTAAAAAACAATATTGCAGAACAATTTTAATTATAGCAATAAGGAAATGGCACGGCAAGCTTACATCTCATGGAGATTGCCTCGTTAAACACTCAAGTGTTTATAAAGTCACCTATTATTTTACATATAGATGAAAGATTACATGCACCAAACAAGAAGAGACACAGTTGAATGCCTTGTTCTATGTTAGACTAAAAGATGGTGATCATTACAATGTGCTTGGTATTCATTCTCTGCAAAGCCACGTGTAGTTTTAGCAAAAATGGGACTGGGTAAATAATTCACCTTCAGTGAAGAAATAAGACCGTGTCCCATCTTGTCTGACATAGAAATGCTCTGCCAGTTTGCTCCCCGATTTAAAGCGCAGCATCGCATGATCATAGAGGCCGTAATCCCTGAACAATACACACCCCCCTGGCTTCAGCACCTGCAGGGAAACACACGCACATGTAACAGGGAGCTTGTCATTGTGTATAATAAATGTAATCTATTAGCAAACATTACTGTTCACAGAATGCAGTTCATAGATCAAATAGCCGTGTTGGTCCTGGAAGAAGTGTACATTTATTGGAGATTATCCATCATTTTCTAGACCAACATGAGAGTCCTTACACAATATTCAATGAAAGGGCTTTTGAAACCTCACAGGTCTCTAAGTGTTGTGAACATTACAGATCCCAAGCCAACATGTATAACTGCAACTCTACGCAGAATGCACATAGAATCACCGGCTTGCAGAGCTTACGATCTCATTTTGATGCAGATGCACAGAGAGGCAAGGTGATTTGCACAAGGAGCAGGCACTGCGACTAAATCAGTCTCGCTTTTCCTTCAGCGGCTTAAAGTGAATTCCAATATTGGGGAGGACACATGATCTCAGCAATGAAGTATAACACACAAATACTGCTTCACCTGCAGACCTACCTTGTAAATGTTTTGTATGGCAAGGTGCATCTTGTCTGGGTGAATGGCCGAAAGTACAAAGATTAACATGGCGACATCTACGCTGTCTGCAGGGATGTTTTCTGTGAGGTCGTCTTTGGTCAGATCACACTGGAAAGCTTTGCAAGTGTTCGGGTTGTAAGAGGCGTTTTGCTGTAATAGCAGGGAAATTAATTGAGCAAACAACCAAACATGAAGGACTTACGAGGTACCAAGAAGAAAAATAAAAGAGTTGCCATGATAAATTAAAACTCATACCCTACACGTTTTTTTAATTTAAATTAATCCATTCTGTAAGTATTAGATAATACTTATTGATTTCAAATATATATTTTTTCAACTCAATGCCATTTTTATGAGTTCCAATATACGGAGCGTCCTTTGATTTCTATAACAGGCTTTAGCCACCTCCCCAGCAGTGCAAGATCTTTTTAACCCTTTCCTGTTTGTGATAATTTGTTGCTAATATTCCCAGAAGTCTGAGCTGCAAACTGTAACAATAGATAGATAATGTTACTTTAGTAACATAAGAATACATTGTAGCTGCTGAGTTACACTGACCGAGGGATTGATTGACACAGACAGGTAGCCATTTAGTGAACCTGAGGAAAAAGGAAATTTGCTGATCGATCATGGGAGAACTAATCGATCAACATCTTAGGTAATTAGTTTTCATTAAAGGTAATCAAATGCTGCATATATTAAAACAAAATATATATACATATTTTTTTTTAAGTGCTGCCAATAGTGCCACTGCGATAGTGCTGACCAGGGCACGATCACACAAACTCTTATTGGACACTACTGCAGTTTAACGAATAACCCCCTATGGAAAGGTATTGAACACAAACCTTCACAAAGTCCACAGCTCGTGGGGAGAAATCGCAAGCATACAGAAAGAAGCCAGGATCCTCTTCCAGCAGTGGAAACAAGCAGTTACCGACACCACATCCTGCTTCCAGGATGGTCAAACTCTGGTTCTCAAACTGCGAACAGTAACAAACGTTCAGGTGATTAGTGCACACAAAACATATCTTTATACTGTTACAGATGGCTTGGGCAGCAAAGCTCATCAGAAATGAAAGGTAAAATAAACAAAAAACACACCATTAATTTTAAAAACTGTAGATATTGACAATTCTGGGTTTTATGCCTAAGGAATTTATTTCCATGAAATGGTATATAGTATTTCACCAGCTTTATGCAGCTGTCTCACCATTAATGAAATTATAGATGGGAAATAGTGTAGGGAATTTGGTGTGACGACAAAGAAAAGTCGTATAAAAGGCTAAAACACCTTGATTTAATGATAATTTTATTACGTGCCGCTAATTGTCCAATTGTTGGGTGTATGAACCAGGACCGTTTTGCTGTAAAAAACTGCACTGTCATTTTGCACCCCCCCCCCCCCTAAAATAGACCATGTTTATTCTGCATATCTTAGTATCTAAGGGTGCAACATCTGTCTTGCCCAAAGTGTCAAATTGTAATTTGGGGAGTATCAAAAAGAGAAATCATTAAGATGCAACGTGCCCTTATTTTCTTATCAGCACAAATATAAATATATCACAGGCTTCATTGTTCTGTATGTTGGGATAGGTTGTGATATTCTGCTCCAACACTGCCAATGGAAACTGTGCCGGAATATGTTGTGTTATCTGGGGGAACAATGTCATCTGCTACATCTGTATGTAAGTAACATGACTGGTAAAAGGCATCTCTAATTGTATTTAGCCGCTATATAAAATAACTGTGCACCAGAGCACTTTCCTGTCCCTTGGGTACACAGACCAAGGAATTCTCACCTCCCTGCAGGCTTTAAGTTCCTCAAACTCCCTGGTTGTCCAGTGCCTGTCCTTGAAGAAGTTTGTGCTATTCCTCTTGTAAAACAGGTCCCAGTTTCTCTGCGCTTCTCTTTCTAGTTTCAGCTGTTTAAACTCGGACACCAGGTCTCTATCATTTTGCAGCTTGTCAGCCTCCTCTGGGGTGAGAGCCCGCACCTTGTGCTCTTTGTTCTGGAACGGAGCTTCCCGACAGGATAATGACTCAAAGTGCAAGTTACTGTCGGTCATCGAGTTGCTTTTCTCCTGTATGAAGGAGTCCATGTTTATATGGCTGTGCTGCTGTTAACAAAATGGGTTGTAGCCGTCACCAAAATAAAAATGGCAGGGATTCTAGAAACAAAAAAAATGGCATTAGAAAAATTTATTCCTAGGTGACCAAAACCAAAACAGCTCATCAATTATACTTAGTCTATTTACAAAATAAATAAGAATGGCTTTTGATCAAAGAAAACCACATTTGTACTCCTTTATCAAAATCTGGAAAGAAAAATCTCATCAGGATAGAAGGGAACACCAACTTAATGTAATCGTAATAGATACAAATTATCGCTGTTTTGTAGGGAAGAGTAGAACAAAATGGTGATAAAAGACAGCTACTTTCTTTGGGGCGATACCAGACAAAGCATTGTTGGTTTTTTTTAATCACAGAAAGAAAATGGACTGAATGAAATTCCTACTAAGTACCCTAAGTCCACCCACAGGATATTCCCAATACCTATGCAACATGGTCCACACAGATGTCAACCCTCAGGGACCATTCTCAATGAGATTTGGGGGTTCTCTACCAAAAAGATGGCATTTTATTGGAGAAGTGCTGGTTTTGATTAGTGATGTTCTGCTATGCAGAGCTTCAGGGGTGAGCACAGCGTTACAGCCTCACAAGCGCCGTCCTGCTCCCTGATGTCATCAGGTGGAAACAAGGAGGAATAGCCCATGCCACAGAGCCAACACAGCTTCCAGGGTTTATATGCTGTACTTTTATGCCGGTATTTGTCCCAACATGAATCTTTACACTATCAAATTACAAGTGGCTTCCCTTTATTTGCAGATAAACACTCTTACAGTACTTCACTATGTTCTGCTTTTGAATTTAGCATTAACATCAGAAGAATTGGTGATATACAGATCAAGTTGCCTCCACATCCCCTACTCCAGTGGAGTAATATGCCCGAAACACGTGGAAAATCTGTAAGTCTATTATGGATTCAGACCACCATGATGTTTCTTTTTTCCTTTCACTGCTTGCGTTTATGGAGACTGCCATTACTAGCGGTCCTGCTATATTTGCCTTCCTCCTTGGTTGGAACCAGAGACATCCGGTGCATGTTCCCCGGGGGAACAGTTCGTGGAGCCACTGACGCCGAGAGTTCCTGCTGGACGGAGACTCACGAGGATCACACCGGTCTGCGGATCAGCTGAGCAGAGGAGAGGTTCCTGCCGACCATTCGGAGCACGAGTATTGATCTCATACATGCTTTTTAACCTTCATTGTTTGTCCATTGAGTTTTTGGAACATTAAATCCATTTTTTTACAGTAATGCACTAGGATTGGGCGCTTTTTTTCTTTGTTTTTTTCTATACAGGTGGAGTGGGGAGGTCATTGGGCCCTATCAGAATCCAGGAATCGGAGGGAGCATGTTCATCAGAATCACCCCAGAATGAGAGAGGCAAATATAGTGCACTTCTGTTTAACTTGTGTAGAGATAATTAACGTAACTTGGCTCTTATAGAGAGCCTACTTACAGACTGCAAGGAGTTAAACCAGCAGTGAGAGGAAGATGTATCAGCAGCTGCTCTGGTGTCTGTAGAGTCTGGTATATCTCCGAGAGAAATAACAGAAAAGAGCCGATGGTGCAGATCAATTCAAAATGTATAAGTACTAAAAACAAAACAGTAATGTACTTGCATGGTATATACACATTACAAAGGCACATCTAAAAGTAGGTGAATGTGACTGTTGATCCTGCCAGGAAAGGGGTTGGTGAATCCTGACTGACGAGGGACACACAAGACCTATCCATCTGCCAGGTATTATCCGGTAACAGATACATCGTGATTGCTGTTGAAACATCTTGTAACCAATGATCCTGAGGACACAATGACCACAGAGAGAGACAGACCAACGTTGGAAGCAGAGTTCCTGAATCCCAGAGTGGATTAAAGGCTGATATTTGCTGTACTAAGTGTACACTGGCGACACACTTCATTTGAGCTCGGCTAGTCCCACGAATTCGGGTATACCCGGGTGTATTGAGGTTTGTGACTGTTTTCTGCCCGAGTGCATTGAGGTATTTTCCAGACAGGGATTGAAGCATTTTATTCCCGCTGGCTGCAATACTGCACAGTATATATATATATACTGCATTACAATTCATGAATTTATGCCATCTGGTAGACACGCGAAGCATTTCAGCCTATTAAATCCTAATCATTATCATTTAACAGATCAGCCGCCCGTCAGCCAGGCATGAACCCAGGCTGGGAAGGCAAATGCAACGGGGCTTGTCAGAGGTGAGGAGCGGCGCATTCCAGGTATCTGCCAGGTACATACTGGGTATTTGCTCGAATAAAGTGTGTCGGTGCAGTAAGTGCATACCTTACCATCTAACACCTGAAATTGCTCAGATATACTGCCCTACGATGTTCTTCTTTTTTTCTCTCTTCCTGCATATTTGCGCCTATGTCGTTCTTTTCTATACAAATTACTAGCGGCAAGTGTGGAGCCGTGGACCTAAGTGGCAGCATTTTGTAGGGTTAGTTGATTATAAGGGTGAATACCTCTCGTTTTGACTGATTTGGCCAGGTGTGGTTTTGATTATTACTGCATTAACAATTTGTTGAGATTTGCGCTGATTGTATCTTGTTTATATATATATATATATATATATATATATATATATATATATATATATATATATATATTCAGAGAGCCCCAAGTCCAGAGAGAAGCCTAGACACAAACAGTGGGGGAAAAGAAAATCATCATTGTGTAGTATATCAAGAAAAATTGAAATATTTATTCCCCTTTTATTGTAATAAACTGCCAAATTTGCCACTTGTGTTTTCTGCATGTTACACCACTGGTATGGCGAGTGCAGGTGGGAATCTGTGCAGCACTGTGTCTTTTGGTTGAAGTCGTTCTAGATTCAGAAGCATAGTGAAGTACTGCTAAAAGTTTTATACGCAAATAAAAGAAAGCCACTTACAATCTTTCAGTTTCAACAGCCATGTCTGGGATAAAACCCATTACAGAAACATGGTATACACTCAGCACAGTGTTTGCTCCGTGGCGAAGAGTATTTGCATCTACCCATTAGCCGCTGGCGTGGTCATATACCTTTCACACCCCATTTCACCCCAAGGAATACTACAGGACTCTACGGGTTAATCATTACACACCTTCAGTCGACACCAGCTACTAGTTCGACATCAGAGTAGGACTCAGCGTGTATTAAGCCTGGAGGTACGACCCTCTGGCCGTATCAAGTTATAGGCTCCGTTTATTCTCTTTGTCAAACTTATTATGTGGCAAGATAATAGCAGCAGTGTTTGGAACGGTTGCCACCCCCAGGACCTGAGCGTCGTGACGTTTCGCGTCACGCGCTTGGAGAAAGCCAGAGAGTCGTGCCTCAAGGCTAAATACACGCCATTTAGAAGGCTTCATGTCCGTGTGCGGGTCATTTAACTCACTGCTATAGACTGACTGCATACTGCTTATCATTTATTACCGTTTACCTTAGGTGACAGAGTACTCCGCTTGTTTAATACTAAGAAACAATTCAGACTTGCCAGCAAGGTTTTCTTTAGAGCACCCAATTTAGGGGTCATCCCCTTATTCACCCACTAAATACACGCTAAGTGTGCCTACCCTAATATTGCTGGCAGTTTGTATGTACTGATCAAAGCTGATGGTGATTCGCAGTGCCTAAACAGGGCTTTTGCAATTCTCCCACCCCCAGGTACTTTGTTGGCTCAACGAGGCAGCGATGAGGGAGAGAACCAGGGTACGATCAATTTAGTCCACATGTGTTCTAGCATAGGGAGCTCGTGACTACTATCTAAATGCTCCTTATTTCACATCTTTATATGTGGTATGATCAGATCACTGATATTATATTAGGTGTTATAAATCTATCCACCAATCCACCCACCCTCACCCAGACTCCTTGAGAAAGCGCGGTTAGCGTGAAAGCGTGGGCGGAGAATCCCCCCATTTTGTGTTTTTTTTTTTATCATGTAGTTTAATAAAAAAAAATATTTTTGTATTCACTCGGTGAGTTGTCAAGTGCCTTTTTTGGGTTTGTTGTTCAAACAATCCTCCACGACTTTTTTTTTTTAACCCTTTGCAGCCTGAACCAATTTAGAAGTATCATGACCATGCATCGTTCTTATTATCTATGTGTGCACTTTCATAAGATTTTAAAGCAGTAAATATTTGAATGATTGCATCCTCTATGTGGCTTTATATCTTGCCATTAAAGGGGTTTCTTTTTTGTGCTCCAAATCCACACAGTGAATTGAGTTTATTTTGATAATAACTTATAGCAACATTTAAATACTCCACCAGATGGGTAAACTTAAACTACTAGGTGGACTCACTATGTGAATAAAAATTGCAGTCATTTCTCTGCATTAAATCTAGATAAACTGTACATCTAGAAGTGTTTGTCCTATAGACTGGCCACAGACTATATTATACCAATCCAATACCAATTTTATTTGTTCTAATAAAGGGCTTTAAATCTTCATTAATCACACAGTTTGAGTGCATGCTACAGGGATTATGTTTCTCTTTTGTGCATTACTATTTATATCCCTATTGCCAGTGTTCGACAAACCTATTCATTTGCTCGCCCCGGACGAGTGGATTTAACATCGTGGCGAGCTCCTATTGGCCCAAGCAGCACACGTTTGGTACTAGGTGGCGAGTAGATTTTTTTTGTGTGGCGAGTACATTTTTTGGTGATTTATCTACCACTGCCTATTGCAATGTGTTACTACAGTTTACATAGATTCTATTAAAGCTGCAGTTCAAGATGCCGTTTTTAAAAATATATATTTTCCCATTCAATATGTGCATCAATACAACCTGCACACTGACAAGTGATTAACTAAGCTGCAAATCGATCCGTTCTCCTGTAATCGATCGCTTGCTCTGGGTTATTTAATTCAATTCTTGCACAGCATTTTGGGTAATGTAGTTCCTGGAATATGATTGACTGGGCAGTTACTAGATACAATTGGTTCACTGCTAGAGAGAGGGCAGGGCTCAAGAGCCAGAGCCTGTCAGAAGGGGACAGGGGCTGTCACTTTTGGAAATGCTTCCTACATTAGAAACATTAAAAAAGTCTTGTATTTTCTAATAGTACAGAACTGATTTATAAAAATAAAAATAAAACACATGTAGGATATTTATTGAACTGCTGCTTTAAGCTGATGCAAGTCATTTCCCTCTCCCCTTCCAGCATTCGTATATATGTATCTAAACACACACACACACACACACACAGACACACACACACAGACACACACACAGACACACACACACACACAGACACAGACACACACACACTTACGTGCGCACTCCCAAATAGAAGCCGTTTCCCAAATCCATGATAATTTGTGATGTTTTGTATGAACACAATGATATAATTAGAATAACTTCCTATGTATGGGACACTAATGCTACAAGATGAGAGAAGCTGAGCGAGAGCCGCTGACTTCAGATGAATCACACTCACACAGTGACCGGTGTGTCCTCCTCCTCCTCCTCGGATCCGGGCGGGTGATTGTCATTGCACAGTGGGAGCGTTCATGTCCGCCCACAAAAACGGAACCGTAGTTGCTGCTGTTCGGGTGTTCCCCGGAGTGTTAGCGGCGCAGCACCCGTGTCTGTGCAGGCGGCGCTCTGTCACTGCTCTTGAGACTCTATGGCCCGGCGAGGGGGAGGGGGAGGGGGCGGAGCCGCGTTACAGCTTCTGCGCGGAGGGATCCCTGTGCTGCAGGGCGGGCGGTACCGGGGGATGACGCACTCGCCCCTTCCTATGTCATTCCAATAATAAAGACACGTTACACCATGAACGGGACCCCCCCGCCGCCGCCGCTGGACCGGGAGGACCACGGGCTGCGGCTCGGTGAGAGCTTCGAGAAGAAGCCGCGCTCCTCTTTCCACACCGTGCGCTGTGAGTACCGGGAGTGACGTAAGGGTGCGGTGTATCACCCCCTCCCCCCTCTGACATGCGCGGTGGCTTGTGTCTGCGGGAAGATGTTATCATGCCCCCTTATCTCCAGTCTCGCCTGCGAAGTCGGTGTCACTGTGTGAAGACGTCATTGCATGATGTCACTGTGCTCTGTATGCGGTTGCTGTGCATGATGTCATTGCATGGCCTGAGCACCACGTCACAGTGCTGCTTATGATGCCATTGCATGATGTATTATGAGATCGCTGCGCATGACGTTGTGCATGATGTATTATGAGATCACCTCGCTGCACATGACGTTGTGCATGATGTATTATGAGATCACCACGCTGCGCATGACGTTGTGCATGATGTATTATGAGATCACCCCGCTGCGCATGACGTTGTGCATGATGTATTATGAGATCACCCCGCTGCGCATGACGTTGTGCATGATGTATTATGAGATCACCACGCTGCGCATGACGTTGTGCATGATGTATTATGAGATCACCACGCTGCGCATGACGTTGTGCATGATGTATTATGAGATCACCCCGCTGCGCATGACGTTGTGCATGATGTATTATGAGATCACCCGGCTGCGCATGACGTTGTGCATGATGTATTATGAGATCACCCGGCTGCGCATGACGTTGTGCATGATGTATTATGAGATCACCCCGCTGCGCATGACGTTGTGCATGATGT
Organism: Ascaphus truei; assembly: GCF_040206685.1. Lineage (NCBI taxonomy): Eukaryota > Metazoa > Chordata > Amphibia > Anura > Ascaphidae > Ascaphus > Ascaphus truei. Next base: position 374,431,744 of record NC_134484.1, on the reverse strand, counting down.
ATTATGAGATCACCCCGCTGCGCATGACGTTGTGCATGATGTATTATGAGATCACCCCGCTGCACATGACGTTGTGCATGATGTATTATGAGGTAACTCCGCTGCGCATGACGTTGTGCATGTGTTACTGCACTGTGACCGCTGCACTATGCATGAAGTCACCCAGCTGTACCTCCCGTGTCCATGCAGGATGTTACAGAGCTGCTGGTCACTAGAACAGTGTATCCTTGAGGTCCCACCCCCAGCTTCAAAACTGCTCCAGATTCATCAAAGAAACACAATCCCAGTTACTTTGAATGTGAATGATTTGCTTTGAGAAACCTTGTGTGCATCTCTGTGCGCACTGATGTTCCAGGTCACGCAGACACTACTCCTCTTATGTTCCTCTTGTAACCTGCTATGACATTGCCGTGTCTCTCTGCCGGCTATTGCCAGTGTACTCTAATAGCATGTCAGTGTCCCTGCATGGGATGTCACATTGCACCATGTACAGTGCTGTTGTTGTCACATAGCATGGTGTCATCCTTTGGCAGGTCTGTGCTGTCCTGCTCCATGGTGCCACTTTGTCCCTTTTCATGAGTACATGCTGTCCCTGTGTTTTGCTAACAGATCTGACCCTTTAGTCCATGTGGCAAGATGTCACGCTGGCCTTTTAATTGTGCTATTTGGTAGGTTGTGACATGAAATTAATTCTCGCTGTTGGGGTGTGAATTTTCTGTCTATTTGGAAAAAAGTAGTACAGTAACATAAAGCACTTCTCTTGGTGTATCTTTCCTTCTGAGTGTGTTAATTTGCATCACCATACCTCTCAATTATATCTCTTAAATCAGGGCATGTAATCCTCCCTCTTGCAAGCGGGTGCTTAAAAACTCCTGCAAAAAAATGCTTCTTTAAAAATCTAACCATACTAAAAGCAAACATTTGACGGCTTTAGTTTCTTTGAAAATTGAATACAGACGGCTGATCTTGGGGCACCTGAATGATCTAGGAATACAGATGAATTGTATAAGCAGGCTATGATTTAGATTCTTGGTGGGCTGTTCACCATGGATCATTGTGAGGTAATGCACCCGATCTGCCGTTGAGTGCCATTCAAGTCAATGACCGTTAATGCCAGATCCGGTGCATTACCCTGCAATCAACCCGTCCATGGCGAATCTGCTCCCACCCCGCAAGATGGGTAGCCACGAAAGAAAACTGGATAATATTGTCTGTTTGAGACAGTTGCTACTTTTTTTTACAATCAACACCAAACTGAATAAATGAGAACTAGGCCATAAAATGCAAAATGTACAGAAAGATGGGAAGATTATTTACTATGCATGGGTGTACAGGGTATAGATACCAGTATCTTACTTGCATACACACACAGCCACCACCATTTCCTTGCCAACAGAATTGGAATAAAAAGCCATCTCTCTGGCAAATAATTGAGTAGGTGTATGTTTCTTTGTCTGGAGTATACCTGGCTGAACCGGAGTGGCAGCACAGAGCCTCTTCCTGGAAGTAGTGAAGGGGATTATACAGTCGTTGCTTGGAGAGGTGACATTTTGGTGCTGTCTTTCTTGGAAATACCAATCACAATCAAAGAAATCGGGAAGTGTTTGATAATCGAGTGCTTTCTTTACCCTTCTCTCAACCTGTCCTTGTCAGACACCAAATAAAGATAATGGGATTGAGTAGAGAAGTGTTTTTTTTTGTTGCCTGTGAATAGCAAATAAACATATCAATTGTGAGCCCAGTCAGAGGTGTGCAACTCTGCTTTTCACCATTTATCTCTTAGCTCATACAATGCTTCCACTGCAGCCAGGGATTCTGGGAAATGACATGTAAATGAGCACACAGTGTCACCTTTAACTTCATGTCCATATTAACAAGGGCCCATATAAGCTTCTTCCTGCCGAATTACACAGCTTTTCAGCACCGCCTGGGTAAATCGCCAGTAAACCTACGCACAGGCCACTGTTTTGACCTTTTGGGTCTCTTTAATGTGAGGCTGGTTATACTGGTTTTGCAATCTGAAGTTGGAATAGTTTCCAACCACACATTAAAGACGCTGCCTGTGCAAACTCTGAACACGGTGATGTCAGACACCAGGGGGAAAGCCAGAAGAGCTAAAACACCAAGGGGCCTATGCAGAGAGCAGCGCTATTTCGAAATTCGCCATTTTTTGGAGAAAATCGCGCAGAAAGCAGCAGAAAATGGCGAGTTCCGAAAAACGCGCCAATTTTTCTTTTCTATTTGTAAAACTCGCCTCGCGGCTGGCGAGAACCTCAATCTCGCCAGTTTTAAAAATATCCTAATGCAGAGAGCCGCGAACGGCATCTAGCGGCTGTTCGCGCCAATAAAATGGCGCGATTGTCTCCTTTTTGCCTCGCCAGAAAAAATTGGCAAGAAGCTGCCGCTCGCGGCCATTGCAATGGGAAAAAAAAGGCGCGAATTTGATTTTACACGTTTCTGAAGCGCGCATCTCGCCAATTTAAACTCGCCACACGCATCCATGTTAAACATAGCAGAATTCGCACTTTTCTGCATATGGAGAATAAAACTCTCCAAAAAAGCTACTTTTTAATAAATTTGCCAATTTTAAAATTCGCTGCTCTCTGCATAGGCCCCCAAGTCTCCGCTCACTATGTTTCCAAATGTGTTAAACAACAAAAAAAAGATTTTTATCAATGAAACCCCTTACACATTTTGCTGTAATTAGTACAGGTTGGACATGGGTTAAAGAGGTCATAAATGCCTCCTTTTTTGTATGCGCCTGTGGTTTCAGCGAGGCATTGCAGACCCTCTGCATTTAGGGAGGGTTGATGGGCGTTTGTGTTTCTTGGGTTGCAATGTGTGGAAATTCTTTCTGCAGTGATGGGATATGGAAATAAAGGGTTCTGCTTCTGAACTAGCTCGTACAATGACTGCATTTCTCTTATCTTGTGGCTGATGTGGAACATGGTTGGTAAGGATTGGCTGGGCAATGTGATACATCTGGTTTTGGTCTTCATTCAGATAAGCGATGCAGTTCTGCACTTTCCCATCTGAATGGACCACATGCAGCAAATTGGCACAACCACCTGTAATTACCCCTTATAGCAATTTGGATGTGATCGCCACACAACGAACGGCGTATGATCCTTGCGCTTCTGCTTCGATATCAGATATGCCAATAATATTAATTCTAATACAGTGCTGACTTGGAATGAAATGCTCTCTATACTACAACAGAGTTAAACTTGCGCAAAAAGAGTAGTTATGAACATGCGTCTCATAGTGTGAATGTATTAACGCACCAGCTTGTGATATGGGTTGTGGATACATGAACTCACAGTAGGTGCTAAAGTGGAGTAATGCACTGCACATGAGGTCGTTTAAACTAGCCTAAGATGTGCTTCCATTTTAAGACACTTAATGAATGAGTTTCTTAAATACCGATTTTTGCACGATTTTTATAAGCTGATGTGTTTTTTAATAGTGCAGTTGAAAAGTACATGAGAGAGAAAACACACACACAAACTGTTTTCTTTCTAGCTGCTTCTAAAATTAGATGGTCACCTTATTTTCGTGGTTGCCCTATAATCGGGCAAATACGGTAATATTAATTTGTTTCTTATACAGCACTGACCATGTACACACAGCTTTACCTACATTTATTTTATTCAGGCACAGTGAGCCAGTCCCTGTCAGTAGAGCTTACAATATCATTTTGACTGTGGCTTAGGGAGATAACATGACTTGTTCTGGGTCAAAAAGAGAGCAGGCACATGGCTTCAAACTGTGTTCACCTACTTGAGACCGGGACATTACAGCTGAGCTACTCCTTCAGCCCAACTGGCTACAGAAATCTAGAGCATGAAATCTTTCACACCCTGCAAAGTGCAAATATTGCAAGCGTGATAAATATATGCATTTATTGTTTTTTGCCAGTAGTAAAACTTGCGTTGAAGGCTCATTACTGTGAGACCACTCTTCCTGCGTGTCCCTCGTTGCACAGATGTTCAAATAAAGACATTTAAAGAGAATTCAGATCTCCCTTTGCTAAAAATAACATTTAACTCCAGGTCTCTCCCTGTCTAGATGATTTCAAGCCAGCATCCATAGATACTTCTTGCGAGGGGGAACTCCAGGTTGGCAAAGGGGATGAAGTAACAATTACTTTGCCACACATCCCAGTAAGTCTTACTGCACCAGGGGCCTTTTTATTGTGTATTCAATGGATATACTGTATGTGTTGGGGGTCATCACATGAAACATTTCTCCACACGTCCTTGCAGGTCTCTGATGGCTTGGCACATAGTCAGAGCGAGAGAAGGACAGGTTGCACTAGTTATAACATGTAGACACAGAGCTATGCAAAATAAAGCCTAAAAAAAAGTTGGGGTAGCCAAAGTTAGTTGGTCCAAAAGCAGCCAGCAAGGATTTGCAATGTCATTTTTGACACTCAATGGCTGCAGCTCACTGAGTTGGAGAAAAACAAATATCCATTTTATTCACATTTGACATTTAAAACACAAAGCAAGGAAGAAAGGAAAGAAAGGACAAATATGAGCAGTTTCAGAAGAAGCAGGAGCCACGTGGATGAATTATAAATCTGTACAACAAAAGACAAAAATGCCCAACGCTAGCTACATCCAATGTGACAAAGTATGTATTTTGTTTGACATCCAATGTGACAAAATACATACTGCAATACTTCAGTGCTGATATTCTGTGAGTAAGGGTTATTTAGTTAAACACTTTGGCCAAAGCGTTCTAAGCCTGCAGCCAACATCACGGCATGCCCAATCTGCAGGTCCTACCATATAAAATCCTCACGTACCTCTCTGTGAGGAAGAATAACCACATTGGGTCTGTCATAACAGGAACATGAAAAAAACGGCAACTTGGAGAGGGGGGAGGGGCGAGCTTAAACCCTGGGGAGGGGGAAGGGGCCACTAACCTCCAAACAACTGTTGCCAGTTGCAAATCAATATCAATAAACACACAATATCCCAGCAAGCTCAAGAACCCCAAAACCCACCACATCATTTATAAAGCATATATATTGTCAAACAGGAGAGCTACTGAGCGTGGCCAAATGCATACAACAAAAGACAAAAAATGCCCAACGCTAGCTACATCCAATGTGACAAAGTATGTATTTTGTTTGACATAATATATGTGCTTTAGAAATGATGTGGTGGGTTTTGGAGTTCTTGAGCTTGCTGGGATATTGTGTGTTTAATTATAAATCTGTGTGCTGCATCCTCCCGTGTCATAAATCAAAGATGGCTGCCGCCTTCATCTTGAAGAGAGAATACAGATATCTTTATCATTTTATTTTAGTTTTCAGTTCAGGTCTATGTACACATACAAATAAAGTTTTGTCGCAAATGATATCATTTTTAGCAATTATTAATGTTTCCACAGCTTCTTCACTCTCAAAGAATTAAGTAATTCCTATCTTTCGTTACTGTTTTAATATTAATATGAAATATTCCTTGTTAATGTAACTTCCTTTCAGTGCTACAGGTGTTCAAAACTCATTCGTCCTGTTCCATAGTTCTCAGACGTAACTTTTTTGTTTTAATCTTTGGGTTTTAAAAAATATTTTCTTAAACCCCACCAGTGCTATGGGGACCAGCAACTGTACATCGCTGGATGTGTTCATTATTCTCCATTAAGTAACCAGCTATTTTTGCTCATCAGGTTTTCACTAATCAGTAGTAAGGTAATCTTGCATTTTTGGAGCACTAAACATAGACCTTGTTGCTTAGAGAAGTGTTGTCTTGGCTATGTAGTGAAAGGTCATGGTTTGCTTGTGGCATCGTGATGCATCCCGTGTGGAGACCCCTGTCTAGCGTTGCTCATTAGATAACAGGAGCTTGTTATAATGGCGGATGTGACAATATTGTAAAAATATCAATGGTTGGGGAGGGGAAAAATTAAAGAAATTCAAAATCTAACACCGATGTCTAAAAACCCCACTCTTCCAGCAGCCCCAACTCTGTGATAATGTGTCTGTGATAAACTATTGCTGTGGTAGCTCAGTCAGCGTGTGGAATGCCACAATGGTTCAGTTTCTGGTGTTGAAGCCCGAAGCTTGTGGGCTGTCACACTCCATATAATCTTTGGTAGTTCTCTTCATCTACCTGCACATCAGCTTACATCTCGTCTCTCCTTGTAGGGAGGGAACATGAACATAAATGGTTCTTGTATGTAATTGTAAAGCACTTCTTTTTTTTTTTTTTTTTTTTTTTTATTGAAAGATAGTCCATGAATAAGAGTTGTATTATGACCATTGTTTTGCCATTCGAAGCCATTAATGCCTCAGTGCCACTAAATAAGCTACTTTCAGTGGTTGTGTAAATAGCTCTATAGACAATAGTCTTTCACTACTGTACATTGCCTCCTCTAGCTTGGGGTGTGACAGCTGTGTGCCTGATATTTTAATCCTGCAGGCAACCACATTGAGCCTGACTTACCAGAAAAGGAATCTCGCATGACTGTTATTGATAACCAGTCTCTGGTGCCAAGTGGAGACAGGTGGCACCAAGTATCCACATTATTCTTAAAGCCTGTGTTTAAAAAAATAAATACTGAGCTGCGGGCTCATCCATCAGTGGAAGGTTAAAGACGGGATAACCTTATGATAACAAAACACGCATCGTACGCCAAGGCTTTAACAAAAAATAACTTTAAAAGGACCATGCTTAAAGCAGCGCTCCAAGCGACAGTATCTGGGTTTTATTTTAAATAGGTTTGAAGCAAGGGATCTCTGGAGCTGACCTGCGTAGATTTCCGCTCTGGGCACCCCCTGCTTCGCGATATACTTACCTCTTGTATGTGCTGCCAGTATCTCTGCACAGTTTAAATCTCTCACGTCACATGGGTCAATAGGAAGACACACCAGGGATGATGTTACAGCTTCCTATTGGTCCGTGGGACTTTTAAATCGCCATATTGGGAACCCAGCCAAGGCTTCTACTGGCAGCACCTTCGGAGGTTATTGTTTTAGGAAGCAGGGGGTCCCTGGAGCTGAAATCAATGCGGTTCAGCTTAGGAGACCCCCTGCTTCCAAACCTATTTTTTTTTTCCTTCTTTTTTTTTAAAGTGTCGCCAGGAATGCCTCTTTAAGAGAATATAGTAGTTTCCCAAACATTGGATATGTGTTGCATAGGTAGTGCTTACATTTTTTTTTTGGTCATGATGCAAATTCCTTATTTCTTGTCAAACCAGGGCTCAACACCTCCTATGACTGTGTTCAAAGGAAATAAAAGGCCTTACCAGAAGGATTGCGTTCTTATCATCAACCATGACACTGGGGAATTTGTGCTGGAGAAACTGAGCAGCAGCATACAAGTCAAGAAAACCAGGTACAGCTCATTGGGGCTGGGTTCTTCATCTTAATTTGTCACTGTTAATTTGGTCACTGGTTTAAAATTAAACGTAACTGCAGGGCCTGAGAGAATTTTTTTTCCTGGCTGCTGTGAATATGTTTAATCGTTGCAGAGTATTAGATTATTGCTTCATTTGAATACTAGCTAGCTAAAATATATGCATTAAAATGCCTTCCTTCTTGAATTAATAGCTACAAGGTAGCAGTATGATATCATAGGCATTATTGAAACATGGTGGGATGAAACTCATGACTGGGCAGTTAATTTACAGGGTTATTCCCTTTTTCTGAAGAATCGATTAAATAGAAGGGGAGGTGGAGTATGTTTATATGTTAAACCAAATCTAAAACCTATTATAAGGGAAGATGTTTATGATGGGAATTATGAAAATGTAGAGACCTTGGGGATAGGAATTAGCAGTGGAGGTAAAAGTTCAAAGAAAATGTTTGTTTGTTTGTAGGGATATGCTATAAACCACCACATATCTGTGGATATTAAGGAAACAGCAGGTTTTTGGCTTTGCACACAACAGGTTAGTGTATAAAATAAAGCAAATTGGAATCTGCAAAAATATTTGCACCTGGATTGAACTGGTTGATGAATAGACAACAGAGAGTTGTCATAAATGGAACTTTTTCAGGTTGGGCTAAAGTCGTAAGTGGAGTACCTCAGGGATCGGTACTGGGACCCCTGCTTTTTAACTTGTTTATTAATGACCTTGAGGTTGGGATCGAGAGCAAAGTCTCCATCTTTGCTGATGACACTAAATTGTGTAAGGTAGTAGAATCAGAGCAGGAGGTAAATTCCCTCCAGAAGGACTTGGAGAGACTGAAAACGTGGGCAGGTAAATGGCAGATGAGGTTTAATACAGATAAATGTAAGGTTATGCATTTGGGAAACAAGAATAAACAGGCAATTTACAAATTAAATGGGGATATATTAGGGGAATCCTTGATGGAGAAGGATTTAGGAGTGCTTGTAGACAGCAGGCTTAGCAATAGTGCCCAAGTCATGCAGTAGCTGCAAAGGCAAACAAGATCTTATCTTGCATGAAACTTGCAATGGATGGAAGGGAAGTAAACATAATTATGCCCCTTTTATAAAGCATTAGTAAGACCACACCTTGAATATGGAGTACAATTTTGGGCACCACTCCATAGAAACGACATTATGGAACTAGAGAGAGTGCAGAGAAGAGCCACCAAATTAATAAAGGGGATGGATAATCTAAGTTATGAGGAGAGGCTAGCTAAATTAGATTTATTTACAATAGAAAAGAGGCGTCTAACGGGATATGATAACTATATACAAATATATTCGGGGCCAATACAAGGTGCTTTCAAAAGAACTATTCATCCCAACGGCCGTACAAACGACACCGGGTCATCCCTTTAGGTTGGAGAAAAGGAGCTTTAACCAGCAACAAAGGAAATTATTCTTTACAGTAAGGGCAGTTAAAATGTGGAATTTATTACCCATCGAGATTGATGGCAGATACAATAGCAATCTTCCAAAAAAGGAACGGTATACAGGGATATACCAAATAAGTTAACATGGGAAGGATGTTGATCCAGGGAGAATTCTGATTGCAAATAATTTGAGTAAGGAAGGAATTTATTTTCCTCCTTATGAGATATTATTAGCAATATTTCACTGGGGTTTTTTGTTTGCCTTCCTTTGGATAAATATACTGTAAATACAAATATAGGTATGTCTTTTTTCAACCTCATCTACTATGTAATGATGTAACTCCAAGGTGCAATCACAAATTGCCCAAAAACATTTTGCAAATGCTCCATACAGTATACTCTACAAAAGCTTGCAATACATTTAAACCGCCATTATGATAGCCACAACTAGCCCAGACCTAGCTGCTCCCGGCACCCCCGACTGAGGAAAGTATCTCCTGAAGCATAGGGACCCAGGAGCTGAAAGTAACGAGGTTCAGCTCTAAAGATCCCCTGCTTCAACAAAAAATAAAAAAAACTAGAGTGCTGCTTTAAACACATGGCTATTGAAGCAGTTATTTGGCTAATTTGAGTTTCTTTGGGAATAAGGCACAATGTAGGTAATAATGCAGAGAGGTGTGAGGAGAGTTACCTGTGAAGACTCTGAAATGCCATGCAGTGATATTGCACACATGGGAGTAGCTATAGGAAATCAAACCCCAAGTCTCAACTTAACATGAAATAATGTGAAAATACTTAGAGATGTCAGTGATAAAAAAATATATAGAAAAAACGGCTTCAATCACCCAGATTTTGCCTCTTGAACCTGTCGCAGTCATTAGTACTCTCTGGTACTAGTCTGAGAGGGATTGACCCTTTCGCTACTCTTGACCTGTAATAATACAGGAGGCAAATGCCTGTACATTTTTACGATAGAACACGAAACCTCCATTAAATATGTAACCTCTTTCTAATCTGCGGGCGTGGAAATAAAGTAGCCGTATTGCAGGTTTTTTTTATTGTCTTTGTTGCACGCAATCAATCTCGCGTTTTTGATCTCGATTTCAGAGCCGAGGGCAGTAGCAAGATCCAAGCTCGGATAGAACAGCAGGCTGCCCGATCTTCCCAGCCCACCTCCCAGTTCAAAACCCCATCAAAACTAGCTGCTGGGCCCAAAACCTCTCCGTTGAAAGACCATCCTTCTCCTGAACCCCAGCTCGATGACATTAAAAGAGGTGTGTAAAGAGCAATTGATATTATAATGACTATATAATATTGTTATTGTGCAACAATGGCCACTGACAACCATTTCTCCCAATCCCTGCAATGGACTAGGGGTCTCCGTGTTGTGGATGCCATTGAAAATGACCATACATACCCCCACTCCTTTTATATAGAAGAGAGGATGGGGGCACTTTTTTAATGTGCTGTGGTGCTATGCTAAAGAGTGGTCGGTGAATGCAGTAATAAATGCAAATGATTTTTTTTTAACACAGAGGGAGCTTTGAGATACGTCTCAGAGACACATCTCTAAACCTCGTAATTACAGAATTATTGGATTCCTCAGTAAAAGTGCATTTATCTTAATGGGCCAGGAACATGTGAAATAAATGAATTCAGAGCCATCTTGAGATCACTTACTATAATATTTAGTAGAACTAACCAACAAATTGAACATTCATGAAATTAATAAAGGAGGGGGGGGGGGGACAGAGCACACGACCTCACAAGGTGTATTATATGGTAATAAATGGTATTGAGAAAATTAGCATATAAATATCACATATACAAAAAATGAAATCCATGAAAATCAATAAAAAACACACATTTAGAATAGGACTAGAGACTCGGTATGTTGGAACAGGTACACAAACCCTGGCGATTCTGCAGTAAAAAAAAACTGTTTAATCAATTTTCTAATACCGGACGCAAAAAAAACACTGGACCTTTGCAAAATGATCCTCCGTGTTTCCCAGGTAGGTTTTAAACTCTAGCTGTTCACCAGATTTTGCTGTCCGTAGTATAAGGACGTAGATGTTGATGGAATCCCTCACAGTCCGAGCATCAGGCACTTGTGGGAGCTGTACGGGGGCCTCCCAGAGATCCGGCTGAGTCTCTAGTCCTATTCAAAATGTGCAATTTTTGTTAACTTTCATTGACTTACTTATTTTGTATATGTGATATGCATTCATTGAAAATGATCACGTAATTTACACACACATCAATTTATATATATATAATTGCATCGATCAAATTCTGATCTTACACACAATATTTGGTGCGCTACATCTTCCTTTACTAAATACGTGAAATTCACTCTTGCACATGACACCGCTGTTTTGTTCGTTTTTGGTTGGACATTTGTAAGCCAAGTACAACATTGTTGAGTTAAATCTTGAATGTGCATCCTAGCACTGGCCACTTGTCATAGTCTGTGCTATAGACAAACGACACATAAGGTGGGCACTTAAAATCGGCTTCTGAAGAAATATCCCTGTCCTGAACCTAAATGCACAGAGAGAGCTTCACTTATGAAAAAGTCTAGGGTGATTTTCATAGAAAATGTAAAGATTGGAGTGGTTCAGTGAGTAAAGACACTGACTCTGGCACTGAGTTTGAAGCAGGGGAACCTGGCTCCTTGTGACCTTTGGCAAGTCACTTTATCTCCCTGTGCCCCAGGCACCAAAAACATAGATTGTAAGCTCCACGGGCCAGGGACCTGTGTCTGCAAAATGTCTCTGTAAAGCGCTACATAAAACTAGCAGCGCTATACAAGAACATGCTATTATTATTATTAAACATAACTTGTGGTCTACCGCTCACCCAAATAATGTATATGATAATGTATATAATGTAACATTATTTATATACCAGCCGGTGCAAAGAGGATAGGGTTAACAGACACAAACATGTAGAGGAGGCTTAGAGTCCTCCCCAAAAGATCCTCAATAGCTGCACACTGGGCTAGGTTAAATGCCTGGGGTTAAATACCAAATATATACAAATGGTTCAATCAACCATACAGTACAGGTAAGTAATCGCTCTCATCACTGTGAGAGGACAATTACCACTTAAACGCCAGTTGGCAAAATAACAAATACTTTATTAATAATCAGGGACTAACAACATAAAGCGCTCGCTCTAAACTAATTAAAACCAATTAAAATGTGAACATAACGGGTGCAGTCACAATGGTGGCAGTCAAGGTAAGTTACCAATAGGGCTAACTGTGAGTAATGCAGCACACAAATGGTTAATGCATAGATGGATGCTGCAAATAGATCTCCACTCACATAGGTAACTCTAGTGTGCATAGGTTGGTATTGGGTATGTGCCTGTGTATAAAACACATATGTTCCTGATGGTTAACAGGCAGTCAGATGTCCCTCTGATACAATCACAGGATATACACAATATCTATGACATAAACCTGTTAGCACAATGCCCTATGAGACTAAATGTAGCACACTAATAATCGCTAGAATCGTGGGGTAAACAGTACATGTGACGGTATGTATACAATATACTACAGGTATTGACAGTATTAACCCGTATTCACATGAAAGTACTTGCAAGTCAAAGTCTGTAGCTAGTAAAATTAGCGATATATGCCCCACAGCTGCCGAATAACATGGACTGATCTCACCCAGTTACGTCCTCCTCCACGACGTCAACGCGATGACGTCATGCCGACGTACGTTTCGCGCGTAGGGGGACCTGCGCTTTCTCAAGGTGGGAGGTACCAGTGTAGAGAAGCGCCCTCCTTTTATATGCTGTTACCAAGTGGTGGGAGGTGGTTAAAGCTCCCTCTTTAAAGCTGTATACTGATTACCTGTAATGTAATGTAAAGCGCCCCCGCTTTGGTGGGCAATGTTCGGGAAAAGAACTCAGTGTGTTTAATCCTGTTAACCTGCTTATCTGTATTCAAGGCAATCTGGTTGTGCAGTTATCTATATTCCTCCTGAATACTGTGCATACATGTGTCCGTGTACAAGTTAGACACGTAGACATAGGATGTAATAGTTGAACTTTATTTTGTATATTACAAGTGAAACAGCACATATTTACTGTTATGGAAACATAAGGTGTGTTTCTTGGGAAAAATGCAAAAAATTCCTGTACATATACACTCCCCAATAAATGTACTTATAATGTTTGTTCTGGGTTATTACTGTCAAGTATATAAACTTATACTGCATCCCAAAGTGATAGTATATAATAATTCTAACAGGGATATGCTGAAACATAACAAACTCTTACTTATAATGTGTTTGATCTAGATAATAGTTCATTAGTATTATGTCATCAGATACACACCCCAATGATAATGAAATTGTGTGATCTCTATACAGGCTGGGATTATATTCCAATTATATGCATATACACCTCTTCCATACAGCAATACTCGGACCAGATTAGAACTTCATTGAATGTGTATTATGTGAGTCTGCCCACATGATGGTATGTTCTGTTAGTGTAGGAATGTCCTAACCTATGTTGTCCGCCCCGAGGGTCAAAACGGACACCTATTTTACACTGTATACCATACTCCCCCCATAACAATAGTGTATTCTAATTGTTCAATTGGAGTGTAATAGTGGGTATAGGATTGTGGGTAACTATACTATTGTCCGCCCAAAAGGTCAATACGGACAGAGCTGAAGGCTGTATCTCAAACAAACTTCATAAGCAGATGGGTCTAATAAATACATATCCTAAGGGATATGCCTATTGCTTTAGATGAAAGATGTGTATATGTAACCTTCATTAAGGCCTATTGGACTGAGTGTTTTTAGTGTATAGATCCACTTACATTCAGTTTGCAAGAGCACCTTGTTCCAATCGCCCTTGCGTTGACCCCAGGGGATGTGTTGGATACCAATAAACACTAGTTTCTCACTGTTCCCTTCGTGTTCGATTGTCACATGTCGTGCAAGTGGAGTGTCTTTCAGGTTTCTAATAGACCCCAGGTGCTCTAATATTCTGGTTTTGAATTGTCTAAAGGTTTTCCCTACATAGAGTTTACCGCAGGAACAAATAATTAGGTAAATGACCCCCTCTGTTGTGCAGTTGATGTATTCATTTATCTTAAATATCTGCTTATTGTAGGAGTCTGAAAACTCAATAGTTTTGGGCACGAATTTGCATGCTTTGCACCTCCCGCAGGGATACGATCCTTTGGGTTTTTGGTCTAGCCATGTATTCCTCTGTTTAGTTTGAAAATGACTTCTCACTAGGATGTCTTTTAAATTTTGACTTGTACTAGTGAGCTTGGGGTTAGTTGGTAGTACCCCTTTTAAGTCGTCGTCATCTAGGAGGATGTGCCAATGTTTGTTTAGGATACGGTAGATTGAACCCCATTGGTCATTAAATGTTCCAATGAATCTTATGGGTTTGTATCCTTCCCCCACATGGCTCTGATGTGTAGTGGCTAGAAGTTGTGTTCTCGGTGTATGCAATGCCCGGTTGTAAGCTTTCGTCAAACTGCCCTTATGGTGCCCTCTCGCCAGGAATCTATTTGTGAGCTGTTTAGCCTGTTCTTTATACTCAGGAAGAGTCGAGCAGTTACGTCGAACTCTGAGGTATTGGCCTATGGGAATGGCATTTATGACGTGTTTTGGATGTTGGCTCTCTGCTCTCAGTAGGCTGTTTGTTGCTGTACTCTTCCTGTATATAGTCGTCTCTAGTTTACCTGTTGGAACCTGCAAAATGGTGATATCTAGGAAGTCTATTCTAGTTGTACTTAAGACAGTTGTGAGTTTCAAGTTGTTATTGTTTGTGTTTAATACGTTAACAAACTCAGATAGGAGGTCCGCCGTCCCTGTCCACAAAACAAAGATATCATCAATGAACCTTACCCACAGTTCAACAAAGATGGTGAATAGTTCCAGGGCCTCGCTGAAGACCACTGTTTCCTCCCACCAGCCTAGATAGAGATTGGCGTAGGTGGGGGCACACGTGGTCCCCATAGCGGTGCCCTGGATTTGGTGGTAATATTTATTGTTAAATACAAAGTAATTCTTTGTGAGGGTAAGGTTCAAGAGCTGTATGATAAAGTCATTATGTTCCACTAAGTCTTGTCCTCTAGATCGTAAAAAATGACCAACAGCTTGCATACCAATCGTGTGAGGGATGCTGGTATACAAGCCCTCAACATCAAGGCTTACTAGGAGCGTGTTTGGGCTGGTAGTAATGCCCTCCAGTTTGAGTAACACGTCCTTGGTATCACGAAGGTATGATGGTAGGGAACTAACGAATGGACGAAGTAGTGTATCTACATAAGTGCTGGCATGAGAGGTCAAATTACCAATACCAGACACTATTGGTCTCCCTGGAGGTGGTATCTTCCCCTTGTGTAATTTTGGGAGATGATAAAAAGTTGCCACCTTAGGGTTCTTAATGTATAGATACTCAAATTCTCTATTCGTAATGAGTTTGTTTGTTTTTCCTGTCTCTAGGATAAGGAGTAGTTCTTTTTGGAACCTCCATGTGGGATCACTGTCAAGTATTAAGTAGCAACTTCTGTCAGACAACAGTCTAAGGCTTTCCTTTAAATAAGCTGTTTTATCTAAAACCACCACATTTCCACCTTTGTCAGATGGCTTTATCACCAGGGTATCATCCTGGCTTAGATCTTTTAGTGCTTTGTGTTCATCTATACTCAGATTATATTTACTAGTCCTGTTGTTTAGTTTCTCAAGATCGTGTGTGACTAGTTCGGTGAACACTTTAACTTGTGCACTAACCTCTTGTGGTGGTGTAAATGTGGATTTAGCCCTAAACTGTGTGAATGGACCTTCCCCTAATGGTCTTTCACTGTCTATTAGAAGTTCCTCTAGATTAGCCAGGTTATCTAGATCTATGGCGCTCAAGTTGTCAGACTTAATGCTCGCTAAACTTCTTTTCTTATGTTTAATAAAAAACTTCTGGAGCAGTAGTTTCCTGGAGAAAAGGTTTAGATCTTTTACAATTTCAAACAGGTTAATTTTACTTGTTGGGCAGAAGGATAAACCTTTTGCCAGAACCTGCAAATGATGAGCGTTCAGACTCTTAGAGGATAGGTTTATGACCTGTAGTTTGGTTGCTTTTTCTTTTTGTTCCTGCCGAATCTCTGGTTGCCTGGCCCTTTGTACCCCCACTTCTTTCTGTCCCTCAGATAGTCGTCCTGATCCTCTCCTAGTTTTCCTCCTGGTGTTTCGCTTAGGTAGGAGGGCCCCTCCAAGTCTAAAAAATCCCCTGTATTTTTAGTGGCTTTGGGTACAGAACCACTTTGTTTAGGGTCACTACTTTTCTCTTGATCCAGATCACTAGTGGATCCCTCCCACTCAGTAGAGGAATTAAGAGGTGTAGAGGAATTAAGAGGTGTAGGTTGTCGAGTACTTTTGTTCTTTTTAAATAATTTGTACTTGAAAATCCTATTTTCCCCAAAATCTAGTTTATCGCGCAGGTACTTACGCTGTTTCCTCTTTTTGAGATCTGCAGTGAATCTGTCAACCTGTGATTTTAATTTAGACTCGTATTTGTCAAAGTTATTTGTCTCTCGCCAGGTGTCAATTTCAGGTGTACGTTTTTTAATCTCAGCTTGGGTGGTATCAAACCTCTTAGTTTCGTAGGTAACGAGTAGTTGCATCAGATCAGCTGAACACTTCAATAATATTTTTTCCCATTGGGATAGAAATGACTCATCGCTGATCTGATGTGATGGTGCAAGGTTAGGTCGTAGGCCCCTTGGGACTAATTTAAGTCTTAGATAATTCTCAAGACTGGCTGTTTCCCACCATATCTTAGCTTGTGTACAATAGAGACGTTCCAGATCATTAAAGAATCTATTAATGTTTTTATGGGGTATATCAGGGGGTGTTGGTTCTGTGCTGGAGAACAGATGTAAGGGATATGTATTTATTAGACCCATCTGCTTATGAAGTTTGTTTGAGATACAGCCTTCAGCTCTGTCCGTATTGACCTTTTGGGCGGACAATAGTATAGTTACCCACAATCGTATACCCACTATTACACTCTAATTGAACAATTAGAATACACTATTGTTATGGGGGGAGTATGGTATACAGTGTAAAATAGGTGTCCGTTTTGACCCTCGGGGCGGACAACATAGGTTAGGACATTCCTACACTAACAGAACATACCATCATGTGGGCAGACTCACATAATACACATTCAATGAAGTTCTAATCTGGTCCGAGTATTGCTGTATGGAAGAGGTGTATATGCATATAATTGGAATATAATCCCAGCCTGTATAGAGATCACACAATTTCATTATCATTGGGGTGTGTATCTGATGACATAATACTAATGAACTATTATCTAGATCAAACACATTATAAGTAAGAGTTTGTTATGTTTCAGCATATCCCTGTTAGTATATAATAATTCTATCACTTTGGGATGCAGTATAAGTTTATATACTTGACAGTAATAACCCAGAACAAACATTATAAGTACA
Source organism: Ascaphus truei (assembly GCF_040206685.1). Classification (NCBI taxonomy): domain Eukaryota; kingdom Metazoa; phylum Chordata; class Amphibia; order Anura; family Ascaphidae; genus Ascaphus; species Ascaphus truei. The sequence continues at coordinate 374,414,462 of NC_134484.1, read as the reverse complement.
TTTATTGGGGAGTGTATATGTACAGGAAATTTTTGCATTTTTCCCAAGAAACACACCTTATGTTTCCATAACAGTAAATATGTGCTGTTTCACTTGTAATATACAAAATAAAGTTCAACTATTACATCCTATGTCTACGTGTCTAACTTGTACACGGACACATGTATGCACAGTATTCAGGAGGAATATAGATAACTGCACAACCAGATTGCCTTGAATACAGATAAGCAGGTTAACAGGATTAAACACACTGAGTTCTTTTCCCGAACATTGCCCACCAAAGCGGGGGCGCTTTACATTACATTACAGGTAATCAGTATACAGCTTTAAAGAGGGAGCTTTAACCACCTCCCACCACTTGGTAACAGCATATAAAAGGAGGGCGCTTCTCTACACTGGTACCTCCCACCTTGAGAAAGCGCAGGTCCCCCTACGCGCGAAACGTACGTCGGCATGACGTCATCGCGTTGACGTCGTGGAGGAGGAAGTAACTGGGTGAGATCAGACCATGTTATTCGGCAGCTGTGGGGCATATATCGCTAATTTTACTAGCTACAGACTATGACTTGCAAGTACTTTCATGTGAATACGGGTTAATACTGTCAATACCTGTAGTATATTGTATACATACCGTCACATGTACTGTTTACCCCACGATTCTAGCGATTATTAGTGTGCTACATTTAGTCTCATAGGGCATTGTGCTAACAGGTTTATGTCATAGATACTGTGTATATCCTGTGATTGTATCAGAGGGACATCTGACTGCCTGTTAACCATCAGGAACATATGTGTTTTATACACAGGCACATACCCAATACCAACCTATGCACACTAGAGTTACCTATGTGAGTGGAGATCTATTTGCAGCATCCATCTATGCATTAACCATTTGTGTGCTGCATTACTCACAGTTAGCCCTATTGGTAACTTACCTTGACTGCCACCATTGTGACTGCACCCGTTATGTTCACATTTTAATTGGTTTTAATTAGTTTAGAGCGAGCGCTTTATGTTGTTAGTCCCTGATTATTAATAAAGTATTTGTTATTTTGCCAACTGGCGTTTTAGTGGTAATTGTCCTCTCACAGTGATGAGAGCGATTACTTACCTGTACTGTATGGTTGATTGAACCATTTGTATATATTTGGTATTTAACCCCAGGCATTTAACCTAGCCCAGTGTGCAGCTATTGAGGATCTTTTGGGGAGGACTCTAAGCCTCCTCTACATGTTTGTATTATTATTATTATTATTATTATTAATTGTAACACTACCCTGCTGGTTATTCAGATCTATGACTTGCTATATTGAAGCACAATTTATGGGTGCGTTGACTTAGGCCAGCGGTGTGCAAAGTGGGGGGGCACGCGGCTGTTACAGAGGCCCCGCGCTTCCCAGAAGGCATTTAAAATGAATATCGGGTACCGCGTGAGGCATCTGTAACTTCTTAACTTACCTTGGTTCCAACGACGCGTCTCCATGGCAACCAGCATCAAATGATGCTGCGGGGTCATTTGACGCTGGAGCCTTGGGGGGGGGAGAGGGGGTGCGAGCCAGAGAGGAGAAAGGGGGGCGCATGACTTAGGCAATTATTAATGCCATTTTAGTGCCACCTCCCCACCCCCTTCTTACTGAAGGTTGTTTTTTTTAGGATTGTTTTTAAGTGTAGGGAACGAGGGTCTCCGAAGCTGAACCACATTTTATTTTCAGCTCCGGGGACCCACTGATCCACAAGATATTTACCGGATAAGGTGCTGCCGTTACGGTCCCCTTCAGGGGAAACAAAATGTTGGTTTAAATAGTCACACGGGCCAATAGGAAACCGCCGCATTATCCGTTGGGCCTTCCTATTGGCCCGAGTGTCTATTTGAACCAAGATTTTGGTTCCCCTGATGCAGGGTCGCAGAAGATAGAGCACAGTATGTAATATGAATTCTCCCCAGCCGGGCACATGGGGGGGGGGGAGCCTCCAATGGGTTTGCCAAAAACAAATGTAATGGTGGATCCCAGGCAGTATAGTGGGGGGTGCACAATTAGTAAGGCCCAAAACTACACTTTAGTGTGGGTGATATAGTTGTTAATTACAACAGGAGCTTCCAAAGACTCTCTGCACAATGCTTTGCATCCACAGCGGTATGGTATTGTGGGGAGTGATTTTGGAAGCTCCGGCAGTGATCGGCAGTTCTATCACCCATGCTATAAGCACACACACATGTGCAGTTTGAGGCCTTCTTAAGCGTGTTCCCCCTTACGAGCTCAGGGCCCTATACTGCCTGGGATCGATCAAACTGTTTTGTTAGCAATAGTCTTATGAGTAGGTAATAAGATGTATTTAATTAGGGGTTCCACGAACCACTGATGTAGACCAAAACATGGGCAATAGCATAATCAGCAGAAAGTGCTAAAAATCTGAAAAACGAATACCTTGTTCAGGGGATAAGGTTCCTGCCCTATAGATAATAAAGTATTTATTGTAAGAAATTGAGGGGTGTTGATGGATATAAGCAGTTTAACAATGTTCATTTGCAGTGGTACTATGTTTTTGTGGCCCATACTGTATGAAAGGCAAAAAGAAAAAAAAATAGGTGAGGTGTGTTTGATGTTTTGTGCTGAGGGATGGGCTGTGCTTTCACCATAGAGCTGAGAGCAGAGGTGGAGATAATCGAGCAGATGAGCAGCAGCAGTGGAAGCAGCTCCTCCAATTCAGGAAGCTCTTCAGGGAGTGACAACGACGGCTCTAGCAGCGATGGAGAAGGCGACAACCACACTTCCCCCTCTCAGCAGCCATCCCAGCAGTGTAGCAACAGGACGCCCATCTCCAACGGCACCAGCAGACCCCAAGGAGCTAATGTGCTAATGAACACACTCAGTAAGTATAAGCATGTTCTGCCCAGCCCCCAGAGTGGGAGCCGCAGGTTTATATGCACTCGCTTCTGTATTGTAGGAAACTAATAATAAGAATTGGGACAAATAAAAACCTTGTAGCATGACATTAAATGTTCATTGTATCAAGGGTTAATGCTGAGCAGTAATAGGCATGTGCCTCATTGGATTGGAGTAGATCTGCTGAGAGGTTTGTGTGTGTGTGTTATGTGTATGTGTATGTGTATACATATATATCAACTGTAAATATTCCTGTATATTCATTTGCATGTCTTAGATAGGTCTGCAACCCTGTCTTTCACCATTATCGCCCAGCACACAGCACTTCCACTGCAGCAAGGGATTCTGGGAAATGACATGCAAATGAGCACACAGTGCCACCTTTTATCTCAAGCTCATATTACATGAACAACCCTTAGCCAATGCATGCTGCTTTAAACGCAGCTTTTAAGCAAGGACTTGGGAGATGCAAAGTCAGTTAACCCACTCACAGACATGTTTCAACCTTGATGGGTATCATCAGTGTGAGGTTGGTTGCTGACATTTGCTCATTTGAGATTAAAGAGTAGGTAATCACCACATTTATTAAGGTTATGGTGGGTAAAAAAAAGTGACAAAAACCCTCCACAGTATAGCATATAGCAAATGTAAATATTCCTGTATATTCATTTGCATGTCTTAGACAGGTCTGCAACCCTGTCTTTCACCATTATCGCCCAGCACACAGCACTTCCACTGCAGCAAGGGATTCTGGGAAATGTATATATATTTGCACATCATTTTGTAGTACTGACCAAAAATGTCACAAATCAAAAGGAAGTTGCAATCTCTGTGCAATGATCTTTGAGACTAATTCTTCAAAGTCATCCTGGACATATTGTAAATTGAAACTCGGAAAGTTATATGTGATCCCTTTATCTCTAACTACCCTCTCCCTCCACTTCCTCTCTGGGTCACTAACAGATTGGTTTTGTGCATAAATTGAATTTCATTATATATACACGATAGACCAATATGATAAACAACCCCACTCCATAGGAATTCACACTATAAGAGGCAGATTTGCTTAAAACACTTTTTAGTGCTCTGAATCAACCCATTAAGCCCATGCTTGGCATTACTTAAATTTGCACGTAGATGAGACTGCCCTTTAAATGTTGCCAAAATGACAGGAAATTGACCCTTATTCAAGAAATGAATACATGGAACTTGTGTGTGTGTGTGTGTGTGTATGTGTGTCAAATCCTCCAATTGTTCCCCTATTCCATCTACTTTCCATGTTGTGCACGTATGTAAAAATATACAACTGCAATCTAATCTTGATAAGTGGCGCATTATCTACACCCGAGAATTAGCATAACTTTTTCTGGGAGACGTGTATATGGGCCTATTGAGCATGGCACGTGTCTTGCTTCCTCTGTTATGTAATAATTGCACCTATTACATCCTCGTTACAATTGTGTGATCAATAAATATGCCAGTATATAAAGTTCCACACGCCTCAAGTGGAAAAAAATACATATATTATTTTAAAAAGCACACGGTCTAACCTTTAGCTTTCTGGCAATAAAGGGGTAATAGATTAAGGGCATAAGTATACTAAGCAGTCTTCTGCCATAAGCGCCCTTCCATTTACTGCTTAGGGCCATAATGCTGAGCTGTACTGCACATACAGTAGTGTAACATGTTAACTGGCTTCTTGTCTTTTCTGCTTTAGGAAATGACCTTCAGTTAAGCGAGTCAGGAAGTGACAGTGATGACTAAAGCAGAAGTCTTCGTTGTGTATATATCTTCTTTTTAATGTACATAAAAGCACAAGTGTACCCAAATAAGCAAAACCTCAGCTGCTGAAAAACCAAGAAGTCCTATGCAGCAAGCTGTTGAACAAAAGCATATTAGATGCCCTGCTTTATATACACATCAACATGATGGAATCGTACATGTAACTTTTACATAAGTACATTTGAAACGCAGCTGTTACTCTGTAGATGTTCTATAATCAAAATATCATACAGGGTTTAAATACCCCTCACTGTTCTGTTAAATGTATCCAGCTCTAAAAGAACATGTAATAGGGCATTTATATGATCGGTTATATTACATGCATGTTATGAATCTAAAAAACGTGCAAGCAGGTGTCCTTCAAGAAGTACTACAGAGTACTGTGTAAGGTATGTTACGGCTCCTTAAAGCACTGTTACTGTGTGTTTTTAGTGCATACAGCATTGTGGATGGCAAGCTTCTTTCTAGGTCAGGTGAAGCGGACGATCTGCCAGATTTCTTCCGAAATTCATTTATTTTGATGTAGGGAATTTCAGCTGAAAAACAGCCCGATTGCCCCAGTGGATATAGAATAAGTCCCTTAGGTCCTTACTCAATATACTGTGAAGCAGTCTTCCCCACAATGGAGAAGATGTTAGTCCCATTTATTGCAATGGAGCTGATCTCCCCTCACGCACAGGGAAGTGGAATCGCAGCATATTGAAAAAGGAGGCTTAATGTTCATGCAATGGAGACCATTGTAGTGTTTAAAAGGTACAGCAGTTTAGACTACAGATACACGTGTAAATGAAACCTGTATGTTCTGATTTGATTGCAGTTTATTAAGCAGAATTAGCATTTGTTTAACCATTAAATATAACTTGTATGCCATTTCTGTGCACAGATGGATAGATCTATAGATCTATCTATCAATCTTGTCTCCAACATGGCAGAAGCGCTTCTGTACAGTTGTAAAAGGCAAGACATGATACCAGCCGTTTAAAATGGAAGTTTTGGAAGGACAATATTAGTTAAAATCTTTATAGATGTTCTCTCATAAAACATCTTGCAGCAGCAGTCGTCCACGCTATTCCATTTCTATAAAAAAAAAAATTGGTGGGGGGTGGGGAGGTTTAAAAAAAATAAAATAAAAAAAAGAGAGAGAGACATTTTATTACTAGGGGATCTCTTGGACAGCACCCCAGTCCTCTGAGAGTCAGACTCGCTGGGTCAGCCAATGAAAAGCCGCAGCATCATCAGGAGATGGCGTTATGACTTTCTATTGGCTACCTCATGGGCATATTTTTTCATTTTCGGGGCACACAAAAACTCCAGTATCTCGTGGAGTGAGGGGTGCACAGGTCCGCTCCAGGTCGGGTAAATAATACAAAATTAAATAGGGATTGCCGGTTTAAATTGTTTTCTGCCAGAGCAGCGAAAAAGGGTTAATGCAAAATAAGTTGACGATATATTTCTGAATGTATTGATTGCAGTAAATTTCAATTGTAACATAAATGCCATTGTGACAACTTTTGTTTCCATGAAATCTGAAGGATAAGTGAAAGTTTGTTTTCTCTTGTTTGCACATGTTTAAGGTCATTACTCCATGTTATTAGCCTTTTTTTGTTCCATGTTTTGACAATGTACAATATGTTGTAAATCCATTTGATATGTTTTATTTTGTACTTGATATAAAATGTTAATTACTACCGTAGTTGGTATTTTAAATAATCACACACAGGAACATGGTAGTTCATTGTTTGGTCTTATGTATGATATTTTATTTTATCCTCAAGATAAAGCAATTTCTCATTAATGTCGGTTTCTTTCCCCATTGTATATATTCAGTCAGAACCTTGTGTACATCACTGCGTGTTTAAAACACCCATTCTTTATGCTGACGAGCAAAAATCCCATGTGTCTCTCAACCCCATGACGTAGCCACCACATCATGGCTTTGAAGGTCCCTTTTCTTGGGAGGTCGTGTTCAGTACACCTATGGAGAACAGAAAAGGAGTGCTCTCACCAGTGTCGCCTATGACGCTGCAATCACGAGCAGGTTTTTTTTGGGGGATGATAGTTGCTTTAAGTTTATGCCATTTTGTGTTTTCCTTTTATTAGTGTTACAAAATATAGAATATTTTAGGATGCATCACAGTAATGTAATGTTCTGTGTCTTAGAAAGGTTTTAAGTCAGAGAACGTCTCTGAAAATACCTGGGTTAGAACTACTGTATATACTTAATAATAAAATCTGATGAATATTTATTTCTAGTCTGATTGTCATGGCCCTACTTGGGAGAGAGGGAGAGAGAGAGAGAGGTATATCCTTCACCAATTAATTTCTTCTCAACCGAGGGGTTTCTAGGGGGAAAAACACAAGGTAAATAAAGCACCTGGCCCTAATGACCTATACCCAAGGGTTCTTATAAAGGTAAGCTCAGTCATAACCAAATCGTGACATGTAATATTAAAGGACTCTATTTCCACAGGTTCAGTACTACAAGACTGATATAAAGCAGACAGGTTACATTTATTTTAAAAGGGAGCTAGATCACAACTAGAGAATTACAGACCTGTAAGCCTGACATCAAGTGGGGAAAATACTTGAAGGTTTATTAAGGGATAATATTCAGGAATACCTTGTGAACAATAAAATTAGTAGTACTAGTAGTCGGCATTGGTTCATGAGGAATAGGTTGTGCCAAACTCATCACATTAGTTTGTTTGAGGTATGAAGTACGAAAATAAATCAAGCCAATGCAGTTGATGTGATCTATTTGGGATTTTGCAAAGGCTTTTGATCCAAAGCCACACAGGACATTAATGTACAGGGTGCCGGTACTTGCATATGGATGGAGAATGGATTCGGAGGCAGCAGAGAGAGTTGTTATAAATGGAACATACTGTACTCGGATTTGATTAGACAGAATAAGTAGTTGGGCCATTGCTTATTACCTTTTTTTATAAATGACAGAGCAAAGTCTCCATCTGTTCTGATAACAAAATTATGTAAGGTGGTAAAGTACAAGCAGGATGTCATTTGTCTGCAGAATGACGGATAAACTGGAAGCTTGGGCAGATACTTTAAATAGCACGTGAGGTTCCATAGGGTTTAGGAGTGCTTGTAGACAGCAGTCTCAGCAAAGCCTATTGTCAGACAGTAACTGCAATGTCTACCAGTATATTATCATACTTACAACACTCAATTGAAGCATCATTTTTGTCCCTGTGTAAATTGTTAGAAAGATCACCCTGGCCAAGTACTGTAAGACGTTCCTGGAAAGGTATGGGCCCTGGCACGCCAGGAGGTCTTTATGAAGTACACGGTATGTCATAGACACTTGCTCATTTTTTAGGACTGGCTGAACCGATGAATAGGCCAGTCAGATTGAAATGGAAGTGAAGCCCCCTCCACTTTTTTTTTTTGTCGTGTCATGTGACTGCACCAGTAGCAATCACATGACCTGGAACTGACAGAGGTCCAGTGGCACTGGCAACTTAAAGGTTAAATATGGAGTACACTTTTGAGCACTTTCCCATGGAACTGGTATAAATGGAGGGCACCACCAAATTAATAAAGGGGATGGAAGGTCTTACTTACGAGAAAAGGCTATCCAAGTTAGGTTTCTTTACATTAGCAGAGGCGTCTAAGAGTGTGGTTCTCAGTGGTACTTGCACCCCCTAAAGAATTTTTTCAATCTCGAGACACCCCTTCTCACTCATTCATCCGCTCCTTCCTTACACGTATACACACTCGCCCTACTTTTCATAAGCTCACACCCAACACACTTGCCTTCTTACATTCTTACACAATAGCAAGTGCAGAAAAGCAGAGCACTGCCATATAGCAAATAAAGGATCCAGAGGGGGCTCACATGTAGAAAAAATATATATTGGCTTTATTGGATCATACAAGACCCCCAACGAGGTAAAATACACACCTGCACGTTTTGGGCATGTTGCCCTTTAATCTCCCTTGTATGCATAGCCATTATCTGTTCCTCAGTCTTGGGAAGAAGGTCTTTAACTTTAGCAATGGCATTATGTTTTATATGGATGCAGCGGCTGTCTGAGCACTGGGCCCACATTTATATTTACAGCCTTGACCTTTTACTCAACATACTGCATATGTATCCCTCTTTTGCACACAGTACACTCGCCCTCTTTCTTAATCATGAATACCACATTTACCCCCCTTCTCTTACACCACACACCTTCCCCACCCCGGAATAAGCACTAGCCTCCCTCCCCACACCACGTACAAAGCCATCACACTCTTCTCCGCACACAACATCCTCACGCCTTCCCTCTTTCCTTCAACCTTCCCCCACATCCCAAACATGTCAGCTGCTCAGCGGACGCATCCTGAACTGTCCGGAGATGTAGAGGCCCCTGTCTCTCCTCTGTGCCAGGCGGAGGAGAGGCGCATGGCAGCCTCTGTCTTCAAGCAGTGCATGCTGTGCCCACTGAAAAGCCAGCAGAGTTCTTCCCCTGGGGCAGCAGCACCTTTGGCAGAGAGTCGCGGTACACCAGCATTCCCCAGCATCCTGGTTGAGAAACACTGTGACAACTATTTACTAATATATTCAAAGGTCAATACAAAGAGCATTCAAGGGAACTTTTCATTCCAAGGCCAGTACCAATGACACAGGGAATGGCGATTTCACCAACAAGGGAGGCAATGAAAAATGTGGACTTTATTACTGGAGACAATGATGGCAAATACAGTAGTTATAATTAAGTAGCAATCCTGCCTACTTGTTTTTTTTTTTTAAATATACTAGCTGAGAGACCCGGGGTTGCCCGTGAGTTAAATTTCCCGCTCCCTCCTCTCCCCCTATTTCTCCGTTCCCCCACCCCCCAGAGGGAGGGAGGGACAGTGGACAGGAGGGGGGGGGGACAGTGGACAGGAGAGGGGGGACAGTGGACAGGAGGGGGGGGGCGACAGTGGACAGGAGGGGGGGGCAGTGAACAGGAGGGGGGGGGGCAGTGAACAGGAGGGGGGGACGGGACAGGACAGGCACCCGGCGTTGGCTGGGCTTAAAATTTCCCGCTCCCTCCTCTCCACTCTCCCTGTCTGTTTCTCCGCTCCCCCCTCTCCGCTCCTCCCTCCCCCACCCTACAGTGTCCCACACACACACACAAACAGTGACACACACACAGTGTCACACACACACGGGTGTGAGCTGGGAGGGGAGGCGCAGGGGTTTGAGTTGGCGGGCCGCCGGCAGGGGTGTGAGCTGGGAGGGGAGGCTGCAGGCGCAGGGGTGCGAGGCGGCGGTTTACTTACTTACCTGGGCGGTGTGTGTGTGTGGCAGTTGGGTTAGGCGGCAGTTGGGTGACGTCATAGAGCCACTAATCTGATTGGCCAGAGGCTGAGGACCAATCAGATTCACCACATCTAGCACCAGACTCACAAATTTCAATTTTATATATTAAGATATTGAGAAAAGAGACGGCGCTTGTGCTTCCAAAGTTCTGAGGTGAGTGTGATCCTTCAACTTGTTTCTCCTTGCTGTTGCTGTGGAGCACTCCAGGCTCCTCAAGATATCACCAAAAGGGGATCACCAGGAAATGGAAGAAAAACACAAAGCCCACCAGAGATAGGTATGGGGATTGTATTAATGCAATCCCCATACTTATCTCTGGTGAGCTTAGTGTGTTTTTTAAAATATATATTAATTTTTTTGTTTTTGTTTTTTTTTACAGCATAGGGTGTCCTCCGGAACTGAACCTCATATTTATATATTTATTTAAAATTCCATGTATCTCCTGGCTTAGTTGCCGGTAATCTGCTGCCCTTTTCGGCAATTCAATATGACCGCCAAATATAGGCACTGCAGGCCAATGGAAAATCACTCCTGAAGAAACCTACAAGGTGAAACGCGTAGAGTGATGCCGTGAGACGAAACCGGAGCCTCTGAGAGCGGATGACGTCACTTCCGGTTCTCGGTGAGACGCATCCGTGACACGCATAGCTGAACAGAGGAAAAGCAGAGACACCACTCTCCCGGTCTTGCAGAGATCCACTTTGTGATCTACACGCTTGTTTCTTTCCATCACCATGTGAGTTGATTGGATTTTGCTTGTTTTTATAAATATTCTATGTACAGTCTGCACTATGTCCGGTTCATTTTATTTCTAAGGGGACGCAAGTGTACCAGAGCGCTACAGTATACCTGACTAGCAGTGCGGTTCCTATCCTACTAATTGGCCTCATCCCATGGGTTAAAGATACCTTTATATGCCTGCGTACTTCTCACGTTTGTGAGTATTCTGAGCACCTAACCACAGCCATTTATCACACAAAGTTCACACAATACTGCACCATAAGTTTGTTGTCTTTCTTTATTTTCCACATGATTTCCGCTTCTTGATGATTTTCACCCTTCAATGGAAAACCACAACATCATCCATTGTGGCTTGTTATAATCTCTTTATCTTCTTCTGGGATTCATACATTTCAGCATTCACGTTTTGGCAGATAACGATGCTTTATTCTTCAAATGTACTTACAGGCATGGTATTCCAATCAAGTTGACGTGTTCTACTAGATGGTGACTGATGACTCCTCCTTTCTGATGTTGACTAATCTCTTCTAACTAACGTTGTTCTAAAACCAGTCTCTTATACACAAAATATTATATACGTCAGCATTACCTATTGTAAGTGTATTTCTGTACAAGGACTGCAAGATGTTTTGTCTGACATTTTGTATGAATAACTTCTTTCATATAAGGACTTCAACCTTGTACTCTAAATTGTTAATTTTCAAATTCCTTACTTTAAGAGAACCTTAATTAGCAGCTGTCATATAACCTTTGCAAACACTCTATTTTTAGGAGGGGGGAAGGGAAGGATAGAATTTTTTACATGGCTTCCCATTGGATGGCAAAGGAGAACACTGGTTACCCCACTGGTAAGTAAGTATCTCAGGAACCAAGGTGTTAAAAATAATGCTGTTCAGGTCTCGCGGAATGGTTCTAATGCTGTAAAAATAGTGTTATTTAGGCGGCATTGCTTCTTTAAGAAAACATTTTTTTTTTTTTTTTTTTTTTTTAGAAAAGAAAGATATATTGGTACAGTATATGCCAAATCAGTCCAAACATTGGCAGCGCATTGATCCAGAGAGAAATCTCATTGCTGTTTAATAGTGAGGTAGGAATCTTTTTCAGTTATGAGACAATTGGCAAATGTTTCACTGTTTTTTTTTATAAATTCATAAAAATGGTTTGTACAGACATTGTTTTTTTTTTTCCAATGTCATCTACACTTACAAAAAAGAATCCAGTTTTAAGTAAGAAAATACAGTGTGGCATAAAAAGTCTTACCCCGCAAGTATTCCAGCACTACACTTGCCCGTGAGTTAAATTTCCCGCTATGAGGGGGGGGGGGGCAGTGGACAGGAGGGGGGGACAGTGGACAGGAGGGGGGGGACAGTGGACAGGAGGGGGGGGACAGTGGACAGGAGGGGGGGGACAGTGGACAGGAGGGGGGGGACAGTGGACAGGAGGGGGGGACAGTGGACAGGAGGGGGGGCAGTGGACAGGAGGGGGGGCAGTGGACAGGAGGGGGGGAGACAGTGGACAGAAGGGGGGGACAGTGGACAGGAGGGGGGGACAGTGGACAGGAGGGGGGGACAGTGGACAGGAGGGTGGGACAGTGGACAGGAGGGGGGGGACAGTGGACAGGAGGGGGGGACAGTGAGAGGAGGGGGGGGGGACAGTGGACAGGAGGGGGGGGACATAAGCTCTTTGAAGCTAAAGCCATCTCATTTTAATAAGGGGAAATCACACAGCCTGCAACATGGATTTTACACTGCGTGTGTGGGGCTCTTTTATTTTTAGCTGTAGATTAAAAGTTAAATGTTATGGGGTTTTCTTTGTTTTTCTAAAGGGTCTGCGCTCCCTTTTTTTTTATTTTTATGTGGATCGTTTCCCTTTTTCTTTGTACCAACCTTGTATTACTTAGGCTTAGCGATATTGTTTTATTTTTGCTTTCTATGTTCTGATGTCTTCTTGATAATAATTTTTAACCCAATGCAATTCGATAGGAGTTGCAGAAATCTCCAGTATTTTCAACCCAATTCTGTCTGAAATAAACATTTAAATGTTGTCCTGTTGACATCCAGTGACCACCATGTCGGTGGCAAATGTTTATGCATTTAGACACCGTAATTGTTGTTGCTCAGTTACAGCTACAAACAATTTCTTCTAAGTGCAGGTCTCCATGAAGACAGAGATACAAAGTAGAAACCTACTCACAAGTTCACAATGAAGTTCTCCATTTAATGTGACAGACAAGAGTAGCGGTAAAACAAAGTTTCAGGTCACGTATGGACCTTTCATCACCCGTGATGATTTTTCAGGGGGGGGCGTGGGCGGTTGCAGTGGCCCCGCGCTCTTCCCCACGACATTTAAATGAAATGCCGGGGGGGATCACGTGAGGCACCTGCAATGTCTCCTACCTTGTCTTCGGCAACGCAGCGTCATTTGGTCATGGCAACGTAACATGACGCCAAAGACAAGGAAGGAGGGTGGCGCGAGCCGGTAAGGAGAGCACGCAGGGGTGCGCAGGGGGAAAGGTTTGCACACCCCTGCTGTAGAGAATAATATATTATTTAATGAACACTTTTTTTTTAACATTTCTTCTTTTAGCCAAGGCAAACGTCAGCAACTTTTTAAAAGAGGCATTAACCTCTCTCTAAAAAAAAAAAAGTTTATATATATATATATATATATATATATATATATATATATATTTACCGATAGATATATAGATATCTCCCTACTCCCTTTTTTTGAAAGAAGATTCCCTCTCCATTCCTTCAGGCCCCTTTCAAAACTTTTTAGAGTGAAAAAAGTATGTAACCTCCAGTTAATACTATAGAGGCACTAACAATGAGTGATATGTGACAGGTAGACGCTCGAACTTAGCTTATTAAACAGATAGTGTACCTAGCAAAAACTAGCTTCACCTATTCTACTCATTGGTGCGTAACCCTCCTCGCCGGCCTCCAAAGGAGTTTACATCGGTGTTGACTATATACATGGCAGTGCTCAGTCTCTCATATTCCCTCCTACTGTCTCTGTACGTTCTCCCTACCTACCAATTAGATTGTAAGCTCCTCGGAGCAGGGACTCCTTCCTTAATGTTACTTTTACAGTATGTCTGAAGCACTTATTCCCATGATGTGTTATTTATATTTGTTATTTATATGACATGTATTACTACTGTGAAGCGCTATGTACATTTTATGGCGCTATACAAATAAAGACATACATACATACATACATATACCTTGTCAGGGTGCTGCGTCTGTGAAGGCTGGGCGTAGGTATGCAGATGTAATAATAATGGGCGCCAGGAACTTTTATAGTACAAACGAGCTTTATTGACAGCCGTTGATAATGCTCATAACATTAAAACATTCTTCTGTTACACACAAACAGGTGACATTGCAGGGTTTGTACATCAATGCTTCTTCCCTAGATAACGCTCACTCTTCTTACACTAGGGAGGTACGTAGGCGTGTTCCTTCTCATGTTAACTATATTGGCCATCTCCAGTATAGCGTCTGTTATACTCCATTTAAAGTGAGCCCCTTCTGGGATTAGCCCATCTTTCTTTCTCATTTGGCTCAGTACCCCCATGCTGTATACTGTATACCTCTTCCAGGTATACTAGGTTTGAGTTAGCTTCGGACCTCCCAGTTTGGCCAATTCAAGTATGCCCCAGGGCCAATACTTGGGACATACGCTTCCTGTGGGTGAATCTAGAGAGCTATCTAAATACATTCCTACGGACGCTCACTGAATAGGGCACTTGCCCTAACTACAGAACAACAAACTGACAGGCCAATATTAATATATACTTATCTTTACACTGAAACCTATTTACACTACGTCACTGTGAGGCCCTCCAACGGCCACTCTGAGGAACCTAACCTTTGGAACCTATCGGGCTGTTTATACCCTGATAGTGACGTTACTGGTCACCATGCATACAGCTGGAGCGGCTTCTTTCCTGCACACTCATTGTACACCATGTGATCAGAGGCAAATTTCCCACAAAACTGACTAAGCTATAGCGCCAATTTTTTGGGGGGAGGCAATATGTGTTTTGAAGGGGTCTCATCTTCTCCCAAGCGGCCCCCCTCCTACTGCATCGCATTGTCATGGCGACCCGATGTCAGATGATGTTGCAATGTAACGATGACTTGTTGCCATGACAATGCAGTGTCACATGCCGTTATGACGCCCCTACACTGCAGAGAAGGGCCGCCCCCTAGCGTATGGGCGGCAAAAAGGCAAGTTTGCCACGGCATGTGATGGGATTGGGGCGTAACCTGCTTGAGCCCACACAGTTAACCCTTTAAGACCATTAACCCCTTAACTGAAACAGTAGTCTTTAGGGGGGGCTACACTTGTAAGAGCGCTGTGGTTTGTTGCTGCTTCTATTGGTTGATGCTCTGAACCTTAACCTAATTAGAGTAACTGGGGTATTGTTTATTGTTGCTATAAAATAGCTGCATGTAAAACCAGAAGACATAGGATCTGACAATCTTTCTTTATTATGAGGAATTGAACACCACTTGTATAATGTGTGTAAATAAGTACAAAGGTGGTGTTTGTTCCTAATCAACCGCAAGGCTCCATTTATTCAGAAAAAAGGAAATTATTGTAGAATTAATTGAAAACGCAATTAGTGTTTGACCCAAAACCCTAAATTCCGACTGATTTTCTTGCTTGGAAATATGGGATACGTTTAACAATCAGCCTTTATAAAAAAAAAAGAAGAAGCTTGAAAACACTTCTTATTGGAGCATTAATTTTATATAAAGAAATTAGTTAAAAAACAAACAAAAAAACACAGGGTGTATGGAGAAAATGGTGAATGAAACATACCTGCCAATTAGATCAAATCTTTATTCTTCCACCTAAAGAATATAGCCAGGATTAAGCACTTGATCCACCCTAGGGGATCTTACTACACTTGTCCATGACTTTGTGTCCTCATGCTGGACTATTGCCATGCACTATGCCTAGGTCTTCTGGGAAAAGAGCTGCGCTGCCTGCAGCTGGTGCAGAATGCTGTGCCCGGTTGTTAACTAACCAGACCCGTTCCTGCCACATGACACCTGTTCTCCGTTCTCGGAACTGACTTCCTGTAAAATGGCACATTTATTTCAAGATTGGCTTGCTGACATTCAAGGCATTACACGACCACGGTCCCAGCTTTCTGAAAAAAGCGTCTAGTTCCCTACACTCCCATTCGCTGACTTCGATCTGCAGATGAAAGACTCCTAACAGTTCCCAGAATCTCCTTACCTTCCTCTGGGGCCTGAGCTTTTAGCCACACTGCTCCCACTCTGGAACAATCTGCCTCGTACAGTTTGAGAAACCTCCTCCCTGGAAATCTATAAAAATTAAAAAAAAGGCTCAAGATCTCCCTGTTTACCCAGACATTTAATTAATGAACCACAACCTGTACAGCATTTAATAGCTCCAGTACCATCCCATATTTTATCTTTCCTTGTGTTTGGTCTTGTTTATAACCTTAAATGTTTTCTTCTTCGCTTTTTATAACGGAAGTGCTTTGAGTCCCATTGTGAAAAAAACTCACTATAAAAGTTAATATTAGTATTAATTAACTACAAGTCAACTATATCACGAATCCAGGCCAGGTGTTCTTCTAAACCCGCTCTATAGCAAACAAAGCAGTAAATGTTAATAAAAAACAAGGACTAGATTATTATGCAAAAAGCAGAGTATATATTGGTGGTTTTGTTCCTTGTAAATTATTATGCCATTGTTGACATGTAGTTAATTTGAAGCTCTCAGTAAAATAGAACCTATACTGACCAATTCTCCCTAGATATGAGTGACAAAATCATATCATCTGCTGTAAATGTAAAATGAATATATTTTTACTTTATCTCTGAAGATAAATTTCCTTAACCAATGCAAGTCAATGGAAGATGAGATACCCTACATTCTTCTACAAAACCTCCATGAAAAAAAACTTTCGAATGATGACCAGTATGCTAGCACCACTTCAAAGCAAATGCAACTATTTTCTGTGTAACATGTCTTTTGCACGTATTATAGAAGCAGTGACCTTTGCCTCTGGGAGAAACCAATTTTATTCGGGTTTCCAATGGTGAATCTAAAGCCTCCCATCCTCAGTGAGCCTGCGTCCATGCTGGTGAAGACCGCGCTGAAGCGTGCGTGATCACATTGCCTTAAGGCAATGATCGCACCCGTAGACCGCACGCGCGATAGCAGGAGGGGGAGCGCGAGGAATCAGTTCAATCTGATTCCTCGGCGCGACGGGTAGGTCACGTGAGCGGTTTGCGCAAAGAGGGTGAACCAGGTCAATGATGTCACAGACACACCCCCCACTGCGCTTCTACCTTTGCCACGAAACGCTCCCGCTTCACGCGGGTGACATCACGCGTGTGCACGCCTCCGCACGGTCGAAGGCTGCATGGACGCAGCCTGAGGAGAGAAGGAGTGGTTCAGTGAGTAAAGACACTGACTGTAATCATCGACACAGAGTTTGAACCAGGAGGAGCCTGGTTCAATTCCTGGTGTTTTCTCCCTATGCCTCAGACACCAAAAACAAAGATTGTAAGCTTATCTGAGCAGCGTACCATGTACTATACTGTAATTGTGAACCACGTTCAGTCCCATTGGGAGAGAAGTGCTATATGAAATTAAAAATAAACACAAATTCAGTGGAAGGTCTCCCCACAGGAGAAAATTACATTATAGTTAATAGGTGTGGTTAGGTGGGTACCAATGGGGGTAGTCAGAAATTATAGGAGAAGCCATTAGCAGCTCAGTACCCATACTGGCCCTTGTGTAACTGTCTGTGTAACAGGTGTTCCCCCACCCTCTGGGAAATTTCACTATTACCTGGTGTTGTGCTGCTCACCATACTGGATACGGAGTGTCTGCCAGTGTTAGTTGGGGACTAACAGGACAGGCTTTAGTGATCTTCCCAGCTCTTCACTCGGTGTTGCAGCACCTCCATTCCCACAGGGCCTATAGGGATAGGTGCAGTCCCTTGTGGAAAACACTCACTCTTCTCCCCGAAGAAACTGCAGCCTCAGGCAGGAGTATAAAACAAAGGATTGCTCTTTATTCTTCAACAACACAGCATTATACCAACACGTACACTCTTTGGTCTCTGGAGTCAACCCACAGGGCTTGAGGCCCCAAAGGTCTAACCTTAGCTCCCTTGCTCCCTGGTGGAGTATGGGGTAGTTGTCCCACTCCCCTGAGGGAGGGGAAGGAAGGTGACCAGAGCCCTGGCTCCGCACTTCCAACAACAACTAAATTTGGATCTGCAGTCCCTTTTGTACCCAGAGGGAGGTTCCTAGGTCTGAGCCAGATAGGGCAGTACACAGGCCTTAGGCCCAACCCCTATGACTCATGGGAGTTGTTTACTGCTGCTGCAGCAACACAGGCATAGATTTAACCCTAACACTGCCTGCGCTGGTACCAGAGCTTATGTGTTAGGTAGGGAGCCAAGAGGATACATGGCTACAACTGCTTAGTGCCCACCTAGATCTCCTGGGACATATCCATGACCAGACCATAAAGTATGGAGGCTGGGTAGAAGTGTGATCTTAGTTCACAGCATTGAAGTCAGCAATGGAACATGAGAAGCCAGATTTGAGACTTCCCTTCTGTGTGCAGAGGCATAACTGCAGTTCAGTAGGAGTAATGTTATACTACTGTGTGTTATGTTTTACAAATGTTTTAAACGCTTTTGGTATTATAGCCACACACAAAAAAAATGATGTACTGTATGTACCAATAAAGGATTTTAAATCCTTTCTGTAAAACTCAAGTAGTTAGGGAGGGGGGGGGGGGGGGGCTGCTGTTTTATACATATGATATGCTTAAAAAATGCTTTCATATTTCCTGGGTGTAGCTACTCCACTTATATTTTGTTAGTAGAAATTACAAGCATCCAAACGTCCACGTTTACATGTGACAGTCACAAATGAAGAATAACTGTAGCATAAGACGCTTATTAAAACCACAAAAAGTATGCTTTCCTTTAAATAAAGTATCACAGATCACATTTTCACCGGTGTATCTCCAAGATATGCGCATATAAAGCTGCCCAGGCTGAGCATTGCAGAAATGTGCTAGCTGTTAACCCTTCTTTTGGAGGTGCACTGACTAAAAAACAAAATGATCAGCACAGCAGACACCCTGCAGATGAACAGAACATGTGACCCGGTCACTGTGAGCGGACGGAACAGGTAGGCAGATGCTGGAGAGAGGGGAGAACAATTACTTCCCAGGGTTCCATCCTCTCAGCGGAGGCCCTGGTTGGGCACCGCCTTCGTGACGTCAGGGGGACTGACAACCCAGCATTGGTGTCAGCCTCTTGCGGCCAGAACTTAACCGAACGTTCCGCGACACAACAAGGCAGGGCCCATTGTGACGTCACCGAGCTGCATTGGCTGCGTCACAGCAGCAGCTACCCGCAGCTGTCTCTCGGGCGGCCAGTGAGGCAAACAATATAATAACCCAGCACCGCCTCCCTAGCTGCGGCCTTCCCTCCCTCCCTCCATGAGCAGCATGTAAACAATGCATGCATAGGCGATCACTGGGGGGGAATCGGGCGGCGGCGGCGGCAGTGGCAGTGGTGGTGAGCTGTCCAAGCACCCGCTGGTCATCTCAGGGATCCAAAGCGCCAGGAGATAAGGGGCGGCGGCGGCGGGGGAGAGACGGAGGATGGATTTCCAGCAGCTGGCGGACGTCGCGGACAAGTGGTGCTCTAACACCCCTTTCGACCTCATCGCCACCGAGGAGACCGAGCGGAGGATGGATTTCTACGCCGATCCCGGGGTGTCCTTTTACGTGCTGTGCCCGGACAACGGCTGCGGGGACCATTTTGTAAGTGGGGTCACCATGAGTGTACTGCTAATGAGATCGCGACAGGGAGGCGCATTGTGTGAGCTGACCACTTTCGTGTTATTTAACCCTTGCCAGGTGACGGTGAGAGAGGGCCCGGTATCCCCCCACAGTTGCGGCATTAACCCCCTTCAGTGGATGTATCATTGTGTGCTCTGCATCGAGCTTTTATTCTTTTAACCCTGGGGGTGTCAGCAAAATGATAGGAGGCTGGCACACCACGCAGTGTAGTGTTTTTGGAAATGAACAGATATAAACCAAACTAAAATACACTGTGTGCAAAGCCTTGGACAATTGATCTCACGCATTGAAGCTGTTCCTGCCCCTCCCCATTAGCAAAAGAAAGAAAAGCCCACTCCCTGGAGCTGCCCTATGCAGCACAGATATGTGTTGGTGATCCCTCACATCCCTCCTCCCCCTGCACTAGGTCAGTGTCTGGGTGGTGCTCTAGGTGCAGAGTTGGGTGGGAACATGAAGTGTGGTGATGCGCAGTTACCACTGTATAGACTTTCACTCATTAGATCATTAACTGTTGACTCACTTCTCACTGTATTGAAGGGGAGTTTTGCTTTGGACTATGTTTGGGGTTGCACGGCAAGTGCAAACCTTTGAACAATTGGCGCACAAATACTGTATACTTTATGACCTCTGTCAATGTGGGGTCTTTAAGGTGTTGTAATTCGTTGACGGTTCTGAACTGCAACCAATGGGAGATGGGCATCAGAGCTCTCATCAGCCCACACATGGGCAGAAATGAGTATAAGGCTACGTCCAGAGAGGGGGGAGCCGCGAGGAGTCTCGTCATCCTCAATGATGTCTTTAGAGGGGGCTCCTGCGAGCGTCCCGAGGCGTGCTGAGGCGCTGGGATTTTCAGCCGACAGCAGAGCCTGTTTCTTAGCGTGCTGTCTTCTGAAAACACCCAATCAGCACGAAGCAGCGTCTCAACGCCGTGACGTTGACGTCGGCGCTTCGCGGGCTATTGGCCTGGCGACGTCACTGCCCCGCCTACCCCCGCCCCCCCGATTGCGCACGCTGGCTCGCCTGCCAGTCATGGAATCGCTCCTGATCCTCTATGGACGTAGCCTAAGGCTTAGTCCCCGCTGGCGCTGAGCGCACTCATGCTTCGAGAGCGCTCTAAGCATGAGCGCCGTGTGTCCTGCTTGTACACACGCGCGGGGGGAAGGCCTGGCCATTGCGGGTAGTTGAGCGCACAGGAAAGTATAATTTTTTTTGTTTATCCGAGCACGGGTGAGCGTGTGTGTACGAGCAGGGACTTACATATATCTATATAGGTAAGTAACCGCAAGCGCCGCGCGCTCACGCTGGCCACACACATTGTCGCAATGTGTCTCATCGTGGCGACCGTGAGCGCGCACGCCTGCTCAGCGCCACCCTGGACGAGGCCTTAGACTTTATGTAAGTGACGGGACAAATTCACGTTGAGCTTGCAAAAGGCCCACAGATGCCCACTTTTATAACCTCTG
Organism: Ascaphus truei; assembly: GCF_040206685.1. Lineage (NCBI taxonomy): Eukaryota > Metazoa > Chordata > Amphibia > Anura > Ascaphidae > Ascaphus > Ascaphus truei. The sequence goes on along the minus strand of NC_134484.1, from coordinate 374,393,391 downwards.
TCGACTTTTTTCTGAGACACATTCAGTGACGGGATGGTTGGAATACGGTGTTAGCCCGTACAATAGACAAACAAAACTTTGTCAACTAATCATAAGGAGCTTCTTGTCACCGACCACAGAATCAAGGCACATTCCCCTGTCAGCGCAAAAGCTGTGAGACCTGCGCTCCCATTTTAACCACAGACATGATGCCAAACATACAGGAGTATCAAATCCTGAAATCCTTTACTTGTGCCTCATCCAACCTTGTATGTATGTCTTTATTTAGGTAGCGCCATTAATGTATATAGTGCTTCACAGCAGTAACACACGTGACAATCATATAAATAATCCAAATAACACATAATGGGAAGAAGTGCTTCAGACATAAAAGTAACATTTATGAAAAGGTGTCCCTGCTCCGAAGAGCTTACAATCTAATTGGTAAGTAGGAAGGATGTACAGAGACAGTGGAAGGGCATTCTGGTAAGTGCGTCTGCTACGGGCCAAGGTTTATGTATGAGGTGAAAAGTATCAACCACGGAGCTACTCGTATGCTTCGTTAACAGGTGTATTTTAAGGTGGTAAAAATAAACAAGGTAGCACTGAGCACAGCAAACAAAATGAGAACTGGAGGTAGGATCAAAAACGAAAAAAAATAAAAATTTATTCACACAGTATCCGTACAAAAACCGAAGAAAAACCTCTGACACGTTTCCCGCTGTCAGAGGGTTTTTCTTCATTTTTGTACAGGCACTGTGTGAATACATTTTTTATTTTATTTTTTCGTTTTTGATCCTGCCTTCAGTTCTCATTTTGTTTGCTGTGCTTTGTGCTACCTTGTTTATTTTTACGGATATTTTTGTACAGGATGCACGCTGGGATGAATCTACTTGCTACTTCAAGCAACATGGGTCAGTCAGTACTTTAAACTTGCCTTCTGTACTGGTTTATTACCAAATGAAGGTTGTGTCATTTGCTGTTACATACCTGGGTCTAGAGCTGCTGGTGTACACTGACCGTCCGGCTTTGCTGCAGGGCTTCACCTGTGGGTCTTCTCATGCAGGCTCATAACTCTGGTCCGGAGGTACAGCTATCATTGAGATTACTCATATTATCAGACTAATCCCTATCTATATCTATAGAGTTTATAATCCTTTATCCCCGTGTGGCATAAACTGGGATCTTTTGGAGCACTACATTGGAGATTTACTTCTCTGTATACATGTGTTTTAAGCTGGATAGAGCGGGTGCTAGTCGGGTATTGAGGGGAAGGACATTCCAGAGGTGTGGGGCAGTCAGTGAGAAGGGTTTAAGGCTGCGGACGGCCGCGTGCGCATGGGCCACCAGCCCCCTGTAGCTCATGCCGGGCTGTCCCCGCTGCCTCCTGACGAGGCTCACTACGCGCTGTGACGCGTTAGCCGGCAGGGGATGCAAGAGGATTGCGATCCCGAGCTGAGACACGTCACGTTGTGCACTGGTGAGCCTATCGGCGTCGGGGGCTGGAACTGTCAGAGCTTCCCCCACCTCCAAAAAGTAGGGGGGGGAGGTGTGTGTGTGTGTGTAGGACGGACCGATCGGGGGGGGGGGGACACACGAACGAACGGACCGACCGGGGGCGGGGGGAGCAGCACGGAGAGCGAGCAGCAGAGGGCATGGCTGGGGGCTCGCGGCACCCTCTTGCAGCCCGGGAGACCCCCGCTGCAGCCCTCCGCTCAAACCACGCCCCCAGCTCCCGCTTCCTACGGACCGCAGGTAGCGGTCAATTGCAGGTAGCGGTCAATAGGGCTGAGATGTAAGCCTGCGCTTATACTGACGGCGACGCGACGGATGACGTCACTCGTTTCCGTCGCCATTGCGATAGTTGTAATTTAAGTTTAGGCGACGTCGCTGGCTACAAGGCCAGTGATGTCAGAAAAGGGGAAGGCAGAGGGACGGAGAAGCGCAGCATAAGGAGGAGCAGAAGTGTAAAGCTTTAAAAGTGAGGAGGAGAATTTAATGTGTGATATGGGATTTGATAGGAAGCCAGGAGAGGGATTTCAGCAGAGGAGATGCTAAGACAGATTTAGGATAGATTGTAGGGGAGACAGGTGAGAGGCAGGAAGGCCGGACAGCAGGAGGTTACAGTAATCAAGACGGGAGAGAATGAGGGCCTGAGTCAGAGTTTTAGCAGTCGAGTAACAGAGGAAAGGGCGTATCTCTGTAATATTGCAGAGCAAAAAACAACAGGTTTTAGCTACTTTTTTTTTTTTAATGTGAGAGGAGTCAAGTGTGACCTCTAGGCAGCGTGCTTGTGCTACTGGGTGTATGATAGTACTTCCAACAGTAATGTGGAAGAAAGTAGTAGGGCCAGGTTTGGGATGAAATATGCGGAGCTCTGTTTTTGACATGTTTAAGTCGGTGGAGGGCCACCCAGAATGATATCAGAAACTTTGCTCAGTACAGCAGGAGTAAGGTATGGGGTTGAAAATTACATGTGTGTCGTCAGCATAGAGGTGATATTTAAATCCAAGAGATGTGATGGTAAGAGGAGATACAGGATAAAGCTTTGTTACGAAAACCAAGAGTATGGAGAATGTGAAGGAGAAGAAGGTGGTCCACAGTATCAAAGGCTGCAGAGAGGTAGAGTAATATGAGCAGAGTGTAATGACCTCTGTCATAGAGGTCATTATTTATTTTAGTGAGGGTTGTTTCAGTGGAGTGAGCAGTGCGGAAGCCAGATTGTAGAGGGTCTAAGAGAGAATAGGTGTTGAGAAAATACAAGACGTTCAAGGAGTTTAGAGACAGGAGGCATATCGTGTATACCGGATAACAGCATACACACAATGTCCTAAATTGTGGTTTTTATATAGGTGAAACTGAAGAAACAATAAGAAAAATAATGAAAATGCATCGCCACACCACAAATTGTAAAAACAAACAAACAAAAAAAAATAAAACAGATACACCAGAGGTGGAACACTTGCAGCTCTAATCACAATATCAAGGACATGGAGGTTACAATTATGAAGGGGAATTTCAGAACACAGAGAGAGAGAGAGAAAGATGGGAATATATAAACTTATGTAAGCTTTTTTGATACATTGACGAATTTGGGGGAAATTATTTATATCCAACATACAGATCCTCAGGGATGGAAAAACTAAGAGTGCCTAAAATGTCCCCGCAGTGATGACTGACCTGTCAATGACCGCTGCGACCGGCAACAACGCTCCCCAGCGACAGCAAAGCTGGATCTGGCATGCTGGGACAGGCAGCCGCAGTGATTGACAAGTTAAGTCACTGCTGTTTAGTAAGGCCGCGTTTATAGTGCCGGTGACGCGACCGATGACGTCGCTGTCGCCACTGGCGAAAGTTAAACTTTAGTTTTAAGTGACATCGCTGGTGACAAGGCCAGTGACGTCCCTGAGGAGGGCAGCACTCTGTGATTGGTTTAGAGACAGTCACATGTGGCGACTGTCTCTCAAAAAATCAAATTTCCCTTTTTGGTCGCAACGTCGCTTCGTCGCGCTTATTATAAGAGCATGCAACGGATTCAATATAATTGTTTTGAAGCGACGCCGCAGTCGCCAGGCACTATAAGCGCAGCCTAAGGCTGAGTCCCCAGTCTTCACTGTGGCACGCGCGCCCGGCGGGGGGTGGCGCGTGCACATCGCTACACCGCGATCTGCTGTCTGGGGGGAGAGGGAAGATTTGCGACGGGAGGGGGCGTGGTTGTGGGATTGTAGGGGCGTGGCCATGACTTCCCGCAGCTGGTTCGCCCTTATTGGCTGAATCGGCGTCGCAGATGTCGAGGTCAAATTCTCCTTCCTCCCTGAAAACCTGTCGCGCACCGCTGGGGAAAGGTGCGCGACAAGGTAGGGACTGGGACCGGCCGGACTGGGGGGGGCGGGGCTTGATAGCACAGCGAACGCCGAGCCTTGCGCTGTGGCGGTGACTGGGACCGCAGCCTATGGAGGGCGGGGGGAGGTGAGTGAGGAGACAGAGGCTGCGTGAGGGCTGGGGGCGGAGCTAGTCAGAGCCCTCCTGCACTTTGTCTGCACACTGTAGGGGGGGAATGTGTGTGAGAGGGGAAGTATGTCTGTGTGAGCGTGTCACACACACAGCTGTGGAGGGGAGTAGCTGGAAAGGCCATAACCCCCCACCTAACAAAAAATCTTAAAATATTTTTTTAAATATTTTTTCCCACCCTCGCGGAGATTCTGCTCTCCACACCTTACATGATCTACTCTCTGCCCTGACCCCTCATACCCTTACCCTAATTTTTTCCCAATATGCATTTCATTATTACTTTGCGTATCACACTCATTTACATCTGTATTTCCGCACTTACTAGCATACTGTATAATACTTGTATAAATATGACCTGCTATTTCAGCTTCATTTGTAACATCTCTGCCTGAAGAAAGGGCTTTTGTGGTTTGGGTCGCGCTGTCTTGTCCCTGAGAAACTGCCTCCCCCTGCTCCACAAACCCGTTAAACATCCTGCCCTCCCTCCAGCTCAATAACCCCCCCCCCTCCCTCTCTCAAAAAGACCCCTTAAATGCCATGGGGATATAAGGTTACTCCCAGTTGGCGCTAGGACACAGGTCAGCTGAGTACATTAAGGAGTAGTACATGAAGGTACATCGTCTCTCCTATTCCCTCAGTTGCCTGTGTCCTTTATCAGGTAGGAAGTGGATGATTTTTACTTTGTGTTGTCATTTGATTTGGGCCGCCTCTAGACTGTCCCCATGGTGCACTGCAGTGTGGAACTTATTTACAGGATGCAGGCCCTCTTCCCACCCTGGCACTAAGACTGCCTTTCTGTCCCTGACTGCCTGAAGGTGTGAGTAGTCTGGTAACTATCAGCACGCAGGTGCGAGCGTTTATCGGTTTACCGTAGTAGGCAGGGCTCTGACTCCGGAAGCAGGTTTGCTCCCCACATCATTGCAGTGGCCAGCGAAGGGAATTTTCCTTATCGTGAATTGGCTGCCAGGAATACCTTGTGTTGTCGGTTCTGATATGGCGCTGGACACTTCTGGCTGAGACCCCTTTGCTGGACCCACATGTCAGCCTTGGGGTTAGACAGAATAGGGGACAAGTGTTTTTCTCCTGTTCTTTTCTGTTCTCTATCGCACTCATGATTGCCTTGCCTTCAGCTTCCACTTATGGGAGGAGACCTGAAGTCTGATCAGCAGAAGTGGTTAGAACAGAGCAGTGTTTTTCAACCAGGGTTCCTAGGAACCCTAAGGTTCCCTGTAATGTTATTGTCATTTGAAAATTGTACCAAATACAGAATTTACAATGCATCTAATCTCAGACACGCTATTAGAGAGGGTTGAGGTTTCTTATAATGCATCTGATCTCAGACGTGCTATTAAAGAGGGTTGTGGTTCCTCAGAATCTCACAATATAATGACAGGGTTCCTTAACTCAGCGGTGCGCAAAGTGGGGGGCGCGAGACTCGCTGCGGGGGGGGGCGGGGTTTACAGAGGCCCCGCGCTCTTCCCGAAGACATTTATATTAATGCCGGGGGGAGGGCTGCAGGGCCTCTGTAAACCTTACTTACCTTGATTCAGACGCTCCTGGTGACGCGTCACCATGGCAATGCGGCATCAAATGACACCGCAGGTTCATGTGACGTCACATTGCCATGACAACGTGACATCATGACGCCAGGACGTCTGAATCAAGGTAAGAGGGGGAAAACCAGCAGTGGGGCACGGGAAAAAGATTGCGCTCCCCTGCCTTAACTTAAAAAAGGTTAAAAAAAAAAACACCACTGCCCTAGTGCCAAGTATGTATCAGAAAAGTGGCACTAGAAAATGACTTTTTAAAGTTTTTTTATGATAGAGACTTTTGCAGCTGCAAAAAACAAAGCTTTTATGGTTAACAGCAAAAAGACCTATAGAAGACAAATTTCCAGAGATTGAAACATACTTTTCAGACGGAAGGCAAAACATATGCCTCAGATGTAGGGGAACAATAGTCGTCGGATGAAGGCGAATTTAAGTGAGAGCCTTTCTATTTCAACATAGATGCAATCAATAAATGAAAATGTTTGCGAAATATGTACACTCAAGATAATCCAGATGATATATCATTTTTTAATGGAAGAGGATTATAATCCGTGAGCATCCTCCCAAACTGGATGCAGCAATTGTAAGATTGACCAGAGGTTGATGGATAAGAGATTGGAAAGCCTGTTGAATAATGTATTTTCTGTGATCAGCATGGCCTACAGACCAGTGATCACATCAGCCTGTTGTCACGTACGATGAGGATATGTTTTTCAAGGCTTCAAGGGTCGATTGAATCTGTAACATCCAAACAAAAGTTGTTGAAGGACTGCGCTGTTCTGGTAGATGTATTCAGTTTCATTGGAGTGTGTAGAAGCAGCCAAAGAAGTGGCCAAGATTTTGAGATGAGCAGAACTAAATGTTCTTGTGGTCTGAGCAATTGTACAATCCAAGAATGGAGAATGTGAATGAATTATCTGAGCAGGAACAAGCTGGGTCCAATGGGAATTGTTTTTCCACCCAAATTTTTTCAGACATTGATAGAAAAATGGGTCCAGATTGCAATTGATCTTATTGCATTTAAGTTCAGGCAAGTATTCTGCTCAAGGAACAGGGATCCCAGTGTGTGTGTGTGTGTGTGTGTGTGTGTGTGTGTATCTACATCTTCTGTCTGTCTCTATCTCTATCTGTATCGGACACACAGACTAGCAATATCCTGAAACTTCCCAGTAATACACATTTTTCCTAATAATATATAATTATTATTATTTTTTTGGGGGGGTTCTTATAGCTTGTGTATCTGTGTGTTTATCATCTACAATATATTACAGAATATAGATTTAGTTATTTGATATTTTTTTTTTCGTTTGGTATTCTGAGTCGTCATATCATAAAAGCGGTGTGAATCACAAAAATTCGGGATTTTTTTTTTTATAACTTTGATTTTATCGTGTTTTTCAAAAGTATACATATACAGATATAACCACTGAAGTATTTTTACCAAAACATTTTCTTCCAAAAAAAAAAAAAAAACACATATTCAATAAAACTGGAAGGGAGAAAGGGGAGACAAGAAGGAAGGGGGGGAAGGGGTGTGGCGCGGGTCCATCTCCCTCCAGGTCACTCCGTAAGTGTTATTTTACGACACCTAACGACTCCCTAATTTTGGTCCTGTCCGGACCGTCTCACCGGGGGGGGGGGGGGGTTACTAGTCGCCCGTACTGGCTATTCACAAAGGGTGTCCCAAGTCATACATTCATCTAAGAGCACCCACCTCGGACCACCATCAAGGGAGAACGCATCTGCACCTATCAAAGCAAGATGGTATCTTTCTCCACTCCCGGGATGTCCATCTGGGCCAACCAAGGCGTCCAGGTTTTTAGGAAAATTTTGCCAGTGTCATTAACTAAACTCGTTAATTTTTCCACCTGGCATACAAACCAAATTCTGTTCTGAATCTTGGGAATTGATGGAATTTCGGTCTGTTTCCATAATGCTGCGATCTCGCACCGCGTGGCTGTTGCGAAATAAGCAACCAATTTATTACTTGCTTTATTCAGACCCTGTGTCGGTCGGTTCAGGAGGAACCGCCACGGGTCCAAGGGGATTTTGAAGCCAATCATTAATCTCTCGCCATAGCGGACTAACTCGCGGGCAGGACCACAGCATATGTAACAGGTCAGCCGTTGCTCCACACTGTCTGGGGCACAGTGGGGAGTACCCTGGTACAAATTTAGATAATTTCATGGGAGTGTGGTACCAGCGCATTAACACTTTATATGCGTTCTCCCTCAATGTCGTACATATAGAACTCTTGGCAGACGCCGTTACTATCTTATCCCATTCCTCTTCATCTAATACTTCCCCTAAATCTTTCTCCCATTGGTCCATGTATTTCAGTTTTTGATCTACCTTTCCCCCTGAACCGATCACTTCTCTGTACAATTGCGATATGAGTCCACTAGTATCAGTCTCCACTAGACAGAGCTTTTCAAACATGGTTAGTGGGGGTCTAGGGGTAATTTTATTATAAAATGCTCGCAGTTGGAGGTATCTGAAAATCTCAGAGAGGGGGAGGTTCTTATCAGCACGAATTTGTTCAAAGGGCTTAATGTCTTTTCTCCCCTCTAGATCTCGAAGTCTATGTATGCCTAATTGTTTCCAAATTGTAAATTCCTTTCTGGTCAGACCTGGGGCAAAATCTGGATTGCCCCATAACTGGGTCATCAGCGAACCTCTGGATGAAAGAGAGCACCTAAATTTATTGGCCTCCCAGATAGGCAGTGAATTAGCCATCGATGCCAGCGGCTTTTTTTTATCAGCTTTAAAGCTGTTTTGGGTAACCACATCAAGCTCTTCAACTCCGTTGGGGAGCAGGCTTTGCTCTCCAATGCTACCCATCTCTTCGAATCAGGGCTTGTGTGCCATTGGGAGATTTGGCATAATTGCGCCGCCTTATAATAGGATAACAAACAAGGTACCTCCAGCCCTCCCGACAATGTTGTTTTTTTTTTTAGAATCATACCCTTTACTCTCGGCTTTTTCCCCTCCCATATAAATTTGGATATGGCAGACTGAAGTGAGAGTATGTCCTTCAGTCTAAGTGGCACCGGTAACGTCTGGAACAAATAGAGGATGCGTGGGAGGAGATTCATCTTTATGCTATGGATCCTTCCGATCCAAGATATCTTAAAGGTCGCCAACTTCCTGATGTCCTCTTTTAGAGTGCGGATCAGTTTGGGGTAATTTGCTCGATTTATATACCGTTGTAATCTTTGGGAATGAGCACTCCTAAGTATTTCACTCCTGTTTTCTGCCAATTAAAATTGATCTGTATCAATTTTTCTGTCTCTTTCGGGAGGCTTATATTCAGAGCTTCAGACTTGGATTGGTTGATCCTAAAGCCTGAGATGTCTTGGAATTTCCCCAGCAAGTTGAAGAGGTTCAGTAGGGAGGTGAGAGGCCTCGAGATCGTCAGCAACACATCATCTGCGTAGAGCGCTACTTTGTGTGTTTGCGTGCCGGTCTCAATTCCCCCCACATCAATTCCCCCCTCAATTCCCCCCTTATTTCTGATTTGGGCCGCCAAGGGCTCCATGCACAATGCAAATAGGAGGGGGGATAACGGGCACCCCCTGTCGAGTGCCACTTCTAATTTTGAAGAGGTCTGACGTAAATCCTTGGTGTATTACTTTAGCCGCCGGACCCCTATACAGTGACAGGATCGCATTAATCACCTGGTCCCCAAACCCTCCAAGCGTGGCCCTCAGGTAAGGCCAGTCAATCCTGTCAAAGGCTTTTTCAGCATCCAGACTCAACACCATAACTGGAATTTTACGTGTATTGGCTATATCTATCAGATCAATAATCCGTCGTGTATTATCTGCGGCTTGTCGACCCTTAATGAACCCAACTTGATCTGGGTATATGAGTCTGGGCAGGATATGACTTAATCTGTTGGCCAGTAATTTGGCGTTAATTTTTATATCGCTGTTAATTAGTGAAATGGGCCTGTAGCTTGCACAATCTAATGGGTCTTTCCCAGGCTTATATATTACTGAGATGGACGCTTGGAGCATCTGTTCCGGGAACGCGGCGCCTTCTAACACCGCATTAAACATTCTGAGGAGATGAGGCCCCTGGAGCTTAATATAGGTTTTATAATAAAGGTTTGAGAACCAGTCAGGGCCAGGTGCTTTTGATGGTTTCAGATCCTGAATAACCTGGGTAAGTTCCTCTATCGTAAAACTAGCCCCTAATGTATCCCTCTCCGAACCACTCAGTCTTGGTAGTTGTGCACTCTTCAGGAACTCCTTCATAGCTCTTTTCGTTTTACCATTGTGTGCCACTTTTTCCCCGTTATATAGATCTTCATAAAAGCTCCTGAATTCCTCCACTATACGTTTTGGGTTAGCTGTTGTGGCTCCTGTTTTTAGCCTCAGCCCCCGTATATTATAATTTGGGTGTCTGTTTCTCAATTTATTAGCTAGCAAGGTATCTGGTTTGTTTGATTTTTCATAAAATAGCCTTTTGGACCAACTCAGTGTGTTGTCTGCCTGGGAGGTTAAGACCAGATTAAGCTTGATTCTGGTGTTATGAATTTCTTTGAGGAGAGCCGAGTTATGACCCTGCTTATGTTTGAGTAGTAGCTCCCTAAGTTTAGATTGCAAGGTGACAATTTTCTCATTTCTCTCTCTATTCCTTTTTGCCGCCAATTTAATTAGAGTCCCTCTTAGAGTTTCCTTGTGTGCTTCCCAAAGGACTGAATGGGACTGAACACTCCCGGTATTAATTTGAAAGAATTGATCTATTTCCATGCCAATTACTTGTTCTAACTCTGGGACCTTTAAGATTGCCTCATTTAGTTTCCAGTTTGCCCCCGGTGGTTGGGTGCCCGAGGGACTTGTCTTTGCATGGGGTTGAGACACCGCCGTGCACAGTTCGAGACGCAGGCAGCCGACCCAGGCGGTCCCTAAGCCAGCATCCTCTGTTAAATAATCATATAAAAATTATTACCGTCAAACTATATATCTAACTAAACCAGTGTAGTTACAGAACTTAACCTATATACAGCGAAATTAAAAATTTCTTGGCAATCATCCCCGGACAGCTTTTCACCCCCACCTTTCGTGCTTGGTGTGAACTTCATTTTTGCCGCAGAGTTCAGAGCAGGCAGCCCTCGCCCCCCCTCTAAGGCCCATTTCAATCGGGGTTTCAGTCCCTCTGGTTATATAGACCACTGTGTTGGCCGGTCTTGTAGCCTCGATCTAGCTAAACCCCAGTCCACTGTCTCTCTCTTCTCTCCAGATGAGATCTTTATTTGATATGTCCACCCTCCCCCACCCTCTACCAGCATCTTTGACTTCATGATGTGGGCATATCTTCCTCGTGGCTCTGTTCATTGTGCGCGAAGGCTGTGAGCCCGGGTCAGCTGAGGTCTGACTCGATTACCATCATGCTATATTCCCCTTAAGGCCGAGCAGTCAAGCATCCCCTCGTCGGCTCTCCCGAGGACCTCGACTGTGGGTGAGTGGAGAAAAAGGTTAAGCATCTTGCCCCGCACATACCTGGATGACCCCCTCAGTTCTTTCCTTCCTAGCCATCTTCTTTATCCCCCGGTCATACTCTGGGGTGTCCCCCCTCCCATCCCTCCCACCTTGCTGGAGGAGTGTCTCCAACTCTGCCTTTACCTGATCCCTCTCACATATCTTCCTCAACAACGTGTCCTCTCGCTCCCCCCTCACTCTCTTGCCCCCCTCACTCTCTTGCCCCCTCCCTCTCTCCCACCCTCGTTTTCCCCCCCCTCTCTCCTTCGCTCCCCCCCCCCTCTCTCCTTCGCTCCCCCCCCCCTCTCTCCTTCGCTCCCCCCCCGTATCCTTCCTCTTCTTTCTTCCTCACCCTTCCCCCTTGGGCGTGTACTACTTATGCTTATGCTTACTGCTCCCCGCCGGCAGGCCTCTTGCTCCCGTCTGCGTCCCCTCCTTAGGAGCAGCGGAGATCCACCGGTCTCTCTGCGCGCTCTCGCCACCAGGGGGCTCCCCCTGCGATCTGCTCCCGTCCTTCCAAGCTGCCATGTTGCCTCACGCCACCAGGGGTCTCCCTCCTTCCACACTCCTGCTGCAGTCAAGATGGCCGTGATGCCGCTTCCCGCCACCAGGGGACCTTTTCCCTCTCCTTCACGAGGTAAGCTTAACATGGCCGCGCCGCTCTCTTCCCGCCACTAGAGGGGATCTGCTACCCACCAACTGAGCCCTATAAAGTTCTGTGCCGGGGATGGCTCCTTTAAGTCCAAACTTGGGGGTTATTGACACCGGAGAAACACTTAAGCACAGTGTTTGCTCCGTGTCGGCTCCACACGCTGCCAGGACGCCTCCGGGGCTGGAGCCTCTGCTGTAAGCTGCTGCTGCTCGGGACCCAGGGAAGAGGTAGGTAGACCAATTCTTTTCGGGAACTCCGCGCCCCCCTCCATTTGTTTCAAGGTGGACGACACTCCATTTTTTATGACCATGAGTCCGAATGGGAACAGCCATCTACATCGGACCCCATTATCCCGCAGGACTTTGGTGATGGCTGACAGGGCTCTCCTTTTGGCCAGGGTCTGCGGGGCGAGATCCTGAAACACCTGCAGTTTCACTCCCTCAAACTCCAAGGCCTTAGTCGCTCTGGCAATCTGGCAAATGCTCTCCTTTATTTTAAAGTAATGCAGCCTGATGATGATATCCCTTCGCGGGTCACCGTGCTGCGGTCTGGAGCGCAGAGCTCGGTGACACCTGTCAAAGTGCAGGTCTGCTTCAGACTTGTCCGGCAGCATATGCAGGAGCCAGTAAGATGTGAATTCTTCTGGGTCTGTCACCGACTCCGGGACCCCCCGCAGGCGGATGTTATTACGCCGGTCCCGGTTTTCCGAATCCTCCTGCCTGTCCTGTATGTCTGCAATCATTTTATACAGTTGGGCTGTGGATTTGTCATTTTTTTGCAGTGATCTAGCGTGAGTCCACTTTATTTTCTAGTGTGTTTGTTCTTTCCCCTAAGCTGTCAATGTCCTTCCTAAGTTCCCATAGTTCTTTCTGAAAGAAAGTCTTCATCTCCGAGCAGAAAGCTTTCATATCTTTCCGAGTGACCCAGTCTTGGTCTGTGACCTCCGCTCTACTTGCGGGTCTGCTCGCAGACCGTTCGCTCTCTGAATCGGAGCCCATTTGTCTGCTATCCTCCCCTCCACTCACTTGCGACGGCTCTCCTTTCTGAAAATAATCTGTCACCGGCAAGGTTCTCTTCCGTGATACCGCTCTCTTTGGCATCCTCAGCAGCTCCGGTGAGTGAATTTCAGCTTTTTGCTGTGTTTTGCTGGTTTTTTTATTGATTATTTATTTATTCATGTGCCGGTAGGGACGGAGCCTCTCACTTAGGCGTCCATACACCTAGCCGCCGCGCATGCGCGTCCTCGAAATTCTGGAATTTTTACGGGTGGTTTGAGCGATTTGAACTCAAGGAATTTTGAGACGCAGAATCGGGGGGAGGGGGCTATAGGCTCACAATGGAATTTAAACATGATTTTACAAGCACTGTAATCGGCCCCTTTCGAACCACTGAAGTTAGTATTCATAAAGTGTTTTTTTTTTTCTTAGTTGTTTTTTCTAACAGCAATAACTTTTGCCTAGAAGAGTTTGCACAATAAGTGCATTATTATCCTGTGATGCACCATATTTCATCAAGACAAAATAGTCCTGATAACAATCCCATCTTTTCAAACGAATGTGGTTTCAAGTTTAAATTTAAGACAAATTGTGGACCCGTCATTTTGCCCACATCCCAAGAATGATCAGAAGACACTGATGACATTGAAGGTGCTAAGGGCGTTGGAAGTGTGTATATATAGCGAGAATGGAAGCAATATGAAAGTCAAGGCGGCTTTTCATTCTTTTCATGGGTGCCACAACAGAATGTGTGGCATCAAAGTCCACAATAACAAGATGGATTAAGACAACAATTTTGTAAGCTTATAATGCTCTGAATCGAAAAGCTCCTTTTAAGAATATAAGCTAACCCAACAACGGCCATGGAAGCGTCCTGGGCAGAAGCAACAGCAGAGCAGGTATGCAAAGGTGCAACTTGGTCATCATGTTTACTCTCCTATGTTTTCTATTCCTGGGAGTTTGACCTATACTTTATGGGAAAACTGAGGGCCTAGGAGAGAGGGTGCACCATTACAGGCATACCCCGCTATAAGGACACTCACTTTAAGGACACTCGCGAGTAGGCAAACGGCAGCTCGCGCATGCGCCTGTCAGCACGTCCTGAACAGCAATACCGGCTCCCTACCTGTACCGAAGCTGTGCGCAATCGAGGAGACTATAGAGCCTGTTACAAACGCATTATTTACATCAGTTATGCACGTGTATGAGGATTGCAGTACAGTACATGCATCAATAAGTGGGGGAAAAGGTAGTGCTTCACTTTAAGTACATTTTCACTTGACATACATGCTCTGGACCCATTGTGTACATTAATGCGGGGTATGTCTGTATTGAATCCTAATACAAGTTAGTTGACCTGTGTCTTAACTCCATCTGGGTGTGGCCCAATACCCTACATTGATGGAACTCTAAGAAAATAATAGATTTGCTGATTTATACATACAGAGTTCCCCCCCCCCCCCCCGTGAATAAAGGTGGTGATACAGAGCTTGTACATGCGCAGATGGCTACTGTGATAATAGCTTACAGTAGCTGTATAAAAAAAGGTGGGAATACGGCATATCTCTGCGTATCTCCACCCCGGCAAATGTCCAGTGCTGATAATTTGATTGTGTGTGTGTAGAAATATTATTATAAAAAACATTTTTCCGATAGTACTTACAAAGAAAAACAAAGCTGGCTCTGGGGTTATTCGGGGGCCACAATGGTGTCTCAGCTTTTTTGGGGCCTCTTTTTCAGCAGCCATCTTTTTTTATCCCAGTCAAGAATCCTTGTAAGGGAATTTACAAAATGTAAAGCCTGGAATGCATTGGAGGGGGGCCTGTTGCTTGGAGTGTCGAAGATCAGCTCTGGGGGACCCCTTGTATAATAAAGCAGCAATCCATGCAGGTTTTTTTTTTTTTTGTCAAGTCTTAATTTTGAAAGCTCAGTGAACAATACAATGGGGGCCATTTTATGTTCACTTTTATATTAACAAAAATCTTTGCAACAAAAATACAAAGTGTGATTATCTCTATCTATATCAGACAGACAGACTGTGGAATCCCTGTTCCTTTCAAAATCTGAGTGCTTTCAGTTCACCAGAAACATGCAACAATTAACCAATAAATATGTTGCTGCTTTGGGTCATTGACCATTTAGACCCCATTAGCTGCAATTACTTTCTAAAATGTCCTATATTCATTTCTGACAATAACACACGGCGTACCAGAACGCTCCATTAGCCAAATTCCCATCATCTCTTTCCTGTTTCATTCCAGAACTGAAATAGAAAACCTGATTTTTTTTTTTTATTATTTTTTTTTAAGCAGGTCTCATTTTGGAAATAAATATCATTACCATCCTATCCCCACTCCCCATGGGCTTTTACTCGCAAAATTATTACCGGCGCAAAAAAAAGGTAAATATCTGAGGAACTGGAAAATCCCCAGATTCAGGCTCTGTAAAAAAAAAAAAAAAGTGTGTGTGTACATATATATATATATATGTGTATATATATGTATGTATATATTATATATATATGTGTGTGTATATGTATATAATTTTAAAAAATGGGGGATCGCTTTACCCCTTTAGCTGCCGGTTTTACAGGATTGCGACTGCATCATCTCTTGGGGTAGCGATGGCCTGGTCGTAGCCGGCCCTCGGTGATGGAAGTGGGTGGGACTCCACTTCCATTCTGATCGCGTGAACCCCGTCAGTGCCTAGAAAACGAGCAAGATGTCCCCTGTACATCATAAGAGCAGCCTAAGGGTTAAAGTCGGTGGTGGCTTGATGGAGGCCGAGCCCCCGCGCTTACACAGGCCCCACACTCTCTCCCCCACAACCTTTTAAACTGATTGCCGGACGAGAGCGCGAGGGGCTTCTGTGAGCTCCGGCATCTCCTCCTGCTCCTCGTCTCCAGCATCTTCTCCTTGTGACAACGCGACAACACGTTGTCGTAACATTGCGTCGACACGGCAACGTGTCGTCACAAGGAGGAGATGCAAGAGAAGGTTAGAGGCTCCGCGCTCTTTCCCCGGCGCTGAGCCCGCCAGACTCCCAGCCGACCCTGGTTAAAGTAGTAGCAGCAGACGGGGTGTAGCTGTTGGGCTATGGGAATAAATTAGCAGTGAGGACATTGCGTTTATTGCAGATGAAGTCCGTTTATATTCCACCGTTGCTCTCATTCATTTGGGCGAGTCCACATTATCTCCCTGTGCCTCCGACACTAAAAATGTGGTTGTAAGCTCTTTGGGGCAGACACATTAAAAACTCCATGTACCTATAAAACTACCTACATTCTTAGTGCTATATAAGGGGAAAGCATTCTGTGTAGTAGTGGTATTACATATGACAGAGAGAAGAAACGACTTCTCCATACTTTTTCTTTAATTTATTTTCTCTACTAAAATGAAATACATATTTGAAGGGCATTCATGGTTTGGTTATGTTATACCACAACTTCTTTTTTTAATTTTTTTATTCCCCCTGCCCCATTAATGAAGGGGACCTCTGGAGCTGAATTGCGCTATCCCAAACTCTGGGGAACCCAGTGCACTGCCTTGAGATAGATCCTGTTTGGAGGACTGAAATGTCTGTGTTTATGCCACCTATCTCCAATACATTTTTTTTTGTACTACATCTCCAATTGTGTGCTGCCTCTTTCTTGCTGGAAGATTTTGTCTGGATAGTCTGGAGAGAGAGAGAGAGTCACAGACAGACAGTGTTACCTGAATCGGGGGTGGAGTGGTTCCCTCTGAGCTGGAACTTGGTTACTTGACCTCTGAGGAAAAATAAATTTTCAGTCAAATCCAGTAAAAAAAAATTTTTAAGGAAACTACCAACGTGGCAGCCATAGTTGCCAAAAGAAAGCTCTGACATTGTGGCTTTCTGTTGGCACTGGAGCGCTGATCCAACCCCCTGGCAGCAATTTTGTGTCCGCCAGATAAGTATTCTCCCCCAGTGGACAAAGCCCTTCACGGCTCGGGAAGCAGGGGGTTCCTCTGACCAGAAGGCCACAGTGCAGCTCCGGGTGACCACTCGGTTCAGGTAAAGAAACATTTGGAGATCGCTAGTGGTGCGGATTGCTGCTTTAATTTGTGCTGAATATTTTTACTGTTAAAACAAGTGTGGGAGTTGATTTTGAAATAACAACAAATCTAGAGTTGGCATTTACCAGTTTAGTATCAATTAATTGGATTCTTGGGATTGTTCACTAAACCTTCCAGGCTATGCAGACTTGGTGAAATTAACTAGCAGAGTAAGACCGACAGAAAACGGACATGTTCACATTCGAGCAAAGTAATGGGGCTTACAGCAAGACGGCTTTCCATGGGGAAAATGTACATACAGATGGAGCAAAACTTCCTGTCTCCGGACCCGCGCTGGCAAAAGCTTAAAGCTGCGATTCTACAGCCCAACTGCAAGGCACGCGCATCTGTGACGTGACCAGAGCGACATGTGCACAAGCACATTCTTTTTTGGGAGAAGGAGTGGCTCAGTGAGTAATGACACCGACTGACACTGAGATTGTTGCAGCCTGGTTCAATTCCCGGTGTCGGCGCATTGTGACCTTGGGCAAGTCACTTTATCTCCCTGTGCCTCAGGCACCAAAAACATAGATTGTAAGCTCTACGAGGCAGGGACCTGTGCCTGCACAAATGTCTCTATAAAGCGCTGCGTACAATTAGCAGCGCTATACAAGAACATGCTATTATTATTATTATTATTTTGCGACTGCGGGCTGAAATCTGTTTTTGATTGGACAGCCACGTGACGTGGCAGTCGCAACCAGAAAACAAATTTTGAAAACGCTTCAACTATCTCCCGCTTTGCAGTAGCAAGCGGGGAGACGGTCGCATTTGGTATAGGCAGTTTTCACATATGTAGTAAACTTGTTTTTGTGTCGCTAAGGGTGACACCACGGGCATTTTGTGTATAATCGCAGCCTAAAGCTGGGTCTCTGGAGAGAGAGCTGCCCCTATCGCGCTGCAGGGGGTCCGTGCTTCTGGATCGGCACCCCCCCCTCCCCCGCAGTGATAATCCTCCGGCACTGGGGCGGTTGAAGTCCCGCAGCTTGTACTGGTGCCAAAAAAAAAATGAGTCTTGCTACAATGCACCCCAAAACTGGAACAATCTGCCGGAGACTCTCACATCCACCACCAGTGTAAGTTCTTTCAAATCTAAGGCTGTCTCACATTTTAACCTGTTCTGTAACTGTTACTGTACATACGCCTATAATATATATTATCTCTAACTGTGCATGCAATGTCTTGTATATAATGTATACCCTGTTCATTTATGTAACTGTATTTGTAACCATGTATTATTTGTCTTAACTCTATGCCCAGGACATACTTGAAAACGAGAGGTAACTCTCAATGTATTACTTCCTGGTAAAACATTTTATAAATTTATAAATAAATAAAATGTATGGAGAATATACTGCTCTAGAAGCAATCCAGAAATCAGAAGTTCAGCTTCAGTTCTCCTGGGGAGTGGGTTTATCTGTACGTAGAATATTTGCTGCCAAATCGGCCTGTAATATGCCCCTGCTGGCAGTGAAGGGGTTAAATGGTTTAACTATTGGTAATGTAGTTGTGCCAATATATTGTGTGCGCATTTACCGCCAGAAAATAAAAATAGGCTGTAATGCATTGCAGCCAAAGGAATGGCAGAAGCAAAAATGTGTTTACAGCCAATTGTGATGTAGCCTTGTTTCTAAAACATGTTTTTTTTTTTTTAAACCATAAAAGTATTCAAATGGGCTATTGATATTTTATCTTTGTATTTTTGTGAGGCTTCTGCGATTACCATAGCAATCACGGACAACCATTGTAATGCGTTCCAGAGAACCCATCAAAACAATTGGTACAAAACGAGAGAGCTTTTTTATTTTATTTTATATCAAAATATAACCGTGACGTTTGTTACAGAATATATGCTGGGCTTCGTTCTTTTAGGTGTAAGAACCCTGTCCAAAAGAGCTTTTTTTTTTTTTACCCAAACACACACTTTATTTTTCTGAATAAAATAGAATCAACTAACATCACAAATCTTAGTTTTATTGATCGACCCTTTATCCAGGACACGCGTTGGTTGCATCTTCCTGCCCCCAAATCGCCTGATTTTCTAATCCTTTTGTTTGTCTTCCTCTCGCAAAACATCATCGGACTGGATTTAAAGTCTCATCTGGTTGTCTGCCATGCTGTTTTATTGCAGAAGTAGGGCCCTATTCAGTATGTTGGGAAGACATCTTCCCGATGCTGTAGAAGATTTTGCTCTCATTTGGGATTGAGCTGAAATTTTATTTCCAGCCCAAAGAAGAGACCTCTTCCCAGCATAATGAAAAGGGGCTTCAGAGAGGAGGTTCCAGATGGTTAAGGTAGGACGTGAAGGTGCAAACTCGCAGAGATTCGCTGGGCTGTGTGGTTGCGCTGGAAGTTTTCTAAAAGTTTGAAAATTCGTAACGAGTTCGCTCAAACTTTTAGTCCAAAAAGTTCTACAAATTGAGAGAGGAACCGAAAGAGACCGATTTCGTAGTGGGCCTAGTGACCTATACCTCCCACTAGAGTCCCTTATATTCCACGTGGAGAGATACCTGGGAAATACACTTATTACAACATGCAAAATCTATTGAAATGATTCAAATGAGCCTATTTCTCAAGTATCTCTCTACATTGACTGTAAGCGACTATTGGGAGGTATATACGCAAGTGGGTCCTGTACAAAATTAGTCTCTCCTCTCTTGCCCTATTTTAAGGTTTTGAGTGCAAAAGCTTTTTACTTGGTTGACCGTTTTCAAACTTTTAACATTGTGCAAACGTTTTTCAGGGCTGAAAAACAAATGTTGTCATGGTTTGCGAACTTAACCGAAAAGTTTGTGTGTGTATATATTTATATAGCGCTTTACAGCAGTAATGCATGTGACATAATATTAGAACACATAATGGGAATAAGCCCTTCAGACATAAAGCAATAGGAAATGGAGTCCCTGCTCCAAAGAGCTTACAATATGTCAGGGGTGGGCAAAGTCCGGCCCCTTGGGCCACATCAGGCCAGCGGGATAGTTGACTTTGGCCTGCCCAGGTAGGGACCTTTTTCCCGGTCCCTACCTGTGCTGCGGGCGATGGAGGCAGCAGTGTGGCGGTGACGGAGGAGACGGCAGCATGGTTAGAGCCCACCCAGGTGGTCCTAACAAGTAAGTTAGGACTGACCGGAAGTCGGGCCAACTTCTATAATGGCCTGGGGGGGGGGGGGGGCCCAGCCACGCTGCTGTCTCCTCTGCCACCGCCGAGTTGCTGTCTCCTTCACCGCCGAGCTGCTGTCTCCTCTGCCACCGCCGAGCTGCTGTTTCCTCTGCCACCACCAAGCTGCTGTCTCCTTCACCGCCGAGCTGCTGTCTCCTTCACCGCTGAGCTGCTGTCTCCTTCACTGCCGAGCTGCTGCCTCCTTCACCGCCGAGCTGCTGTCTCCTTCACCGCCGAGCTGCTGTCTCTGTCTCCTTCACCGCGAGCTGCTGTCTCTGTCTCCTTCACCGCCGAGCTGCTGTCTCCTTCACCGCCGAGCTGCTGTCTCCTTCACCGCCGAGCTGCTGTCTCCTTCTCCTTCACGGCCGAGCTGCTGTCTCCTTCACCGCCGAGCTGCTGTCTCTGTCTCCTTCACCGCCGAGCTGCTGTCTCTGTCTTCTTCACCGCCGGGCTGCTGTCTCTGTCTCCTTCACCGCCGAGCTGCTGTCTCTGTCTCCTTCACCGCCGAGCTGCTGTCTCTGTCTCCTTCACCGCCGAGCTGCTGTCTCCTTCACTGCCGAGCTGCTGTCTCCTTCACCGCCGAGCTGCTGTCTCCTTCTCCTTCACGGCCGAGCTGCTGTCTCCTTCTCCTTCATGGCCGAGCTGCTGTCTCTGTCTCCTTCACCGCCGAGCTGCTGTCTCGGCCTCCTTCACCGCCGAGCTGCTGTCTCTGACCACAGGTAGGGATTGGGGGAGAAAGGAGAAGGAGAAGGGGAGAGAGGAAGGAAGTAAGTGAGTGAGGGAGAGTGGGTAGAATTAAAAGAGGGCCAGAATAAGTGAGACAGGGAGGCAGAAAGTGAGTGGGTGTAAGAGAGAGAGGGGGTAGAGGAGATGCAGGTGGGTAGAAGCTGGTGAGAGGGAGCTTTTAGTAAGCTACGCAAGACACCGTAAGTCTGTGTAGGTTTTGTAGATTTTACATTGTGTGTGGCCTGCAAAGCTTACCAAAGCTTGTCAAGTGGGAGCAGGAGGGTGCTCTGGTAAGTGCGTCTGCAAGTGGCCAAGGTTGGGGCATAGAAGATGTATAGTATCAGCCACAGAGCTACCCATATGCTTCGTTAAAGAGGTGTGTTTTAAGAAAGGTATTAAAGTTGGATAGAGAGGGTGCCAGTTGGATATTGAGGAAGGACATTCCAGAGGTGTGGGGCAGCGAGTGAGAGGTTTTAGGTGGGAGAGGGCTTTAGATACAAAAGGGTTAGGCAGAAGACATCCTTGAGCAGAATGCAAGAGTCGGACAAGTGTATAGCGAGCAATTAGGGCTGAGATGTAAGGAAGGAAAATGCTTGGAGGGAATATATCCACCGTGCTTCCTTTTGTAGTAAAACTACATCCACATCACCTTTCCTTTGACCCAAGGAAAATTGAACTATGCCAGTAAATGATATGGACTTAGTATCTCCATTGTGGCAATAATTGATATGTCTTGCTACTGGGGTGTCTGTGTTGTTGCGTATGGTTCCTATGTTTGAATTGTCTTAGTTTTACCTATGTACCTTAGACTTGCGAGTGTTGATTAGTGAAGAAAAGCAGGTTTGTTTAGCCTGGGAGAGGGCAGAGTTGAAACAGGATAGGATCAATTTGTAGCAGGGTTGCCACCACTCTGGGTTTGACCCGGAGACTACGGGTTTTGACCACGTATCTCTGGGCTCCGGCTTTACATAGTAAACCTCCGGGGTGTGGCGGCGGTGTTTCCCGGCGGCCTTGGAGTCCTCCCAGCATCTTCCCCTGCTAAGTAACTCCTTTGAATATGGCCGTGCGGCGTCAAAAGGCACCGCATTGCCATGGCAACGGGAACGCTATGTGCCATCACTGCATCACGTGACGCCTGTTGCCATTGTCATGGCAACTTGACGTCACTTAGCATCCCGTAGTCATGGCAATGCGACGCCATGTGACACCACGCGCCCATATTGACGGGTTGCAGTGGGAGATGCCGGGAGGATGTTGGAACGATGCGAGGGAGACGCCGCCGCCGCCGCTGAAGGTAAGTGCGATATTTTAACATTTTGCCTCCGGGTTGGCCTTCAGTGGAAGGTGGCAACCCTGATTTGTAGTGAAGGAAGTCTGCGAGAGTATGAGATTTCCTCTAGAGGTATTCAGAGGAGCGAGTGCAGGAGCGGAGCATGCGGGTGTGGCAGTTAAGCCAGGGTCTGTGGTTAGAAGGACGAGTAGGGCATGTAGATCAAGAGAAGAGGATAGGGCAGAGTTGTATTTCATGATAACATCTCTACTCGAAGGGATGTGGATCAATGTCCTTTTTAGAAGATTAAGAAAAATAGTTTTTTGTAAAACTATAGAGAACATGAAACAAAATATACACAGTGTTGTAACTTTGCCAATTTAGGACAGGGAGCTGCGAAACTCACACAATTACTCAATAATACATGTTACTTTTTATTGGGGATTTCCGTGCTAAGGAATGTTATGTGCGTATGTACATTTATGAAATCTTCACAAAGATTTTGACGCTGAACCTCATTTTAAGTTGTATACAAACTGCCATACACAGCTCACAATGTAAACCTTTCTAAATGAATACACATTGGTTTATACTAAGAGTAGAGAGGCAGGCCTGGACCCTGTCGGAAAACACCTTTTTGTCAAGGCACTTCTGGAAGAAGCTATACCACTGCATTTACTAAACTGCTTATGGTGATTAGACTGCGTCTTGTGGAAATGCATTTACTGCACCGACACACTTTATTCGAGCAAATACCCGGTATGTACCTGGCAGATACCTGGAATGCGCCGCTCCTCACCTCTGACAAGCCCCGTTGCGTTTGCCTTCCCAGCCTGGGTTCATGCCTGGCTGACGGGCGGCTGATCTGTTAAATGATAATGATTAAGATTTAATAGGCTGCAATGCTTCGCGTGTCTACCAGATGGCATAAATTCATGAATTGTAATGCAGTATATATATATATACTGTGCAGTATTGCAGCCAGCGGGAATAAAATGCTTCAATCCCTGCCGGAAAATAACTCAATGCACTCGGGCAGAAAACAGTCACAAACCTCAATACACCCGGGTATACCCGAATTCGTGGGACTAGCCGAGCTCGAATAAAGTGTGTCGCCAGTGTACATAGCTGGAAGGCATTTTTTAGCTGTGACACCTGCATAAGACGCCTTCTGGAAGGCATCGGACCACCTGGTTTATGTAGGTGCTTTGGAAGAACGACATTGCTATCTAACGGCTTTAACCATCGAATGAATGTAATCCAAGTGATATTTGAGCCTAATATTTTACTGATGGGTCTGTGATCATTTACATATTTTACATTATGCTAATTTAAATGTAAAAATATATTGTACATCATATTTTATAAAACTTGCATTGTATTTAATATGAACAATAGCGCATGCGTGTGTATGTGTGTGCTGTGATGTGACCCTTTTTATAATATTTAAAGCGGCACTCCCAGCTGTTTTTTTTTTTTTTTTTTTTTTTTTTTTAAACCTTAGTGACTCTTGGGGTCCTGTGTTCAATCAAGTTACTCTCATTATTTGAGAATAAAGCCTCTTTTTAACCCAGGCAGTGCTGAAAAGTTGTGTAATACGGCAGACATAAGCTTATAGGGATCCATGTTAAAATGGATAAGAAGTTAAAAGTGACAGTGTGCTCATTTACATGTCATTTCCCAGAATCCCTGGCTGCAGTGGAAATATTGAATGCTAAGAGATAATGATGAAAAGCAGGGTTGCAGCCCTGTCTGAGACGTGAATGTGCTCACAAGTGATATTTTTATTTACTGAGAAAAAAAAGCCAAATTCTGTTAAGGATAAAGTGCTAGTGAATGCATGAAACATTTGACAAAATAAGTCTGTTTTATTTTGCTCTGCATTGTCAAACTTTCACTGTTAGACCATTAAAGAAAATAAGTCCCCATGGGCAGGTGGATAGAAATAAAATAACACTTCACTAGAATATTATTTTTTTTTAACATTTTACACTCCCAGTCAGATCAGACATTTCTGATCTAAGCAGGAGTGAAAGAAGAGAATTTGGCTGTCACAATTTGTGGTTGATTCCAGGAAAGTTAAGTTGTGGTGATAATTCTCCCGATTTTATGTCGTGAGTGTAAACTTTAACCTCAAGTTGTATTAGAAACTCCTGGTCATTGGTTATGGCAGCGGTGCGCAAACTTTTTAAGCCACGCCCCCTCCCACCCTCTGCCTCTTACCTAGGGTAACCATATTTGTCCCGCAAAAAACGGCACTCGCCGACTGCGCATGCACATGCAGGCTATTCATGCGCATGTGCGATCGGCGTTAGGCAGTCACACATGCGCGACCAGCACGCGCCAATCACGCATGCACTCGAGCATCTGCCAAGTGCCGATCGCGCATGCGCGGCCAACGGAATAGAAAACCGGAACAGCACTTCAAACCGTGACTGTCCCATCTAAACCAGGACACCTGGTCACCCTACTCTTACCCTACTCTTACCGGCTCTCCTCATCTCATCTCTGCGTTGCCATTTGACATTACGCTGCCATTTGACACCGTGTTGTCAGGGCGACGCATCGTCGGGAGAAGGTAAGAGGCAATTACAGAGGCCCCGCATTCTCCAACGGCAATCTATTTAAATGTTGTGGGGAAGAGCCTGGGGCCTCTGTAATCATTGTGCCCCCCTTAGAAAATGTTGCACCCCTGAGTTAAGGAATAGAAAAGGCCTATGTACAGAGTTACAAAGACTATTATCTCTCATAGCAATACCCCACCAGTTAAAGGTTACAATCAAAGATGCAAAGGAGGAGAACAACATTTTTTATTAACAAAGTTGCTGTAACTACTGGGGCTTCGCCACCACTACAGTTCATCAATAAAATGAACCAGCCATAAATCTCTACCACATGGGTGCACTCTTTGTATTTAGGGCGTGTGTAGGCAGAAATAATGAGAAAGCTTATTTAATAAAAAAATAAACAATATAAAACAGGATTTAATAAAACAGCCTTAACCAAAGGGAGAGAAGGCACAGGACCTGCGATTTATGGCTCAATAGTAGATGATGTATTAGGTTGATGGTATAATGTGTTCTGTTGATGCTGGAAGTGAATGGCCCATTCTAACGCTCTTCTCTCGCTTTCCAGCACGTGTGGAGTGAGAGTGAGGACTGCTTGCCTTTCCTGCAGTTAGCACAGGACTACATTTCCTCCTGCGGTAAGAAGACTCTTCATGAAATACTGGAAAAGGTCTTCAAGTCTTTCAGACCCGTAAGTCCATTCTGTAAATGGTTTTTTTGTATGGTCCGGCCTGTCATGGTTGGGGACACGGGGATGATTTGTGGTTAAGGCAATGACTTGGCAATAAAGATCTTGGCATATGTGGGTAGTATTTTGTAGTAATAACTCATTTCTAAAGCTTTACATCTGGTTTTAGATTTGAATAAGGAGTTTATTCGGAAAGATAATGTAGTGGAGTGCCACAGGGTTCAGTACCGTGTCCAGTCATTCATTTTAATGCCTTTACTTAGATATGAGGGAGAAATACGCCCTTCTGCAGATGTCCAAATGTATTGCAGGGTGAACACTCCATACTAGGCCTAAAATGAGGAGCAACGATACAAGTTAGCTAGAAGAATAATCAAGAGATTGATAACTACTTTAGAATACTAAGAAGTTCAATGCAACTGAAACCAAAGGCAGAATAAACTGTTCAAAAAAAAAAAAAAAAAAGTATATGTATGTGTGTGTATATATATATATATACACAAATACAACTGTATGCTCATCTGCATGTCTTAGGCAGGTCTGCAACCCCGCCTTTCCCCATTATCACCCAGCATACAGCACTTCCACTGCAGCAAGGGATTCTGGGAAATGACATGCAAATGAGCATTGTTGCCTCAATAACCATTTTTAACATGGTTCCCATATATATATATATACTATCTCCCCCAAAACATAACAAGACCTTTTGGATGGTCACGGGGGAAATATATATTTTATTTTTTGTGAATGGTGGAAAAGGGGAACATCTACTCAGCATCTGATGAAGGGGTTTGTACCCTGAAACGTCATGCCAGCACCTCTCTTCCATGGGTAGGGTGTCACGGTTATTTCTTCATCAAGCATTTAGGAGTGTGTAGTGTCATATTGTACTTTTGCATTGAACATAGTTTCTAAAGCCTTTGTTCCCAAAAGTCTCCCGTATGAAGTGTTAGAAACACTATATCCGCGAGTAAGGGCGGTTGTGGAGAGAAATCTTACTAGCATCATATACCAGGATGGAAAAATCCTAGGCGCCTAAAATTTCCCCCCTGGTGCTTGTGCTCTGCGCACTGACTGACCTGTAAATCACCACTGCGAACGGCAACAGCGCTCCGCAGCCACATCATAGCGGGATCTGGTGCGCTGAGATCGGCAGCAGTGGTGACTGACCGGTCAAGTCACCACTGCGCCTTTCGGTGAGAAGAGCGACGGGGGGATTGGGGAACAGGAGATAGAGGCGAGGGTTGGGGCTAGTTGGGGGGGTAGGAGGGAGCTCCTTTACTCTGCCCCTGCTCTCAATGCACAGTGTGGCAGGGGGAGGAGTGTGTTTGTGTGTGTCACAGATACACCCCCCATAGAAAATGTTGGCTACTAAGTATTTAATATTTTTGTGCACTCCTGAATCATACATTTATTTAACCATACCGAGAGGCTCATGGGCGCAATCACAAAACTGTGCATGCCGAATATTAATGGCTACGGTAGAGATACAGAAAAGGAATGAAAAAAATTCATACATTTAAAAAAAAAAACTTCACTTTAAAAAAAAAAAAAAAAGAACAGTTCAATGTAATTTATATTTATATCTCCCCTGGAGGCATTAAAAGTTGCGAAAAATTATATACCGCAAATAAAAATACCACTTATGACCTCATTCACAGTCAGACAGGTCCACAAACCTTTCTTCCCCCATTATCTGTCAGCATACAATGCTTCCACTGCAGCCAGGGATTCTGGGTAAAGACATGCAAATAATAACCAAAAAGTAGTTAAATACTTTTTTTTTTTGTCTGATTTGTATAATAATGGTGTTAGTCAACTACATTTAACCTATTGAGCGAGCCACTGACTTTAGTGCACTTTGGTCCTAGGAGGGACTATACTTTTAGGGCGTGGAAGAAACAAAATGGCCAAGTTGATGGACCAAATGACCCATATTTGCCATAAATTTCTCTTCTTTCTGTATCATCTCTTTGTTACGTTGATCAATTAGCTTTTAAGAAAAAAAAAATGCGGACAAAGTATAATATGCAGTCACTGTGCTGCTCTCTCTCCCTCCCCGTCAAAGAGATTTAAACCTATATTCCCGTGCTTGAGGCTTCAAAAATGAATGGCAAAATCACAATGTAATGAGGAACTCTAGTAAAACATGTCCTCCCGCTTCAAATATACTTTTGCCCCTAGACCACGCAGTAATTTTTGGGTGTGAAGTAACTGTACAAAAGTTATTTTGCCTGTTCCTACATTCACTACTAACTGAGCGGTGCTGGGGAAGCTGTGACGGGCATTGTTGAGGGTCATATTCGAGATGTCTACACGGACAAGGGGTTTTCCTGTAATGTCAAGGACCATGTTCGATAATATAGCAGAAGCTTCCCTTTTGCTTGGGTGAAGGCGTCATTGAGCTCCTGACGAGTGGCGGCAGGGCACAACCTAGAGAGCAGTGAAGGCAGCCTACCATTAAACAACAACAATAATAACGAATGAGGAATACAACCTGAATTCTGACCATCTCACCTTCTTCTTGTCTTGCATAGCTACTGGGTCTCCCGGATGTTGACGACGACGCTTTTGAGGAGTACAATGCCGATGTGGAGGAGGATGAACCGGAGGCGGATCACCAGCAGATGGGGGTCAGCCAGCAGTAGAGTACCAAGGATATTCCTTTAAAGAGAGAAAAACAAACCAACATAAAACATAATAGTAAACACACAATAAAATGCAGAAAATACAACCTCTAGCTTGGCTTTAGCTAAGAAGCGAGCTGAGCCTCAGCCCTGTTGGCGCTTTTCCCACCATTCTCGATTCTAGAATTTAGCTTTGTTTTCCGGCTGTGTTCAGTTTGGAACGGCACTCACTATAATGAATGTAGCACGCTGAATACTGAGGTTGTAACAGTGGATTGGGAAGTAGGAGGGGCTCTTGAATGTAACCTTGGTAAGTGGAACAGAATTGGGGATTCCGGTTCTTGGCTGTAACCGGACGCCGGAAAAGCAACACCAATCATGAACACTAAAAAAAATAAAACAAAGTGTACTGGTAATCACGGAATTCAAATGGGTTTTTTTTTTTCATTGTTAACTGGTTTTCTTGTATTTTATTAATGAAAATGCCACATAAAATAGAAAACTAAACACCGAAAACCGGAATCCCTAATAATTCAGATGAAACACATTCTGCACAAATCTATATATATATCCTTTTTTTCCCCCTGTGCAGCTTCTGCAACCATACTAAATGTGAAGTTTAAGAGATTGTGCCCACAGAAGCACAGTTAAAGTTTGCTAGCATGGCAGTAGAGCTTATAGAAGTTGTCCGCAAAAAGCCCCATGCTCATATTTTACCCTCATGCGTCAGATCCTAAACACCATGCTTGTCCCACAGTAAAGAAAGGGATCAACAACGTGCGAGTAAAACAGAGGTCCTAGGACTGTTTCTGAGTCCACTTCTCAGGACTCCCCAGCCAAGCAATGTTGAAACATTCACGGTGAGATAAATGCATAGACGTGTGGTTGGTTATTGATTGGTTATTCCTTAAATCTAGTCTGGCCGGTGTTTTTTCAAAGAGATGTTTGAAATACGATGCAGAAACTATTTCAAGACTAGCGCTCATCCTTTTATCATTTTAAATGTAACACTGTACAGTAACAGGAATTCAGGGGGTGTCGGGGCAGGGGGAAAACCAGTTCTGAAATGCACACACTGTGCAGTCACAGAGCTAAGAGCCTCCCAGTTGCAAAGCTGCAGTACATCTGACACCAGCTTTGTAGTTGCAGTGTTGAGGCTATTGGCTGCAAAGTTCACTACAAATGCACAGCTGACTTTAACGCTTCCAGGCTGCAAAGTTGAACAGAGACCTGTTCCATTAAAATTTCTTTTACTGGTTTACATTTTGCAGATGATAACCGCTTAGTACTGCAGCTGCACCTTTCCGTCTTTCAAAATTCCCAACCATCAGGCATTGCCAGGCCTTGGCTAAGTCCACATCATCATAAGATTGCCGCGCAGTCCTGTATCTCCAAGTCTCCATTTGCCATTGAAATGTAGGCTATTTGCTTTGAGAAAACAGGGGGGGGGGAGAAGAGGAGGCTGATATGAGACATCTACCAGCCAATTTGACTTGCTTTTCCAGCAT
Source organism: Ascaphus truei (assembly GCF_040206685.1). NCBI lineage: Eukaryota > Metazoa > Chordata > Amphibia > Anura > Ascaphidae > Ascaphus > Ascaphus truei. The sequence continues at coordinate 374,364,100 of NC_134484.1, read as the reverse complement.
CAGGTGTCCTATGGCAGAAGACTGCTTGGTAAAAGTGTCCTATTATAAAGAGATTCCACTGTATTATTGATGAAACATTTTGCATTGCATATAAAAATATGTTTGTTTTTTTTTGGTTGCCTTCCTCTGGATCTATAAGGAAGTATAGATATAGGATAAAGTATCTGTTGTCTAAATTTAGCACAGGTTGAACTTGATGGACGTACGTCTTTTTTTCAACCTCATTTACTATGTAACCTTTATAACATTGGAATCTAAAACTACTTTTTTGGATGCTCTTTGGGCAAAGGCATCAACTGAACTTCGGTGCAGCATTAGGGCATTTTACAATACAATCTAGTGTTTCTAATTACTTTTATAGGAACATTGACAAATTTAAATACTCATAAACTGAGCGTCACCGTAATTAGAATAGGGATTAAATAGGGATTCTTTGTGGGGAAAAAAAAGGTTAAGAAACATTGTCTGAGCTCATACCTGAAAAACAACTTAAAGAACAACGAAATCATTTAATCCATCTCTATGCTTTCACACTTCATATGCTGTGGAGCTGTCTTCCCTGTGCTAGGGAATATTTGAGTCCCATTTATTGGAATAGAGCTGAACTCCTCTCCAGCCCTGGGAAGCGTCTTCACAGCATGTTGAATGGTTGAAGGAAACTTGAGCTAGTGTGGAGACTAGAGGTGTGGACCTCAAAGACCACTTGTACCAAACTCCTCCACTTCCAGATGGCCCTGCAACTCGTTGCAAAGCAATGACTCTAACACTTGGCGAAAGTAGTTGAGTGTTGGCACTTCCTCTCCTGTCAGGGGTACTCTGCCAATGTTGCTTTCTTTTTATATAGAAATAACCAATTAATTAAAGACCTTGTTTTTTCCTACCCCCTCACATATCTGCATAAAGATAAAATCATGCAACATATCCCGAGCGATGGGGCCAGAATTGCGTGAATTACATGTCCCTGCATAGTAGACTCCCATGACATGGAAATAGTTTATATGATGAGGGCTTTATAAGACGCCATATGGATATGGGCGGTATATCTTTGATTCCCCTTTCCGAGGATGCAGTCTGTCTATATTGACCTCCTTGGGTGCCAGAAGGGCTTTCGACGCCCCTGTTTATTTCATGTCTATTACATGCGATAGTTAATGGGTTAGGGCCAGGTCTGCACAACTCCAGTCCTCGGGGGCCACAAACAGGCCAGGTTTTCATTATATCCCTCCTTCAGCATAGCTGGCTCAATGAGCCACTAATTGAGCCAGCTGTGCTGAAGTAGGGATATCCTGAAAACCTGGCCGGTTTGCGGCCCTCGAGGACGCGTTGTGCAGGCCTGGGTTAGGCGGTGTCTTCACACCTCCCCCGAGCGTTGTAGGAAGGTAGTGTCTGCCCTCGGGTAGCTTGGTATTAAGTAAATCCCGGGCATATTGACATATGGTTCACAGTGAAACATTTTCTATCACAGTGACACAATTTATTTCGATAAAGGAAATATTCGGCAATTTTAACATCGCGGTTCCTCTGTATAAATTAATAATCATTTTTAATATGGTTGACATCATCCTAGTCCGAATAACATTGCTCTCATTTTCCGCTCCTTGAAGCTATATTTCCTCTCGTTCATTCTTTCTTTCCCGTTACAGTATTTAAGGTCATATCCGTTCCCGTACAATTCTGTCTGGTCGCAAGCTGCAGATAAATTAAGTATTAGAAACATTTGTATGCAACACGGTGCTGCGAACGACAGAGACCTTTGCAGAATCGTGGCACTCTGTTCGGAACGGACTAAACACTAAAAATTAGACTGGGCGTTTTGTCACGGACAGTGAATAACGCAACATGCAGAGCAATGCGTAGCAGACACCTCTGGTAGTGAAGGGGTTAAAACGGCACTTTGATTTATACTTCATTTGCATGTATGCATTTTTTTTTTTTTAAATCCTTCCAACACAAACGCATCTTGCATGTCGCAATTCAAGGCGACAATCCTTCAGTCTGCTGCCAAACCATGTGTCCTGTGCAGGAAAACCATTCATTTGAATGGATCTGAACTCTTTTCTTGCACATGAAAGATGTCTTCACAGCACATTGAATAAGCAGCAAAGAGTTGTGATGATGAAGCTGTTCAAAAGCAAAATGACATAGGTGGTTGTTGTTGCAGACGGCCCCCTTGTTTCCTGCATAGTCGCCCCAAGTTTTAGAAAGAGAGAGGTTTGTGTTCTGTGGGTTGCATAACTTGCACTGTCGCAGTTAGACTGGAATTCAGTACACAGAGCAGGAAACTATACCTTGACATATTTATTAACATAAACAGATGAAGAGTCTTAGTAACCTATAATGTATTGTATCAGAACACTTTCTGTGACCAGAACTTTTGGGGTTATTCATTGAACTGCGATAGTGCCCCAATCGGCACTATCACAGTTGAATGGGTAAACCCGCCTTTGTGATGGCCTTGTCTGAGTTTGCCATATTAATGTAGCATTCATAGATTGCTCTTCTTGCAAGACTTGCAGACTTTTATCGCTTCACAGCTAGAGGGGCTGGCTCGTATACTTTTATATTACAGTCCTATATTGTTTGAGTTTTCTTACCCTCGTCCATTTAAATCGCATATTCTTACCAGTGTTTCAGTGGAGAACATGAGATTTATACACTGGGAGAACTTGTCCCCTGGAAAATCCCCCAAATAATCAGAGCCAAGTCTTGGTAGTTTCTAACACTAGGAATGTGGCAAGTCATTTTGACAAATGACGTGCTACGTTGCTCTCAGAAAGAAACAATTTTCCATTTAGTTTTAATTTAGAATAATGGAAATCGCATATTTGTGGGTTATAGGGGACGAGGTGTAGCACAGTGGGTAGGATGTTGGTTTTCAGTACAAAAGCATGTGGATTTAGTTCCTACTTTGTCCGGTTGGCCGAAACTCTTTGCCCAAATATGCAGTTCTAGACTTTAAGGTATCCTACAACCCATTCAAATTATTACCCCTGTACGTTCATTGATTAAATTAATCTTTCTTGGTTAAAAAAATAAATATATATTTCTTCAAGTGTATCTGCCCTGAGGTTTCTTTTAATTTTTTTAACCCTTTGGTTCTTGTCTTAAATACTGTGGGTCACCCGAAACATTCATGTAGAGAGGAGGAAAATGAAGTGAGCTGTGGTTGTTTGTTCCATTAGTCTCCATCCTAGCCATGTGTTCCGAAGTTATTTAGCGGCGTGAGATTCATTTTTGTTTGGGGTGTCCCTTCTACTGAAGAAGCCATAGTCTTACAACAGGGGCAATGGGGCAATGTATAGCTAGGACGCATTACCTATTCATATGAATCAACTGAAAACTGCCACATGACATTTGGTGGCCGCTGATTTGCATTCCGATATACCCCTCCCTCGCAACTCCAGGTGGAACGCGCCCTGCGGCCCATGCCTCTACTCAATCCAGGGTTGGTCAAAAGACTTGAACACCTTACTTGAATAAGTCTTTATTACTTATTTTAAGTCTTTAAATTAATTGTTTGGATGGGATTAGCACCATCTCTTGACCAATGGGTCCCGAGATGAGGAAATAGAGGCTTATGCTGCTATTTATTTATTTTTAGCTATATCATTATTATTTTTTCATCCTCCTTGAGAGAGAATGTGTATATGCTCTTTTAACCCCTTCATGGTCGGAGTCCCCCCCCCAACACTGTAGAGGTTAATGTCCCTTTTACGTACAAGATAAGAGAGCCATGTGTGTGCAGAGCTGAACTCCATGTTTGAACATGCATCATTTCAGAAGTTGCTTCCAACCACTTAATCTTTTGTCGTGTAATAGTTACCAAACTGTATGTAAAAATGCTTTGACAGAGCGTCCTCTCTGCTCCCTGTATGTACTTCATGTAGACAAAGGTTTGTGGTGGCATTGCATGTAAAAGATGTTTGCTTCTATCTGTGGATTGGGGTCTTGGTTAATAAATCATTTACACTCTACAAATAAATTGTATTTATTTCTATTCATTGTCCTACCTTCCTGGTATCTTGAAGCACCCTCTAAACCCAGAAGAGCCGGGTCACCTTCAGCCTACCCATGTACTGGAGATTCCACGTAATGTGAAATCCGAAGTTCAACTTTTAAGCGTGACAAATAGAATTGCCTCCACAACATGCAGCTATCGGAATGACTGAAGTGAAGTCTGTAAAAACAACAGTCTACTTGTAGTAAGGCACCCGCTCACTGGATCCAAAAAAGTTACGCGACTACCAGAATGTCCTGGATCTGCATACCAGAAAATAAGGTGCTCCAGATGTAGTCGACATACGTCAAGGTACTGTAAATAAAATCAGCATGTTTTATTGTAAATCCATTAAGCATATTGCTCTGCATCATCTGCCGTAGAAATCAGGATGTTATCAGTTCTAGAAGTTATTATGAGATAGATATGTATCGATATATATGTGATAATTTCTTTTTCTGAGATATATATATATATATATATATTTATATATTAGTGTTTGACAAATCACCCAAAAATCTACTAGCCCAACCAAAAAATCTACTCGCCACATAGTCCCGCCCCCAACCCCGCTTTAAAATAAAACACATTTAATAAATTCCTAGTCAGAACAACATTCATTTTTGACATAAATGTATTTATTGTATTACACACGACTAATTGTAGTATAATGTGTGTGTGTGTGTGTGTGTGTGTGTGTGTGTGTGTGTGTGTGTGTATGCCGGATCTTACCTGATCCGTAGTCCCTCAATGTCCAGGTACCTCATTCCCGCAATGTTATACATTGGAGGGGAGGTGTTCCCTACCTGTCTTCTGGGTTAGGGGGGGTTCCGATGTCTTCCGTGTGAAGCTTGAGTCAGATCTGGAAGAAAGCAGTATAGGTTATTTCGGTGTAGTATAGGGCAGTTAAGATATATAGGGTAAGTAAGATATCCAGTTCCAGAGTGTGAGACAGACAGAGAGAGGGTGAGAGGGGGTGAGGGGGCGAGAGGGAGAGAGACAGAGGGCTTGATTGGGTGGGGTGATGTGACACGTCTGGTATCCTACACACACACACACACACACACACACACTCTCCCATGTGCACACACACACAATCTCACACACACACACCCCACCCCCCCCTCTACACACCTTGGGATCGCTGTGGTCACCTCCGGAGAGCGCCATATCCCACGGAGAGAGGGAGAAGAGGCGGGGGGCAGGCTGGGTGTCGGCGTCTGTCGCTGCGGGTCACCGGGTGTCAGACGCGCCGGGACATGGGGGCGGTGGCGGCAGCAGCCTCAGCTCAGTGGCTGTTGGTGGAGACCTTCCGGGACCTGGCGGAGCTGCCACGCGAGATCGGGAGTGAGTGGGGAGATTTGGGGTGTCGGGGGGAGATTGTGGTGAGGGGGGGGGTCACGGAGGCCGGGAGAAATTGTGTTGAGGGCGGTTCACGGAGGCCGGGAGAGATTGGGGTGGGGGGGGTGGTGGATGGCCCGATGGGAGGGGGTGGCGGATGGCCCGATGCGAGGGGGGGCAGACAGGCGTGGAAGGGGCTGCCGGAAGGGGGAGGAGTGGAAGCGCTGAGGAGGGAAAGTTGCAGAGAGGCGGCGGAGGAGCGAAGGCACTGCACAGAGAGCCGGAGGCAGGGTAATCTCCCCCAACAACATAAACCCGCCTCCGGCTTTTTTTTTTTTTTTTCTCCAGCGCGAGCGCGGGAAAAACAGCAGCGCGAGCTGGGGAAATGTAAAAAACACGTGTGCTGCTTGGGCCAATATTTACTCACCCGGAGGTTAAATCCACACGCCCCGGGCGTGTAAATGTATATAATAATTGTCAAACACATGATGATATATATATATATATATATATATATATATATATATATATATATATATATATATATATATATATCAAGGCAGCAGGCACTCTGTAAACAATGAAACACTGATGCTTATCCCATATGCGATATTGAAACAGCAGATATTACCAGATCTTCATCCGGAGAGAAGAGACAGCACACAGCCAAGTTGAAATGACAATATATTGAGGTAACAAAAACCAAGGCACTCCATCCGACGTTTCGATCAGCTACATGTGACCTTCCTCAGGGAAGATTATTTCTCATAATCTTAGTGACATACACAGTAAATATTTCAAACATTTGCACCATGGGGGGAGGGGGCATTGCAGGAAGTTGGTCCCAGCCAGAGGTCGGGGCCAACAACCGCGTGTGGCTGCCAGGCCTGAGCTCTCCACCTGTGACACACCACCCAAATGATGGAGGGTGACTTGGATACAAAATAGCTTTATTGGATCTGAGGCAAAAAAAAAAAAAAAACAGGTATTTTTTGGATATCCCCCGAACCCATACGCCACATGAATATTAATGGGCCTGATCCTATCCTAAACTTCATAAAGAATGTGTAAAAGTAAGGAGACCTCAACAGTCTCTTGTTACTAAAAATATTTTTGAGCCCCAGATTTCACTGTGTCATTTATCATATGTCTTGTTTTTACATTCGTAAAACTTAATTGAAGACAAAAATATTAATTCAATGGGAAATTGTATTTGGCAAATCTTACATGTTGCAAAATTGGGACAAATCTTTGGTAAATGACACGAATAATGTATTATACCCAACAGACTGTCCCACTTTGGGACTATTGCATATATAAAATCCTTTTACATTTATAAAGTTTGTGTTTGTGCTCAGTGCATGACCAGAAACAGACAGCACACAATATAAGGTTTGACCACAAGAGGGAAGCGGTGAGTTCTTCCTGTTCTGCTGACCAACAGCTGCTTTTGTAATTGTTCTCTAGACTGTTTTGTAGCACAGGCTCGCCATCATGTCTATGTAGGAACCTTTTAGCAGATTCCTGAACTACCAATTTTATACTGTGTCATCTGAATTTCCTCCACTATATATAAAAAAAAAAAAAGATTAAACAAAACAATTATCAATAGCAAGCTGGACATTTATGCAGTGTCTATGGGGTTACAAAGTAGAAGCACTATATGCTATAAGTGAGCTACAGTGCAATTAAACTGATTTAAAAAAAAAAAAACAGAAGTGTCGTAACAATTGTGAACAAAATCTAAAAAATTAAATGCAAGAAAAATATACTTCGTAAGCTTATGGCTGCAGCCGAGGTTTATTTCCACCTTTCTCCTAGGAGAAGAAATCTCTCAATGACGACTGCTATTATCTATACTCTATGTGCTTAGACCCGCTCATTAAATAGGGGAGATGGGTGAGGAGTGGCCAAATACCTCCAAACAATTTACAATTAGTAATGAACAATCTTAGCGAGCGAACATATTTTGGCCAAAAGATGAAATTACCCCATATTGGGGTTTCTTTGTTTACTGTTGGATATTTGAAGTCACTTTCACAGTAGCGCTCCAGTTGGTACTAAGAAGTATATACATGTAACCCCTCTCCTTACCTGGCTCAAAAGGAGGGTGTTGCACAGGTGTATGTAGGTGGAAAGTGCAGGTGTTATGCACTAGACTCTTTCATGCATACCTTGACCTCAGGGCTGGCGTCCGGCTGGCTGGAATGGTAAGCTGGGAAAAGGGAGACCAAAAGCTGCGACGTTCGAAATGCATTGGATGGGTCTTTTGCCACATTAAAGTGCCCTTTTAATCATTTTTTTGTCCTGGTTTCTTCCTGCTCCGTTTGTGCTGGTGCGCTTTTTGGTCTCCCTTTTCCCTGTATTGCATTGAGTAGCTGCACAGCCTGCCTGCCTGCCCTACCAGGATGTGAGTATTTGCATATTTTTCAGGGGAACCTGCCAATGAGACTGATGGTGAGTGGGTTGCACCACACACCAGCTGTCTTCAGGAGGATAGTACCCATTATATGACACAATAGGTACTATATCAATTGTTAGTACCCTGGTACAGTGGTCTGGCTTATTATCATTTTGAGATATACCTGCATTTGAGCGCTTCAGCTATTTTCCATATTGGAATGGTAAGCTGGACTGTGGTTGATGTTGAAGAATGATGGGAAAGGGTGCCAGAGATTTTTAGTATAGACGAACAGGACTGGTTTAGTCACAATAGGACAGGCTTTTGTACACAAAGCATCCCTGGATCCAATACATTCAGTCCAGGGAGGTCCACAAGGCTTTTAGTTATCATTGCATACCTTCTTATGAGGAACACTTGACTATGTTGGCTACAAGGAGGGTACACCTCAATCTGGGTTCTCTCTACCCGCCATCCTATGCATACTTCCCATCAGCTACTTCTCTGGTAAGTAATCTGCAGTGCTTTTGATATGCATGGCCCATTATAGTCTCACTCACATGTGGCTTTGCACACACTGTTCCCTTGTATTTACAGATAGCTCAAACTGTTTCTCTTAGTGGGCCTATTCCTAATAGGCGCACTTTGCCTAACATGTAAAATAATAAAGGATTACTTCAGATACTCACATAGGACAAGTTGCACAATTAGACATGGGACAGGGTGAGACCCCCACCTTCTTCTACCCTGATGTCATGGGCTCCGCCTGGGGTCTGAGGTCTTAGTTCACACCCCCTATATTTATAGGCCATGGTGACATAAGAGATCACAGTGACAACTTGGGAGGTGGCAAGGACCCTTTTTATATATGCACAGTGTGGGTTCTTTCTAAAACGGGGACGGGGCTACCTAGCAGTTGGTAATTAGCAATATTTAAGTAACCACCATGAGCATACAGCACAAACAACTAAATTAACCCGTTATCTACCTAATGGCAATCCTAACAGGGAGGTTGTGTTTATTATACATGTATAATACTGTGGATTTTAGTTTTTTTTTTTAATCACTAATATTGTTTATTACTAATTGTGCCAGAAGCTTGAAAGATGTAAAATCTCACTGATCTCGTTGATTTTACCATCAGAATCTCATAGAAAGAATTCAATGGAATCTCATTGAAAACAAAATCAGTACTTTCCCATTAAAATTCCATATTTTTTTGCCCAGACACCGTACCTCTCACAGATTTCAATCCTTGATGACTCGCATCTCTATTGTGCATAATCTGTGCACTGACCCATTCATTTAGCAGCATGAGAGGCCAGAGTGGTAGCTCTGCTCTCAGTAAAATATTATGCTACAAAAATGGGCAAAAAGTGCCAGCACTTGGAGGATGGACCAAGGATGGAGTTGCCATCCTCCAGCGGTAACGCAGTCATAAAATCTACAACAAACAAAAAAAATCACATGTACAGTTCATTAAAGTGCAAGATAAAATAAAGGCATTTTAAGGTCTAAGGCAGAAAAAACAGGGATCAAGTAGGGTCTGAGGTTTCACAGCAGATGGGAAAATGGGCAGGCGTTGGGCCAAGTGGTTCTTATCTGCCATCAAATTCTATGTTTCTAGCATTGACCTTTATCATTCTCTTTCTTCTGCCTGCTGGCCCTTTAATAAAGCAGAGCTGTGACTTTGTTTTCCCTGTGTAAGATAAATAATATGCACATTTGTGGTGGATCTGAGATGGGCACAACATGAAGATACCTGTGAGGTTTCCAAAGCTTTGCGCACTATCATTTCCGCTATGAAGATTTCTCACATTGGTACAAGGTATCAGAAGCTTCAACTACCCTAGTCTTGTCCAGGATCTATGCAGATAAAGGAATTTTGAACTACATTGTGAAATACCTTGATATCACTGGAATGTAATCCTCCTTTCACATGTTTTTCAACAATAGGTTTCAGCTATATTCAGCATTATTTTATTTTTGTAGTGTTTCCGCTGACCCGCAAGAGCTTTCTGAGATAAGGGATTAATTCCTTCCAGGGAATCATAGATGGTGTTAGATTACTAATTTGATTTATGATGGTAATCGTTACATTATCCCCCCCTCCCCCCATGCAATATATCCCAGAATCCACATGATCCAAGAAGTTAATTGCAATACCTGTGTATTATTATTATTTCTTCATTACACCACGAAATATAATAAATGCCACAGAATTCAGTTCCTCCGGGACTGGTAGCAGACACTGAGACTATATAGTACACACAGTGCAGAATACTGAACTTTTATCAAAGGGTTTTAGTATTATATTATAACAATATAGAAACAATTATTATTCGTTTGTACAGTTCTCCTCTAGAGGTCAGTAGTATATAAAAGAAAGAAACAGCTAAAACCTGCCACTTCCCAGTCAATAATATGTCTATTCAAAGAGAATACTGGAGCTACATATGTAAATTGTTAATTATGTGCATTCAAAGTCAAAGTTCCTTGTAACACAGCAGCTTACAAATGTAACTGTGCAGCAAGAAGAAGGGTATAGATGTGTAGCACTGCCGCAGTTTCCAGCTCCCAGTGAAACCGGAAAAATGATGAGGTAAGCTTTCAATTGAACAACAGTGCCCCCACATATATGTATATGGTTACCGGTGCCTGTTATTACGTCCTATTGGTTACTAGGAGGGGCCGTCATGGGGTTTCTTTCTGTGATGGTCAAGTGGACCTCACTAGACTCCTAGCCCTTACCTGACAAATTACCACATCATTCATGGACTTTCTCATGTTATCCAGCATTATTTACATATGTCATGGAGGAATTCTGACCGATTTTGACGCATCACAAACACATTTTTGTTCTATACAAATGTAACTGGCTTCCTTAGGCCAGGTCCCCGTGGAGGCTGCTGCACGCGCGCCTGGTGTTCTGGCCGTGCGTGCACAGCTTAAAACCGTGATCTGCAGTCTGTAGGGAGTGATCGGAGGCGCGGGGGGCGTGGTCAAAACCCCCAGTAGCACCGCTTTTACATTGTCGCTCAGAGGACCACTATCTAATTACACACACAACACTTCTTTTTTTTAAAGATTTGGTAAAGTATTTTATAACGTCTCAGCCAATACCTACTTCCCCAGCAGAGCTCAAATATTCCTAGACTACAGTACCAACAGCTTTGACAGTGTGTAATGAAAGCAGATTTTTTATTCAGACAATACCAATTAATTTCTAAGTCAGTTTGAGCCACATAAACTGCAAGAACCAGCACTAAATAATTAAAGGCTCATGACCTAGCCAACAGCACTATCACCACGCATGAAACTGTGCTAACTAGTATAATAGACCAACAAAGTAAGCTGCGTTCCTATTGGCCCAAGCTATCTCCCCTCCTATTGGCTCCCAGCGCACCATGTGACCGCATTGCCGCACGGGAACACAATCTTGTTGTATGCCCTGCTGGCTGACGCGCCTCGTGAGCTGACAGGGAAGGAGACACTGGGGCCTGCCACTACCGAGGTAAGTGATTGGTGTGTGGCGCGCGCACGCCGCCGTCACCACCGGGGACCTGGCGTTTTGTGAAGTACAGGCCTGCTACACTGCTACAGTAAATAAGAGCTCCAACAGTGTGCCGGCACCATTACACAGGTCTGCAGAACCAGGATTGGGTGGCCATAGGGAAAGACACTGACACACACCCGCGCAGCGCTTATTGGGGGGGGGGTTATGTTTTCAATGTAACATGAATGTTGGTAATGATCCTTCTGGTGAGGATCATAATGTACCTGCATAGCCAATTCTAATTACTTTCTAAATGCTATTGAAATATAAACATTGGTCTAGTTTGCCTGCACTTTGTCTGATTTAGGACCAGAGGGGAATAATGTGCAAGAGGAGGAGGATGACTAAGGCCCCCACCTCAGCAGTGGGTGTCAGTCTGAGGCAAATACGAGGAGTTCATTACTGTATATTTTTTCCTAAAGTAAAATATTATCGCTGATTTTAATTACTTTTATTGAATCCAGAGCCAAAGTAGACTATATTTATTAGAACATCATGACTCCTCAAAATTAGGGATGTATGGACCTTCCCAACACACGCTATTGAAGTTAAAGCTATTTGTCAATTCATAGGATAAAGAAAAATTGCATCTTCTTGTTTTCCTGTGCAAATATTGGCGAAATTTGTTCTCTAAGGCCGCGCTTATAGTGCCGACGATGCGACCGATGACGTCACCCGTCGCCATTGCGAAAGTTATATTTTAAGTTTAGGTGACGTCGCTGGCTACAAGGCCAGTGATGTCACAAAAGGGGGAGGGCAGAGGCACGGAGAAGCTCCTGATTGGCCGCAAGGGGAGACCGTCGCCAAAACAAAATCAAATATCAGTGACTACCAGATTTCTGGTATCACTGTCGCTCCGTCGCTTTGTTTTGACGCGACGGTCGCCATCGCCAGCACTATAAGCGCAGCCTAAGGAAGATACGCGTGGTTATTTTTTCTTGGCACTGTTATATCATTACTCCTTTTTCGCAAGTGTCAATGTCCAGAATTCCCCACGTTTGGGAATTTGCATTAAGGTTTTATCCATGTCTACTCAAAATAATTAGTGACGTTGTGTACTAATTCCCAAAGCAAGGTGGTGGATTACGCTGCACACTCCCGTCCGCTGCTGTGCTTAATGTACATTTTAATTTTTTTCCCCTCAAGTTCAAACCAGTGGCAAAGATAAATAACATATGTCCACTTTGCAATATTGATGTCATTTCCTCCCGGATCATGAAATGTAAACCGATGTTGTGACAGATAAGATCTCCACTATCATAATGCACTGCTCCGGGGCCTCTATAGTTATATCAGACATGGTGGCCCAAGTCTACTAAGCAGTGCTATAAAATACGATACATTCTAGCAGGTCGTAATAAATATGGCCCACTCAAGTGAATAGGCTGGAAGTTTTCTTCCGGTATGGACGTCTTGATGTGAGTAACGCCACCTTTGGCTTTGATCTAACTAACGTCAGGTTAATTCCTGCATTAACTATTAGGGAGCGCTGTTCGAGGGAACACCTCTTTTGCCAATCCTTAGCACTAAAGGCCGTTAATGTTATCGCAAGGTCTGTTATGGCTGAAAACAGCAATTAACACTGCATTAGTGAGCTTTGAAGATACCGGTTAGCACTTGTTAAGTAAATAACAGCGTTCTGAGGATCTGGGACATAATATGCTCCTTTGAACATGACATGAAAATTACCATTTTTTTATTTTATACTTGGAAAAGATTGTGGGGCCTATGCACGTAAATCACAAATGATATTGTGCTTGTGTGCGTAAATGCACTAACCTCCTCCCCCCCCCTATCGTGTGCCTTAAGGGTTAAAAATGGTTTTAGGCAGGTACAGTACTGTACTGTATATTGATTATTGATGCAAACAAATGGGATGCACATGAAACACAGATGTAAATGTGTTGTTCTAAAGAACATTGCATCTGTGCACCAAAAAATAGTTTACCCTGCCTCAAAATCGGGCGCCACGTTAAACCTGGTATACATCCTAAAAAGTGTTCTGTTTTGTAGTACAGAGTTAAGTACGCCCCTATGTAAGCTCTTGTGGGCGGGGATTTCCTTTTCTATTGTCTTATTATATTATTATTCCCTGTATTGTCTCTTTTATAAAGCGCGGGGTACACTGTGGGCGCTACATATATAAAAAAGAACAATATACATACATGCATCCACCAAAAATTTGATTTACACAGCACGGAGGTTTCATTATATACAATAGGTTAACAACATTGATTATTTTCACAGTATGGCTATTATAAGATATATTACACTCAAAATTGTATATGCACTAATACTAGTTATAAATAAACATAAATACACATAATTCTGTTTTAATAGAAATTGAATCAATCAGGTATTTAACATGATGTAATGTGTCACTTCATTTCAAAGAACAAACGGAGTCATATTTATGAGGTCACATCATGACCTTCATACTGTATATACGATGCAGTTTATGAAGGTTTGTACTCCTATTCAAAGCTGTGTCCCAATCAGGGGTGTGGCTTCCGAAACTGATACCAGCAGCCATTTATTTTATTATTTTCTTTTTATTGCAACCAAACAATAATTATCATAAGCGTGGCAGCTTTGTCGTTATTAGAACAAACTAATTTACTCTATGCATAATTATGGCATTAGTGACTCTCAGGGATTTTGCAACCATTTCTCAACAGCTGGTTATGCTTTACCTTGTTCAAACCAATTCCTACACCATAAAACTTGGAGCTGATCCCATGCTCCCTGCAGAAACAAGATGCTGAACACTGTCGGATGAGCTTTAATACCTTTCATTGCTCGCCTGGTGCAAATAACCCTGCCAGATGCTTTCCCGTCCCTCTGTACTCAAAGCCAGCTCCATGACATAAATCCACTGCCTGTGTGACACAGCAGCAGCTCTACTCTTAGGCTTAGTACATAGAGACTGAAGCCGTGCGGAGACACGCTGAGGCTGAGGGAAAGCGGTGCTTTCCCTGGCCTTAGAGCGCGCGCCGTCTGGGGGCGGGCCAGTGACATCACGGAGCTGGTTCGCCCTCATTGGGCGAACTGCTCACGTGACCGGCCCTGCGCTCCGGCAAGCGAAGAAACGAAAGATTTGTTAAGACACACGCTTCGGCAGGCATGCGAGCAGCGCGCCTCAGCATGGGTCAGCGCCTAAGCGCTGACCATGCCCGAGGCCTTACCCACAACAGGTGCTTGCTCACCATGAACAACGTATTACAACCAGTGGTTGAAGCGTGAGGTTAGTAGGAGGTACGGAGTAGAGATACTCGCTTGGCCTTGGGTTTTTACCTTTTAAAATATTGTCACGTTTTGGGTTTGCTTAAATTGGCTTCATTTTGTTTTTGAATTATTGGGAAAATGTGAATTCAAGGCTAAAAAATCATGAACCAATCTGGGGCTGTTTGTTTTGCTCTCTATTTAGGCATTTATGCAACCTACTTAGCAAAGGTAGTGATAGTTAAAATAATGTGGTTGCATAAATTAGCAATAATAATACATTAATTAGGGTAATTATTGGTGTCAAGCAGCAATGAGTAATACTGTCCAATTTTAACAAACGATGTTAACCCTACTGGATCTGACTGGACATATAGACTGGGTATATACTGTATATCAGAAAAAAGTAATTGGATGCGCAATAAACAGTTAATGTATAGCTATGTCTGGTATATGCTGCCACTATGTATTGGGTTTACACATAAATCCACACTTGCATATAGAGAAAAGATAACATTGGGCACAAAACTAGACAATATAAACAGCTGCTTACGCTGCGATGGAGTCCACAGATGTCGGCGTCTCTGTCTCTGCGTTCAAGCAGTGTGGTTCAACTGATCATGTAATGTCATGTGACCCGCGGCATCATTTGACGTCGCGTTGCCATGGAGACGTGTGGACTGAAGCCGTAGGAAACCTTTTTCCCTCACTGCCCACTACCTTTTGAACTCCCTCACACTTACAGTAGTACATACAAAGCATTGTCCTTCACTACCTTCAAATATCTGAAAACACACCTTAATTAAGAATTTCAATAGCATGTACTCATGACCACTTCTCCCCATACCCACAGTCAGACTTACCAACCATCCTGGTCAAGCACTGCAACCCGCTGCACTTACTCCTTGCCTAATGTTTCTGGATGCCTCCAAACACACTAATTAGACTGTAAGCTTTCTGGGCCAGGTATTTCCTTTTCGTATTGTGTGCTCTTATGGTTGTTGCACTTATTGTATTATACCACATGCTTCACTTATCACCTGAGATCAGACTCCAAAAGACTGTTCATGGTCCCAAGGCTCAACAAAGTATCCGGCCGTTCCTCCTTCTCTTACCGTGCACCCCAAAACTGGAACAACCTACCAGAGACTCTCACATCCACCACCAGTTTAAGTTCTTTCAAATCTAAGGCTGTCTCACATTTTAATCTGGTCTGTAACTGTTTCATTCGCCCATAATATATATTTTCTTTAACTGTGCATGCAATGTCTTGTATATAATGTATACCCTGCTCATTTATGTAACTGTATTTGTAACTATGTATTATGTGTCCTAACTCTGTGCCCAGGACATACTTGAAAACGAGAGGTAACTCTCAATGTATTACTTCCTGGTAAAATATTTTATAAATAAATAAATAAATAATTCTCAATTTTCTATGTATTGAATGCTGCATGCATTGTTGGTGCTATATAAATAAAAATATACATACATACAAGATAACAGAGATAATTACTGGGGGGTTACAAGTGTAGCACTGTCCGTCCGTCCCCCCAGTGGGAGATACACAGCTTCTGCTACCTGTTAGGGTCAGGAGAGCTGAGTTGGATCTGCGTTGGTATGGAGATCAGGACCGGCTTAAGTTCTTTCTCTGTAGTTCTTCTCTTGGTGGTTAGCGCCTCCAGCCGTAGTGGGCTCCAGGGTGTCCAGAGATCAACCCTCACTATTGCACACGTGTCCCTACTGCCCAAGGACTGATACTTAGACAGGAGTCTAATGAACAAGGGTCTTTATTGGCAGGCATTCACTGCAGATGATTCCATACAGCGAGTCTCAGAGGTCCCAGGCCTCTAGATGGTACTTGCCCCATATCTTACAGGGCATCTGTGTGTTGGATCAGATGTTCCCCCAGCCACAGGGCTGGGGGTGAGCATGCTCATCCCGTGATGGGAGAGACTTACAGCTCTAGTGCTCTCTTACTCACCCAGAGCAGGACTGACGAAATGTGCCACTCCCTCGTAGGAGAAACCAGAAGGGCCGGGCTCATGGTCTATACCTATCCATGATAGGCTTACACAGGCCATGAGTCACCACCACACTTCTGTCACTCATAAGAGGGGCATAAGGGGGTCAAAAGCCCACAAGATTAACCTGTCACATCCTATACGACTAGGAGTTACATGACAGGGAGGAGAGACAGGCCAAAAGATACAGACCATGTTACACAAGTGTTAAACATTGGGGGGGGAGGGGGTTGGTATTTATTTCTAATAGAGCTTGTTAGCTCCAAAAACATGCATTTAATTGTAGCCTGAATGTTGCAGAAGTGACAAGTACGGCTAATGTGCATTCGGAGTCCTGGAGCAGTAGATAGGAGTTGATTGTGCACAAACAGATTGTGCAGACTGGCTTCTTTGTACCTTAAGGTTGTAAAATGTCTTCACAAAACTGCAAGCTGCCTCAGAGTGACATCTGTGCTGTATTTGCCTATTCGTAAATACAATTATTATTATTATTTATTATAATAATAATATCAATTCTAAAATGCGGCTACTCTTTGGAAGTCGGTCTCACTGATAATGGTAATTGATCAGTCTTTCTCAAGGTCAATAAAATTAACATATCATATTATATCTGTTTTTTGCAATGTGATATGCACACAGTTTTGCAGGCGTCAATGCCCAAAGCATCATATTGTTGCTTCATTAGGCTTAGGTCCAAATTCAATGAGCTGTGAAGACATCAACCTTGTGCTGAAGAAAAGTTCAGCTTCGTTCATTTGATGACGTATCCAGAGCACACTGAATTGGGGCCATAGGAAGATAAAGTGACTTGCACAAGGTACCATGGTCATATTCCACAACCTGTGGCTCTATCACTGAGGCACTTCTTCGTTAGTTATTCTTATCTTATACTGCAATACTCCATGGGTGTTCGCTTACATTAGCTATGCTTACATGAACTTCATTTTCCTTTCTTGATTTCTTGTGAGTTTCGATACACTCTGTTTTAATAGAGAACGTTTTCTTTGAACCCTTAAACTCTAGTAGCACTGGAAAAAAAGTGACCCTTTGAAAGTATTAATTTGCTCCTCACACTGGAGGCTAAGATGTAAAATGCATAGCTATATGTGTTCCAGTCTTTTCTCAACTAGAACAAGCGTGGGGGCTATATTGTATGGTGTAGGATTAATGGAATTGTAATTTCTTCCTATCTTCAAAAACATCTAATTTGAGGGAACAAATAAGCAGATAGCAATCCTTGATTACAGGTGACTCATTTATAATAAAATATAGAAAGATAGTCCAGTAAATGGAATTGCTGCTGTAAATTGCTGACCCTCTTCTAAATCACCTTGGTGTTGGACAGTTCATTACTGTTGGACAAAGATTTTATTAAATGCTTTCCGTTGTTCAATGTATATTGAAAAAAATTTGAAAATGTTTGGCAAAAAAAAGGGTACTTTTATGCCTGTTTTGGGGACTTCAGCAAACATTTTACACATCTGTACTCCCTAATAAAGACACATGTCACCTCATAATCAACTGAGTTTCTCAGTGACTCAGAGCACACGGAGGCATAAGAGCAACATCCTGTAAATGCATTCCTTGTCTAGCATAGCCTCCCGGCCGCTATGTCTTTTCCTGGGCCCTACCAGTGTAAGGCCTGTTAGGTGCAGTCAGTGGATGGGTTAATTCCTTCTCTAAGGCTTTGTGTGCTTTTTGAAGACTTGGATACATAATGTAGGTATCCAAGGACGGGCCTTAGCAACAGCCAGAAAGTGTCAGCCTGAGGCAAGGATACTGATTGGGTCACACATAGGATGTGATGACCTATCAGTATTCAACCTGCTTTGTTAAGGGACAGGGTTACAAACACAAACTCAAGGCTATATATTGGCACTTTCCTAAAGTGGGTGTCTCTCTTTCCTCCCCCTGCGGCGTGACTACAGCTATACTCTGTCTCACTGGGAGGCAGAGGAGGAGTCCACCAGGCCTGATCTGGGCCTAAAGCCTGAATCAGGGCACTGTCCTGAAGGAAGCTAGGAAAAGGAATACATCTGCTGTATATGTCATCTGCGTGCAATAAATACCATTGAACTATAGAGAAGTGTGATTCACTGTCTGGCTGAAAGAAAAGTGTCAGTCTTGCCATCCTGCTGCTGTATAGAGGATTCATGCTAACTGGAAGCGCTGCACCCAAGAACTAAGGCACCCTGAAAACCTGCCCTATCCTGTTATCCCCATACCATTGTGGAGCGCTCTGCCCTCCTGTTTGCCAACAGGTACACGCAAAACACCTAGAGAAGTAGTTAGAGAAGCATACCCACCCCAATCTCACTTAGGGGGAAGGGGGGTACAAGGGCTACACTTACATAGTGTATAACCATGTTCTCTAGGTTTGTTTGTTGCCATTGTTGTGCTTAGTCACGTGGTTACCATGAGCACTGCCAAAAAGAATACCACGGAGATTAGTGAAAATAATAATGGGACAGAGTGGCATGAAGCCTAGTGAGACAGAAGTGGGATGAAGCCTAGTGAGACAGAAGTGGGATGAAGCCTAGTGAGACAGAAGGCGGATGAAGCCTAGTGAGACAGAAGTGGGATGAAGCCTAGTGAGACAGAAGGGGGATGAAGCTTAGTGAGACAGAAGTGGGATGAAGCCTAGTGAGACAGAAGTGGGATGAAGCCTAGTGAGACAGAAGTGGGATGAAGCCTAGTGAGACAGAAGTGGGATGAAGCCTAGTGAGACAGAAGTGGGATGAAGCCTAGTGAGACAGAAGTGGGATGAGGCCTAGTGAGACAGAAGTGGGATGAGGCCTAGTGAGACAGAAGTGGGATGAAGCCTAGTGAGACAGAAGGGGGATGAAGCCTAGTGAGACAGAAGTGGGATGAAGCCTAGTGAGACAGAAGTGGGATGAAGCCTAGTGAGACAGAAGGGGGATGAAGCCTAGTGAGACAGAAGGGGCATGAAGCCTAGTGAGACAGAAGTGGGATGAAGCCTAGTGAGACAGAAGTGGGATGAAGCCTAGTGAGACAGAAGTGGGATGAAGCCTAGTGAGACAGAAGGGGGATGAAGCTTAGTGAGACAGAAGGGGGATGAAGCCTAGTGAGACAGAAGTGGGATGAAGCCTAGTGAGACAGAAGTGGGATGAAGCCTAGTGAGACAGAAGTGGGATGAAGCCTAGTGAGACAGAAGTTGGATGAAGCCTAGTGAGACAGAAGTGGGATGAAGCCTAGTGAGACAGAAGTGGAATGAAGCCTAGTGAGACAGAAGTGGAATGAAGCCTAGTGAGACAGAAGGGGGATGAAGCCTAGTGAGACAGAAGGGGGATGAAGCCTAGTGAGACAGAAGTGGAATGAAGCCTAGTGAGACAGAAGGGGGATGAAGCCTAGTGAGACAGAAGTGGGATGAAGCCTAGTGAGACAGAAGGGGGATGAAGCCTAGTGAGACAGAAGGGGGATGAAGCCTAGTGAGACAGAAGGGGGATGAAGCCTAGTGAGACAGAAGGGGGATGAAGCCTAGTGAGACAGAAGTGGAATGAAGCCTAGTGAGACAGAAGTGGGATGAAGCCTAGTGAGACAGAAGTGGAATGAAGCCTAGTGAGACAGAAGGGGGATGAAGCCTAGTGAGACAGAAGGGGGATGAAGCCTAGTGAGACAGAAGGGAGATGAAGCCTAGTGAGACAGAAGGGGGATGAAGCCTAGTGAGACAGAAGGGGGATGAAGCCTAGTGAGACAGAAGGGGGATGAAGCCTAGTGAGACAGAAGGGGGATGAAGCCTAGTGAGACAGAAGGGGGATGAAGCCTAGTGAGACAGAAGGGGGATGCTTCGGGGGGGACAATCCCATTGTCAGATACAACCTTTTTCTTATACAGGAATACACCAAATAATCTGCTCCTAAACTCTGCAGCAAAATAAACTCCCTGCTCAGCCCAATGTATGAAGCCATATGCACACATAAGGGTAGGTGCAGTAGGTGCACACATGGGGGAATTGATAAACAACACACACACACACACACACACACACACAAAACCCCAGAGGGGACAGAAACACCTAGGAGAAATGCTATCAAACGTAGTGTATCTCAGTGTGAGACCATTTCTTCTGGGTCCAGCAATGCTCTAATCTCGTGCATTTCATGTATAATTATCCTGCCATTGTCCTACTCGAGGACTCGAGATATTGGCATCTCATGTGCTAAATTGATATATTAGTAGTATAGTAGTTAGTACACTATCTAAAAGGCTGTTTCTGACACCTCTGGGGGTTTTTTTGTGTTGCCTAATTTGCTGGAAAAATCTTTTACCGTCTAGTTAACATGACTTTAAAATACTACTTGTTTTTTTTTACATTCTTGTCTTTGCTGATCTTCTTGATCCATTGCTATGCTGTAGCTCTCCTTCCGATAGACATGGGGTAGGCAACATGCAGCTCTCCTCTGTCCACGGGTTGTCACTCCCCAGCTTCTGCCTCTCTCCCTCACTGTGCTGCCGGCGGCTGCGGAGGGGGGCCCGGCCGGCGCTGGTTGGGCCTCTTGTTGCCGCCGTGCATCTCCCCAGCTGCTTGCCTGCCTCCTACACTGTCCAACACCGGGCCTTTCTGTGACGTCTGCGTGCATCGGGCATGTGAGAGGGCCGGCGTGGGACAGTGTATGTGTGTGTTCTGGGGGGAGGGCGGATAGTGTGTGGTTTTTTTGGGGGGAGGGGGGACTTGTGTGTGAATGTACTTTAGGGGGGTTAGTGTGTGTGTACGTATGTGGGGTGCTGTGTGTGTGTGTATTTGGGGGGGGTAGTGTGTGGGAGGTAGAGTGTGTGTGTTTGGGGGGGGTAGTGTATGTATGTATTGTTTATTTGTAAACCACAAACTGTCTTGCACATTAAAACAATGAAAAAAACAAAATAAAGGAACTTATTATTTTGAGATGCATTTTATTCCCCACGTATTTTTTTCCTTTCCCTAATTCTGATTGAAGTAAGTTTGCTGTATGTTAATACTTATACAGTATATACCTATTAGTGTGTGCAGTACATGCATGTGTTTGTGGGGGTGTAATATTCATGCATGTGTTGCGGCTCTCTGAATATTTTGGACAAATATTTTTTGTATAAAATGGCTCTTCTTCCTTGAGAGGTTGCAGCCCCCTGCAACAGACATCCGAACTCCTTATAAGATCTGTAGGCTTCTGACCATTTGTATAATGCGCTCAGAGTTAATGTACGAAACTTGTCATTTGAGTCTCTCACATCTGATGGCGAACTCTTAGGCCCAAACATAAACCCATTATAACAATGCATCAAGTAAATTCAACCTTACAGTAGCTGCTCCTATAACCACTTCCCACTCACTGCTGCCAAGCCGACATGAAATTGACCCTCTTCTTATCAACGTAATGTTATAATGTTCCCAAAATGTTATCATTTCTAAAAAGACTTAAGGGAAGAAAAACAGAATGTTGTATTTCTCAGGAGTGATTCAGTTTTATGTGTGTTCTTGGGTAGTCCCAAGTATCACCAAATTATAGCAAAAAAGGGAACACTCTAAACATCAACAACAGGTTTGTTCCAGTGATGCTGCTTTCTGTGCCATGTCCTCCAGGAATCTCCGCCAATGAATCCAATACAACAGCAACTGTCAGCGCTTAGCCACAAAAATGAGTCCTTTTACTGTAAAACCGCATTATTCCAAATAAAAACATCAGAAAAATAAGGTTATTTTATACATAGGGGCCTATGCTGTAAGCGCCGATGAGCCCTATCTCGCCAAAAAAAAGCCTACTGCTATTCAATTGCCCCCAATAAAGCTGCTATTGGGCCTTAATTTTCATTGCCTTAGCGGGTAGCCGCTAAGGTAATGAAGCTGCTTTAATGTTTTTTTTTTAAATAGTGTGCGGGAGCAGGGGGCCTCCTGAGCTGAACCGCTTTGATTTCTGGCTCCGGGACCCCCTGCTTCACGAGTTACAGACCCCGGTATGGGGCATCGGATGCCAGTCTCGCCGCCATTTTTAAAGCACCCGCATCACATGGGACATTAAATAATGAAAGAGATACCGGCACCCAATATCTGGGCCTGTAACTCGGGAAGCAGGGGGGCCCGCGAGGCTGAAATCAATGTGGTTCATCTCGGGAGACCCCCTGCTCCCGCACACTATTAATAAAAATTACATTAATACAGCTTCATTGCCATTGCGGCTAGCCGCTACGGTAATGAATTATTTTTTATTGTTATATGTGTTTTGATACTAGTGTACGTGTGCAGGGGGTCTCCTGAGCTGAACCACATTGGTTTCAGCCTCGGGGACACCCTACTTCATGATACAGGCCCCGGTATATGGTGCGGTTTCCCCCTGTAGGATTTAAATCCCCCGGTCACGTGACGTGGGAGATTGAAAAGCAGCTATCGTGTTGTAGAATTCACCGCCCGAAAGCAGGGGGGGAAAAAAACAGGTCGCACGATCGGGCATGTTTTTGATCGCACGTACCAAAATGGGCTTCTTAGTGAGTCCCGTGTTTGGCTTCACTTTGTTACATGCGAGTCAAAATATCATACACGCGCGCAAAAGCTCACTGCTTAGTGAATCGCCCACCTTAAACCTTTATTGAGAGCCTGGCTACCCCCTCCCCATCACAACCCCTCAGTCCCTTAACAACCCAACCTTCAACCAATCAGACACAGACTCCAAAGCTAGGGTACAATGGTCACGGCTTTTATTAGAAAAACATAACCAAAAATACCAGCACATCAGATTGCACCCACACGTTTCAAACAACCTGCATTTTATAAGCCGAAGCCTACCAGCCGGACCAGCCTAGCAGGATATATAAATAATATACAGTACTACCAGCAAAACTGGAAGGACATCATCAGATACCATAGACACAGCCCAGCAACACCCTCCCCACCTTATTTACTACTGGATCACTGATCCATCCTTCCCGCGTGCAATCTGAACACTACCCCACTGCCATAAGCCATGCAATTTTTACCCCCAAAATGTGCCTAGTCCCTTACCAAAGCAAGAGCTCTTTCCACTATGTCCTGTAAACCCATATTAAAGATGTTAAGGGTTAAAGTATGTCTGAGAGATGAACACCATATACATATATATATATATATACACACACACATATATATATATATATATATATATATATATATATATCATATAAACAGATATACACCTGTATAAACCGCACCAATCACCCTCCAAATTCCTGCCTCAAAAAGATCAACTTGAACATTCAACAAAGTGGTCAGTCATAGTTACATAGTAGATGTGGTTGAAAGAAATGCATCCATCAAGCTCAACATATGCTAAATTTAGACGACAGATACTTTATCCTATATCCGTACTTACAGTATATTGGTCCTAGAGGAAGGCAAACAAAAACCCCAGTGAAATATTATCCAATGATATCTCATAAGGGGAAAAATAAATTCCTTCCTGACTGCAAGAATTGGCAATCACATTTCTCCCTGGATCAACATCCTTCCCATGTTTACTTATTTGGTATATCCCTCTATACCTTCCCTTTCTATAAAGATGTCCAACCTTTTTTTGAACAAATCTATTGTATCTGCATCACAGTCTCCATGGGTAATGAATTCCACATTTTAACTGCCCTTACGGTAAAGAACCCTTTCCTTTGTTGCTGGTGAAATCTCCTTTCCTCCCACCTTAAGGGATGACCCTGTGTCCTTTGTACTGCCCGTGGGATGAATAGTTTTTTTTAAAAAGCTCCTTGTACTGTCCCCGAATATATTTGTATATAGTTATGATATTCCCTCTTAAAAGCCTCTTTTCTAATGTAAATAAGTCTAATTTAGCTAGCCTCTCCTCATAACTTAGATTGCCCATCCCCTTTATTAATTTGGTGGCTTTTTTCTGCACTCTCTCTAGTTCCATAATGTATTTTCTAAGGAGTGGGGCCCAAAATTATAGTCTATATTCAAGATGTGTTCTTACTAATGCTTTATAAAGGGGCATACATATGTTTACTTCCCTTCCATCCCTTGCCCGTTTTAATGCAAGATAAGATCTTGTTTGCCTATGTAGCTACTGCATGACTTTGGGCACTATTGCTAAGCCTGCTGTCTACAAACACTCCTAAATCCTTCTCCATCAAGGATTCTCCTAATTTATCCCCATTTAATTTGTACGTTGCCTGTTTATTCTTGTTTCCCAAATGCATAACCTTACATTTATCTGTATTAAACCTCATCTGCCATTTACCTGCCCACGTTTCCAGTCTCTCCAAGTCCTTCTGGAGAAATTACATCCTGCTCTGATTCTATTACCTTACACAATTTAGTGTCATCGGCAAATATGGAGACTTTGCTATCTATGCCAACTTCAATGTCATTAATAAACTAGTTAAAAAGCAGGGGTCCCAATACCGATCCCTGAGTACTCCACTCACGACCTTAGCCCAACCTGAAAAAGTTCAATTTATGACAACTCTCAGTTGTCAATCCTTCAACCAGTTTTCAATTCAGGTGCATATATTTTTACTGAGTCCAATTTGGTTTATTTTGTACACTAACCTCTTGTGTCGAACCAGAGCCGCCAACAGGGGGGGTCTGTTTGGGTTGGCGTCTTGGGCCCCGTGCGGCCGGACTCGTTAGATTGAAAAAAAGATGGCGGCGATTCCCCGAGTGCAAGTGCAGGGAAAGCAGGGTGTCCGGCCTGCTGCCTGTGGGTCCGCTCCCTCCCACTCCCAACGTGGGATGGTGTGGATGTGCCATTGGGAGCCAGCACGCGCCAATTGAGCTTCCCTCACGCGCGCCAATTGAGCTTCCCCCACCCGCGCCAACCCAGTTTCCCCCGTGCGCACCAACCCAGCTTCCCCTGCGCACACCACAGCATGCCGCGTAATTAGCCCGACAGTTCTAATGACCCGGCTTGTTATTGGAACTCCTCTGGATATCGACCTCGGCTTACCCTCGACTACGTTTACCTCTCTAACACAAGACCACGGCTACACGAACTTCGATGATTCTCAATTCTCCAATCCCAGACCACGGCTTAATGGACATCAACTACGCTGCTCTCTATAACCCAAGACCCCGGTGAGTATACGGACTAACCCACTCTCTCCTACTCAGACCCGGCTACGCTGACAATCCGCCTTCCAGGCACGCCTCCGCTGCTGTCGGTGCATGGTTTCATACCTTTCTATCTTGAACCCTGTGGACGGACGTTTACAGGAGGTACAAACTTGGAGTCGTTTATAATGTGAAATTATAATAAGGCTTTATTGTGCCTTTTCCTTTTCATCAGGAAATTCATCCAAACAAGGGAGGGAACAAAGCTTCTAATCACTTGGGAGTATTTCTAGTGAAATCCTTGCAATCAGTTCACATCTCCATTAGTTAAGCTTCTCCCAGCCCAAACACATAACATGAAAATAAGCAGATATAAGCAGTCTCTTAATACTGAAAATCTTATCTGTTTCTTGGAGGGAAAATCTTGTCACTTCCTGGTTCAGCTTCAGGTGTAGTTTTCCCTGTGTCTTGAAAATCAGCTCTGCGGTGCAGAGTTTAAGACCGGTCAGCTCCAGAGATCTGGGTTTCTTTTGGTCAGTCTCTCCTGTGACTCAAGAACCTCTGCTCTGTCTCCACAGGTCAGCTCACACGTGAGCAAAGGAGGAGACACTTCCTGTCTCAAAGGCAGGCTTTTTCTACTACCTGTACTCAGGCAGGTGGTGCTAGTTAATTTGCTACCAGCAGTTAACCACCACACTGCTGGATTAGAGGCACCTTTGTGAACAGGGATAAGTCCCCTGTTACATACCTCCCCTGTTTGTGGGAAGCTCGGGCTTACCACGGCCAAAGCCCATCCTTCCACTCTCATTTGAGATCTTTCTGTGACTTGAATGAGAGTGGATGGAGGAAGAGAACCCTCTGTCCCGCTGGGATTGGAGCCCTTTCTCCAGTTTATTTTTGTCTCCTCCCGAAGGTGTTTGAGATCAGCA
Source organism: Ascaphus truei (assembly GCF_040206685.1). Taxonomy (NCBI): domain Eukaryota; kingdom Metazoa; phylum Chordata; class Amphibia; order Anura; family Ascaphidae; genus Ascaphus; species Ascaphus truei. The sequence continues at coordinate 374,337,605 of NC_134484.1, read as the reverse complement.
CTCCTCAGTCGCTCGAGGAGAACTTTTTCCAAGTACAGTCTTTTTACCGAGTGCACGGGCATGAGATTTCCCTTGCGTCGGGCGCTCCTCTTTTCGTAGGCAGATTGTATGGCGACAGTTGCAGAGCGTTTGAGAGTAACCCTTTGAGTTTTCCGCTCTTGAAGCTGTCCTTCTGCACTCTTTCCACTCCATGGTGTTGCCAGTTCAGATTCTTTGGGATTGAGTTGCAATTCCACCTCCAGCAATCCCATCTTTTCAGCTTCATCCACTAAGGATTCTTCTGATTTTGATTCTGCACGTATACCTTTCTGTTTTGCCTGGTGGCCAGCTAAAGGTTTTGCTAGTGCTTGCTTAGGTGGTTTAGACTTTGCAACCTTGTTTTTCAGATGAGCGGTGTTCCCAGCTCTCCCTGTACCCTTGTCTTCATGGGTTTTTGAGGCTGTGGGATACTGACGCTTAGTCAGGGTCAATAAGTGTCCTTGTAGGACTGTAATCTCATCCGCGAGAGATCCCTATTTTTTGAGTGCGTCTTCAATTTTAATTGGCAGCCAAAACATATTAAATATCTGGGAGTTAACATCACCAAAGATTGTAAGGGCAGTGTGAAGCACTATGAACTTCTTTGCTTGGGCCACAGTTACTCGTTTCAGTTTCTGGACCTTCTTGTGCTCCCTTTTGTGCCGCGTCATCTGGGTTCTAAGCTTGGCTTTTAGCGTTGCTTTGGTGATGCTAGGGGTAGCCTTCAGTTTCTGAGCCTTCTCACGCTCCCTCTCATACAGAGTCACCTGGTATCGAAGCTCCGCCTCCAATGATGCTCTGAAGACATGCAGCGTGGCCTTTAGCTCCTCATACTGCTCTGTGGGGACGTACTGGGTATTCAGACGTTCCTGCAGCGCTTGTACCTCTTTAGCAGCCTGCAGCTTTTCTTCCTGCTTCTCCTCAGCATACTGGAGGTGTGTATGCAGACCTTGCAGTTGGTTCTGCAGTCGGTGCTCTGCTTCAAACATTTCCTCTTTCAAAAGTTTATTTGTTTCTTTAAGAGCCTGCAGCTCTTCATTCTTTCCCTTGACGTATTCTGTCAACTCAGAATTTTCTTTTTTTAATCTTAAATTTTCTCTTTTTTCAGTCTCTGTACTATTCAGGGCTTCCTTGCAGTCCACCTTCCATTTTTGCACATCTGCTTGGAGGCGGGCTGTCTCCTGGCGTGAGACTTCCATCTCCAGGTTTAAGTTCTGAAGCTCCTCCTGAGAGACTTTGAGATCTAAGTTAAGATGTAGGATAGTTTTCCTTGAAATGTCCAGCTCCTCAGTGAGACTGTGTAGTTCCTTTCTGGAAACTTCCAGGTCTGTGCGGCAGCTGTTGGTCTCATGATGTGAGGCATCCAGTGCTCTGTGGAGTGTCTGAACCTCTTTCTGAGCTACGTCCACTTCTATCCGGCCACTGTTGACCTCCTGTCGTGAAGCATTCAACTCTATGCGCAGAGTGTGAACCTCTTGCTGGAAGACTGTCATCTGCTTCAGTGCCTCCTCATACTTCCGCTTTAGCGTAGCCACCATTTTGTCAGACTGGCTCTGCTTTACATTCAGGGCGGAAATAGTGGCCTTTGCAGTATCTAGCTCAGTCTTGAGATCCTCCAATTCAGTCTTGGCCGCAGAGTAAATTGCGAGCACAGTCTTCTGTAGCTCAGCATTATTATTTTTTTCCCTTTCCAATTCTTCACAGAGCAGATCACAGTCATGCCTGGCAATTTTCAGGGCGTCTTCAGGGCTGGTCAAGGGATCGTCACTCACTGGTTCCGGCTCCACTTCCCTGGGATGGTTGGTTGAGGGTTCCTCACTGTTGGCACCGGACAGACACTCCTTTGGGGTACACGACTTTTGCCTTGGGCCCTCTGGATATTCGGTTAACCGGGGGATGAATTCTCCATTTTCTCTAGGCTGCAGGGCAACTCGGTCCCCCTTTTTCTCCACAGGATCTGCGGACGTGTCTGTTACTTCCACGGTAAGTGAAGAACCGCTTTTCTTTTTCTTCCTTTTTGATTTGGATGACACCGTCCCTTCAGGGATACTGGGGTCTTCATCTTCATATGAAATTTTAGCAGTTTCATTATATACGCCAGGCTTTTCTTGCAGCTGCTTTAGCTGACAGAAATATTCGGTGATCCACTGCTCCCGCTCTGTCTCCTGCTGATCATATTCGTCAAAGGGAGCGGTCTTTTCGGTTCGTGCCGAGTTCAGGCACCCCCACCATTCTTGGGGTGTTTTGTGGGTGTGACTCAGTTCAGGTTCCCCGTAAGAGATGTCTTCCTCTTTATTGGACTGGAAGGGCCACTCTTCCGTGGGGTAGGGTTCATTACAGGAACGCCGCATCTTGTCCTCCATTTTTAGGCTATCAGGTGTCATTTTCTTCCTGACCTCAGGAGGCGCTATTGCAGCTGTTGCCACTGTATTTGCTAGAACCCCTAATTGTGGTAGTTCTACCGATGGGCATATTTTGCTTATAGAGGTCGCAGCTCTCACAGGCATCTCCGTAGACTTTTCTCTTTCTTGGGTAATTTTTTTTTTTTTTTTCAATATCAGCAGTGCTGTGCATGCATTTTCTTTTATCAGGTATACAAAATGTGCAGTTGCTAGGTAAAAAAAAAGTCTATTTGCTGTACACCATTTATTTTCTAGGTGCAATCCCTCCACTTCAGCAACAGAATTTGGTTTTCTGCCTGAGTTCAGTAATTTTCAGTCTCACCTTTGGGTATCTGTTTTCTCCCAAGATTTACAGTATATAGGCAGATTTTTACTTGCAGAAAAACCTTCTTTGCAGTGGACTATTTCTTTAATTCCCGGCAGGGTGACTCAACACTCAGCAATTGACTTTGAAATACCTTTCCTTTATAGGGCAATTTTACACTCAGCAGTTGTTTGCTAAAAATACCCCTGCTTCAGCACAGTCTTTGTATCAATTTTCACACTTTTCTGCATATACTCCATTCACAGCTGGTAGCCCTATGCGGTGTGGCAACCTTTATTTGCAAAATCAGTACCACTCATGGGTCACCATCTGTATTCACTGCTTCAGCGAAACTTTTAAAAACAACAAACACCTATCCCTTTAAGGGCTGACTCACTTCTTGAACCCTGACTATGGCTGGAAGGCAAAACCCCTATTTCAATGACCATATTACGCTTTGTGATAGGCAAATAAAGTTTTAGCTGTTTCAGCAGTCTCTCTCCTCTTGGGATTGGGGAAAAGAGTCCATCTGTGGTTTTGTAAGTTTCAGTGGTGTGTACACCTTTAACTCTGCCTCTGCTGCATGAGGTTTTTTTTTTTTCCCCCAAGTTGTTTAGACTGTAGGCAAAAAAAAGCATAACAAAAAATTCACATAAAAACTCCGGTCCTTTTTAACTATAAAGACACCTCTTGTCCCACTTCTGACGACCATATGTGGACGGACGTTTACAGAGGTACACACTTGGAGTCGTTTATAATGTGAAATTATAATAAGGCTTTATTGTGCCTTTTCCTTTTCATCAGGAAATTCATCCAAACACAGGGGGGGAACAAAGCTTCTAATCACTTGGGAGTATTTCTAGTGAATTCCTTGCAATCAGTTCACATCTCCATTAGTTAAGCTTCTCCCAGCCCAAACACATAACATGAAAATAAGCAGATATAAGCAGTCTCTTAATACTGAAAATCTTATCTGTTTCTTGGAGGGAAAATCTTGTCACTTCCTGGTTCAGCTTCAGGTGTAGTTTTCCCTGTGTCTTGAAAATCAGCTCTGCGGTGCAGAGCTTAAGACCGGTCAGCTCCAGAGATCTGGGTTTCTTTTGGTCAGTCTCTCCTGTAACTCAAGAACCTCTGCTCTGTCTCCACAGGTCAGCTCACACGTGAGCAAAGGAGGAGACACTTCCTGTCTCAAAGGCAGGCTTTTTCTACTACCTGTACTCAGTCAGGTGGTGCTAGTTAATTTGCTACCAGCAGTTAACCACCACACTGCTGGATTAGAGGCACCTTTGTGAACAGGGATAAATCCCCTGTTACAAACCCCATTAAGGCTTCTTCTGCTCCTCCATCCTTTGATGAAAAACCTTGTCATATTTCCAGTAGGCCAGGTTCCCATATGTCTTAAAGGCAGCCAATACCGTATCCAAGTAATTAAACAGCTAAGAGCTCCTTCTCATCACCCTTATCATCACCCTTTTTGTCAACTCTCACCAGCAAGTCCTTGTACCCCGGGAGCAATGTCCACATCCTACCCTGCTGAAATCTTCTCTTTTGTAACCAGTGGTTAATGTGTACCAAGTGGGCTTGCCCGCCAAATAGGCTTCCTTTAAACTGACATCGGGCAATTCTTTTGGTGCTATTACTGATGTTGTAGCAGCCACCCCCTGTGCTTCCTGCGCCCCCACAGCCCTTGGTGCCACTGGCTGACCCTGTAACACAGCCACCGCTGTTCTAGCTGCACTAACCTGCTTTAACATTGTTTTCACGCCCTCGCTGCCCCACCCCCACCTGAAGGTGCCTGCTTCCACCCCCAAGTGAAACCCCCGGACCTACCGCCCACCCACTTACCACATCCTTCCCATCTAATTGAGCAATGACTGAAAGAAATGCTTCCCAAACAGCCACCCAGAACCTCCTTCCCTTCTCCACGCTCCGCCCTTTCCCACACCCCACCCCCCACATTATCCCCCCCACCGCCTACCGGCCAATCTACTTGATCCATAACCACCACTGAATGATGCCTGACCAGCACCAACCCAGAACTTGTAGCCACTGCTGCCGCTGGCCACCTTGCATCCCCGATGTGACTCATGTTACGCCTAGCAACAGACACATTATTAAGTGACTCTACCTCCTCACTCTGCGACCTGCGCTCCCCTTCAACCTCTCGTCTCCCCGCATACTCCCTAACTGACGATCCCTCAGCTCCCCCATGGCTACAAAAGGGGGGCCCACTACCCCTGTCTCTGCCTCCTTGACCCAGGAAGACCTAAAACCTAGGGGGGGCTAGTAAGGGCCCTAACTACCCACGCAGTAACCCCTACCCAGGGCCTAACACCTACCAAGGGCCTAATCCACCCCTCCCCCCTCCCTTCCAAACCCCTAAAACTACAACCCTTAAGAAATAATCATCCCTTCCATGACACCTCACCCTCACAATCCCCTCCAACCTTCTGACAGGCTGGAGATCGCTCTGCCCTCCGTTTTGCTGGGGGTGCTCTGGGGACCTACTCTACCCTCTTCTGCAGGAACTCCCAGGGGAAAGTCTATCTGGAGGCTGGGCCCTCTGACTGCTCTTGACGCTTGTAGGTTCCTGCTTAAGTGGGTCTGCCGACCCACAATCAGCTGGGAGAACAGCCGCCCCCCATCGATATCTCACCTCCACTGACACTCCAAGCTGTAGCCGCCACTGATGCAGTCCCTTGCTCAGCCATGAGGGCTGCCTCCACGACCCCCTCAGCAACCCCAGGAGCAAGAGCAAGAGCGCCTCCTGACAAAGGCCCCAGGGCTAAAACGCGTCAGAGGATCCATCAGCTGTACACTTTTGTTTAATAAAAAATTTTAGTCACCACCTTGCTACCCTCCGTTCCTTCTACGGCTGTGCTTCGCTCTTGCCTCGTGTGGGAGGAGTTCCTGTCCTGCTTCTTTCCGGATAGTACGCCGGGTGGCTGTTTGTTTCTACGGCATCACGCCATCATCACGCTATCACCGCCGGTCACGTGACTGCCCCTGGCGATGGAGCAGTTGCCGGAGGGTTGGCGGTGCAACGATCACAAGAAAGGCAGAGGTCCGGCATCATATGCTTCGTAACCGTGAGTTCCTTTAGCTCAACATGATTAGTGCTCAGAGCTGAGCCAGTTGCTGGGAGAGACTTTTACATGCATTTACTGGAAGTTTGCCTTGACCTGCTTTAAAACATTTGATTACTTATTTACATTCAGCCACTGCTTTACTTCTGAGGCACCTGGTGGGTTAACCCTTGTTTACCCGGTTACATATCCCCCTCAGCAACTCCGCTGCATACTGGGATGACATGTCCTGGACGACAGCCAGGAGCTGCCTCTTAGGTTGCGACCAGGCAGGGAGCGGGCGCTCATGCGCTGCGCCCTGCTCGGCCGGGCGATTCGTGACAGGCTAGTTGCACGGAGGGGGCGTGTCGGTGGGCGCGGCCAAGACATCACGGAGCTGGTTCGCCCTCATTGGGCGAACTGCTCATGTGACGCGCGAGCGAGCGGCAGATTCAAATTTGCTTGCTTGCCAAGCAGATAAGCGCCGCGCATGCTCTGGCGCTTGCTCAAGATGGCCACACACATTGCCGCAATGTGTTTCATCGCGGCTAGCGTGAGCCCGCCCGCCCAGCACCACCCTGGACAAGGTCTTAGACATTGGTGCAGGGCTTGCCACCTGTGGAGCTGATCCAGCAGCAGGCTCTGCAGCAGCGGTGTTGGAGAAGCACGCAGATCTCTTCAGCGGCATCATTAAGCTTGATCCTCATGGCCACCAGCAGCAAAACTGGACAAGCACTTCCTCCCTAGCCTTCTTATACCGCCACTCTCCTCTGACCACCGCATTATTTTAACTATCCTTCCCTCTCGGGCCTCAACCTCCCACATCATGCTCCCCTTCCAAAGGGGTAATGGGGGTACATTTGTAGCAAAGTTTAGTGTCCTTGGTGCTGCTTCCATGCATGGTCACATGACCATGCTGCGGGGGGTCCTATTCAGAAGTACTGACCCCCTCAGCTCCACTGCGGCAGACACTGTCTCCGGCGCCACAGACTTTGCTTGTTTGTTCCGTGGCACCGAGGACAGTAAGGCCGAGTTTATAGTGGCGGTGTCGCTACATGCACGTGCTTCCGTGCGTGCTCACGTCAGGCACAATTTAGTAATCGGCTTTAGTAGTTAGCCAAGTGCCTGCGCGTCTGGCGGTGACATAGCGCATTGACGCGGCAGCGTTTTGAGAAGACAATCATTTTTGTCTTCTCAAGCGACTGCCGCGTGATGTCAGCATCACAGGAGCTGGTTCAGCCAATGAGGGCAAACCAGCTTCGTGACGCGTTCGCCACGCCCCCGCATCGCCTCCGATCACCTCCCCAATCTCCTGCAACCAAGTGTACAGATCGCTGGGGTTGCAGGAGTGCACGCGGCCGCGCAGGTAGTATAAGCGCTGCCTGAGTCTTGTTAAATCTGTATGTCATGCTCTAAAATAACATCAGTGTCACTCAGACTCCTGCTAATGTCAAGGCAACTAAATGTAAAAGGAAAGCACTGGCAGCCATGCTGGATTTCACAGATCCCATGTAGCAGTTCAGCAAACTGTCTTCCTTACAGCTTGTTAGTTAGAAAACGGCATGAAGAACACGAGCTTCTGATTTTCCCCTCTTCTCGCCAGCAACGCGCAGAAAAAGAACTGACAGCTGCAGTCACCCATGTGAATGCATTGCATCAAAATGCTGGGCTCAAATCTGTTAGCAGTCAAGCAAACATGACACAAACCCCCCTTATAGTTCTGTATACCAAGTCACATGTTCTACTAGACTTAGTCAGCTAGATGCCAATCTAGTTCAGATAGGGGTGCAAAAAACAACGCCAGATTTACAGAGTAAACAAATTCCCATAGAAATTGAAAAGAGGGATATATTCTGGAAGAAACATTTATTTTTCACTAGTATTGGGAAAGGTTTGTTTACTGATGGGACTGAAAAACTAACCCTCACACTGGCCACAGCATAAATTTAAAACGTATATTTCAAAAGATGAGTAGGAGGAAGTTTGAGCAAGCAGTGAATCAGTTGCCATTATATATGCCGGATATTGAAGTTCTATTCGTTCGGTGCGCTGCTGCCAGGGATTATTACTTAGGACTTGTTCTCTTCTTCTTACTATAATCTCTTGCTACAGCTGCGACAGCCTTTATTCTAAATCAGCCGAAGCCGCGCCGTTCTGATAACCGCGGCCAGACGCGCTCTGTTTTCTTATTTTTCCGAGCGGTTTTCGTTATTTTAGAGTTCGCTTTTTTAGCGTTGTCTGCAATACTGCAATACCGTCTAGAAACTCATGTGGGCGATCACGAGCTGTTGTCTTAAAAGTCTAATAGCAATTCAACCTGCCATACATTTCTGCAAGTCTGTGTGTGCGCGCGCAGTAATTGTGCTGTAAATCGGAAGATTTATATTTGAAGCAGAGATTAACGTTCCGAGTTCATACTGTATACAGTAGTAGTACTGTATGAGGCTCCTTAGGGAAAAGAAGTACAGTATTACAAAAATATAACGTTGCGTCTTCTTCCGAAAATAACATTATCACATTTCTATATGTATTATTTATTAATCAAAACTTTTACTAGGCTTGCTCTTCTTTTCATACTGTTTTTATTTTATGCGCATGCGTGTAAGTCTCATTTGAACATTGTTGAAATGCATAGGCGTGTTACAGTATCACATTTCTGCGCATTAAACATTATGATGACCTTTTAAAAATATTTATTTGAACTGATAATCCATCATACAGCGCTCTCCACCTCGCCCCCGCACACACACAAGGCTAAAGTAATTCAACTTCTTATCTACACCTCTCCCACACCATTCATTTGGAATGTATGGCTTTCTGGCTTGAATCTTCCCGAGCGTGGCATCACATTCCTGCGCATGCGTGTATGACTTCCCATTCAATTAGAAGTTCAAGTTTTAAAAATATATATATATATTTTGTTTATCGACATGGGCTTGCATAACAATTCTGGATATTCTGAGAATCAAGTTTTAAAAATATATTTTTTTTTCGGTTATCGACATGGGCTTGCATTACAATACTGGATATTCTGAGAATCAATCACTACTGTTGCTTTTTAATTCTACACTAGTCATATACGTTCTTTATGAGGTGGAGGGCATAGTACTGTGATTTTTATTTGGGGGTGTGGGGATCAAAACATTATGATGACCTGTTGAAAATATTTCTTTGAACTACAGGTAATCCATCATACAGCGATCTCCCCCTCCCCCTCCCACGCACACACAAGGCTCAAGGATTTCTACTTCTTATCGACACCTCTTCCAAACCATTCATTTCTAATGGATGGCTTTCTGGCTTGAATCTTTCCGAGAGTGGCGTCACATTTCTGTGCATGCGTGTATGACTTCCCATTCAATTACTGTTGAAGTTCAAGTCAGAAAAAGGTTTTTGTTTTTTTGTTTTGTTTTTTTTGTGGTTCTCGACATGGGCTTGCATAACAATTCTGGATATTCTGAGAATCAAGTTTTAAAAATATATTTTTTTTTCCGATTATCGACACGGGCTTGCATTACAATACTGGATATTCTGAGAATCAATCACTACTGTTGCTTTTTAATTTTAGCAGAACACAATCCCTGATGAAGTAGCGTTCCGCTACGAAACACGTTGGATTGTGCCAAAGGAGCTTCTTGAATATTGTTTTTATTGTTGGGAGCTTATTCCTTGCCCCTACTCCGTTTGGCTGACCACTGTGCCTTTAACACTCTGTGTGATTACGAGCCCGAGTGACGTCATCATCGGCACTCCCATGTCACGTGTCCTGGTTCTCCTGCAGGGCTGTGCAAGGAGCAGAAGGGGACATGTGCGCTGTATGCCTTTGTGAGACTCCGTGTTCCCACGAGCCTGAGTGACGTCGTCATCATCGGCGGACCGGTACTCCCATGTCACGTGTCCTGGTTCTCCTGCAGGGCTGTGCAAGGAGCAGAAGGTGGTGTGTGTGCTGAATACCACTGCGGAACTTGACATCTGAGTGCTGATGAATACAGTTTAGCAGCCTGCACCAAATCGCTTGGCTCTACTTTTACCTGCACGGAGGTTTAAACATGCTGTGTTATGAGAGACTCTGTCTTTTTTCATGACTGTAAGGACTGAACCACCCTCCCACTGATGAGAAGCGATCCTGATATCAACTTCCTGATCTGTGTTTCCAGTGTGCGGAAACCCATGATACATGTCATGCCTGTTTACTTTTAATCTGATGTACGCAGAACCTTGAATTGTTATTAATATACATTCATGTTGCACTCTTCACGATGAGCGTTGTGCGCTGTGTTTTTTCTTCTTTATATTTTTTGCCTGGTACTCTTTGAATCCCATGTTGTATGAGCACGGTCTGCTTTTTAATTAGTCTTCGTGCCAATTCTGTAAAGCAATGTGTGCGTGGTTGGTGCTATGAAAATAGCAATGCTAAACCCTATTATACACTGCTCATGATGTCATCCACCATCGTTACCCAATGCTTTGCTTTATAAAGCAACACAGGCCTATAATGGAACATGTTCTTTGTTGGTGACAAACTTGGGACTATTATAAATGACGTTACAGAAAAACACATGCATCATGGTGGGCAAGATTTTGTACTTGAAAAAAAGATTTGAAAATATATAGATAGATGAGAATGATATAAATAGCAGCCCTACCCAGTTTCTCGACCATAAATGCAGCCCCTGGAGAAAAAAAAGACTTGCACAACACAATTTTAGTGGTTAGCAAGGCTACATTAATGGCTCATGCATCAGCAGTTGACCTGAGAGTTATTGATTTGAAAATTAAATCCATTTATATATAGTTGCATTTAAAATAACCCAAGCACAAGCGCTTCAAAGCCTGGTGGGTCCCTCCAGGGAATGCCGCACCCCATTACTTTGCTCATGCTACTTCCCCAGATGAGTTGGGCTTTTCTTGATGACAGAGTAAAAAGATGACATGGGGGGAGGGGGGATATTTAAAACGTGAAGTAGTTCAGGAATACGACATAGGCTGATCATGTTTTGAGGTTTCATGCTGTAAGTTGGCCGGGGTGGTGTCTGTGTTTCTTTCTCTGGATGTAGTTGGACCTTCTAAGAGGCCCATTCATTAAGCCTTTTGCTACCACAGAGGCCACCAACGCCATACTCCGTTAAACTGCGAGAATGGCGTTTCCGAGAAATTTCCCCACAGAAACACATCTCGCCGTATTCATGAAACAGCTCACGCAGGTCCAAACTGTGCAAAAACTGCATTGCTGATCGTGGCTGTGCACATGCGTGCGGCATGCAAGCTACGTATGCAACAAGAAGAAATGAGGTGCTCACATGCGCACAGAAATGCTCACCCAGAGATCTAGTCTCCCCTTTCTCTTTCTTCCCTCTGAAAAATCCTCACACTCGCCTGCCTGGGAGACAGTCAAGAAACAAAAACAGATGTAGCAGCCGTTTTTGCACCCATTGATGTGTTAGGAGACCGTGAGAACTATTAAGAGTCCTGCATATAATGACATAAAGATTCCCAGCCATTTAAATGTGTTACAGATTTAGTGTCAAATTTACTAAGCAGTGTTACTCTATAAGACAACCTTCCGGCACTGCTGAATTTACATGGCCCCTTACGGCTCATTCCTGGGAATTGGATGTAATGCGTCTAGTAACACTTCTTAGTAAATATAGCCCTGTTTGGACCAATTACTTGAATGGGATGGAAAGGGGCCCAGGGACCAGCATAATAAAGGTTTAGCCCAGTCCTATCCTCCCCTCTGGATCATCTGGCAACAAACCCCCGGAGCTACCCAGTTTTAATCTACTGTGTAACCCTTGTTTAACCTGTAGCTGTGATTCTTTTATTCCTGATGTGAAAGTGTGAAAGTGTGTTTTGTGTCCACAATAAAACAGAGCCACGGCCTCTGGACATGCAGGACTGAGAAACCCTTCATGTACAGAGAAAATGGCTGCTGCTAGAACTGGAGGGGGAGGTGAGGTGCAGGGACAAAGGAGAAAATGGCCAGGGGGCCATCCACCCCAAAAGTAGAGCATTTAGTTGCGTCCCCAGCCAGAGCGGTGCCAGCCCAGCGGGGGAAATCCTGCTTGCTTGGGGAAGCCATAGCTGAGTCCCTCTGGTAGATGCTGCTTCCATTGGCCCATTTGTATTTCCCTACACAAGCCCTTTAACTCTCTCAGCCCAGCCCCCAGCACTGATTGGTCAATGAAGGTGAGCCCTCGCCTCCTGATTCCTGAGCAGCATCTGCGCTGTGATTGGTCACCAGCCCTTCTATCATGATTTCCTATGGTAGCAGAGAATCTATGTAAAGGGAACCTGATCAGCGTTCTAGAGCTCATTCTGATCCTGACGTGGAGGTGAACTAAGCGGTTTGGTCTTGATGCTGTGCCGGAGACACCTTAAAATGAGGCTGGGAGCCTAACCAAGCAGGAAATTTGAAAGTGCTTAGTGCTACGGACTGTGTGCTGCCGGTGAAGCAGAGAGCAGGACTTTGAAGCAGCCGATTTCAAAGTGCTTTGCCGCAAATTGCACCACAGAGGTCTGGACGGTCCCTACCCCTACGGAGTGTGGAAGCAAACCCTGCGTAAGCCTTCAATGTGGCTCAGCACCTTACCAGCTAGGAGTACCCCCTATGTCCCTGTATAGCTCTGATCTGTGTTTTTTTGTTGTGCTTACTGGCTCCGGATGGGATAAAAAATATTTCATGGACTGCTTTGTCCTGTCTGGTGCCTTGATCCCGGTGATAAGTTCTGGTCTTCCGTGACAATGATATCTTCTGGTACCAGAAGAGGTCTTATGAAATACCGTTCCTTAGCAAATAGGGTCCCTTGTAAGATAAACTCTGTGAGTAAGTATCAAGGTCTCCCGGCTACAACATTGCGGCAAATATCATAAATATGGTACAGATTTTTTTGCTCTAGTTTTACGCCACTTTTCTACCAATGGACCAGTGGTGCAAATATTATGCAAAGCAACTGCACCAGATGTATCAAAATCCTATTGATTTCAATTGGATTTTTCCCCCTTATTTATGTCAGGGGAAGGAGTAATTGTCAATCTGCTTTGCCCCACCTCCTGCATTAGGTAATATAATTTATGATACTGCCAGCATGCCAAACAGATGACTAGAAAAAACACAGGGCAGGACGAGGAAGAGATAAGGCAATAAATGAAGCTCCAGGTTACTACTTTTGCAAACATCTCCAGGATAAAACACCTTTATAAAAAATAGTTATAGATGTCTATTTTATTCATCACTAACCCCTTCACTGTCATAGGGGTCTACAATGCAACGCTTTGCATACTCCTTGGCAGTGAACAATGTAATGATGGGCAGGTCATAATTAGATCCCAGGTGAGTGTCTTCTCTCTAGGATTATATCTATGACATATTGATGCAGTATCTATATATAGGTACATAATGTTGCCAAGCAAGCTAATTCCTCTGAAAAACAAAGTGACAGCTGCTTTGCCTGCTTAGATTCAGGCTGATATTATTATTATTATTATTATTATTTTTCAATGATGATGTTTTACCAATAAAGAAGACACCAAGTAGATGTGCATGTCAGGGTCTTCGTGAAGAAATAATCAGATGTTTTACAGTATTTACACCCAAACCGGTTTCAGTCTCTCAGCTCCGAGGTGACGAGAGACTCTGCATATATCATTGTGCAAAACAGAACCTCCTGCAACATGAGAAAGATGTTGTAGCACTGGGGAGGGGGGTAGCTTAGTAGAATGATATGCAGAGCCTCTCCTCTTCCAGGTGCTGGGCCCAGAACATGCCCTGGTTGGGAATAAATCAATATCAGATTCCTTTTGTGTTTAATAACAAGATTGTTGGTGTGCAACAGGTGATAAAGGTGTAAAAGCTATAAGTTCTGGCTCCACACCGGCTGCTACAGTAAGTACAGCTTCTTCTCTTTAGAGTGGGACAAAAACATAGCACCAGATTATCAAACAGAAAAATCTCGGTTGCTATCAATGTATGTGCTTTACAAAAGAAACAATACAGTACAGGGAATTATATTACTGTAAGTGCAAGAAACAAAATCAGACAATTGTGATGGATAAACACCTCATCTAACCGGGAGCAACCCCTGAACCGCTCTGATAACACCCAACAGGCAACGTTCTGCACCCAGGGGCTGCAATGGAATTTGCAGAGAGAACTGTACCAGGAAATAGGGGTCTGGGAGAGAGGTGTGGTTCAGCACTACGCCTCTCAGGTGAAAACGTATAGTGCACACTAAACAATTTTGTGAGTGGCAGAAAATTGTGAGTAGGACACAATATAGAAATATATTAATTGATAGCTAAAACTTCCCTTCAACAAGAGAGATACAGTAGGTAGAAAAGGCAAGTGCAAACTCTCATAATACATTGGCAAACAAATATTTTAGTAGGTAAAAGACAGTAAATGCACATGTAGCAAATTGAACAAATAATAACAATTAGGTATAAAAACCATCAGAAATCGTCGGAAAACCCCTCAAAGGCATCACCGAAGGGACTGGGACCCGACAACGAAGCCCAGCCTGGCTAATTGGTATTAATATCAGGTAGGTATATTCACACGATCGCTGTAGCAATGAAAATATCCGTCCCGGAAGGGAAAACATCCGCTCCCTGTCCAAAGCATTTCCGCGATCACTGCAGTATTGAGGACATCCGTTCCGGTATAGAAAACACCCGGTCGAAGGTGTGCACGCCCCACACTCCACTCAGACGAACAGGTTTTGCTGTAATCACCTTCGTTCAGGGAGCAGCTGAGGCACAAACGATCAAAGGTGACAACACCGCTCAGGAGTGGTCCAGAGACCAAATAATCACAGGAGCATGAAAAAGTTCACTGAGCAAGTGAAAAAGGGTGGCTCAATGTATGAGTAAGCAAATAAAACAAACAATCTCATCCAATGCGTTTTGTAGCAGGCACTACTTCATCAGGGATGGTTGAATAGTAACAGTGTGTGTTCTTTAAATCCCTCTATAGGCAGGGATTGGTGGAAATATCAGGTGTTATTAATTGAGAAACAGGTAATATGAACCAGATTGGTTTACACAGGATATCTAATGGGAATGTATACATAGAAATTACAAGAGAGGTGAATTACATAATACTACTTCTCTAAAAATAAAACAATAACAATCACAAATGTATATAATGATATAAAAAAAATCCATATTATAGATAATTGGGAACCTAAAAAACACTAAATTGGAACTCTAAGGAATGAAAAACAAAAGAGAGAAGACAAATGGTTATCATAATAAAATTGAATAGAATTATATCTATATTTGAAATAGCTAAATGGTACAGGAAGTGGAGAAGGAAAAAGTTTTGCAATTTTTGTGTAAATATCGACAAGCTTAGCATGAAAAATTCCCAGAACATTTGGCAGGTAGCAAGGTGGACAAGGGAGCCTGGAGCAATTCAGGGCCTATATCAGTGGGGGCAAGTGAGCTTCTGAAATTGCTAGGTTTCCTAAACAATATCTGAGGTCTGGCAGACAATCTAGAACCCAACACTGGGTCATTGCCCAGAATGTTCCGGTGTTTACAAACAATATGTCTGATGGAATTTCCTTGACAGTTATACTTGGTGATGAAAGGAACATTTATTATATCGAGAAACAGGAGTTGAACAACCCTTAGTGATCAACAACTGGTTC
Organism: Ascaphus truei; assembly: GCF_040206685.1. Taxonomy (NCBI): domain Eukaryota; kingdom Metazoa; phylum Chordata; class Amphibia; order Anura; family Ascaphidae; genus Ascaphus; species Ascaphus truei. The sequence goes on along the minus strand of NC_134484.1, from coordinate 374,322,163 downwards.
CTATCAAGGGCTCTAACTCGATACCATGCATTGGTCAGTAGATCCGATTGGTAACCTCTAGAAATGAATTTATTATATAACTCCCTGGCTTGATGTTCGAAATCCATATCACGACTACAATTCCGTCTGAGTCTTGTAAATTGGCCATGGGGAATATTGTTAATCAACTGTCTTTTGTGGTCACTTGAAGCCATCAAAAAAACTATTCGTATCCACTTTCTTGAAATGGGTGGTAGTAACAATACTGCCATCGTCTAATACCTCAAGATGAATATCAAGGAAATGTACCATAGAGATATGGTTTAGAGAAGTAAACACTAAATTATTATCATTGTTGTTAATGTACTGTATCCCAAGAAAGAATGTAAGGATTCCTCATCACCCTTCCACATCAAAATATCATCAATAAAATGCTTCCAGGCTATTAGCTGAATTATTTTGACACATACAGTGATGCTCCCATGCCCCCATATACAAATTAGCGTAACTGAGGGCAAAGCATGTACCCATCACCGTACCGTAAATTTCAAGGTAAAATTGTGAGATAATATAAATTTGATGTATTCAATAATGAAATGAGAAATAAAAGGATGTAGAGTGGAATCTTGATTCATTTTATCCCCTTGGTGTGGAGGATACTAGTATATAGAGACTGAACGTCACATGTGACCCAGCGGTATCCGGGCTCCCACATGATCTTCTTGAAGGCAATCAAAATGGAGCTGGATTTCTTAATATAAGAAGTCAATAGACTCACATATTTTTGAAGAAAAAACATTAACATACTGGGAAGTATTTGAACTAAGCCTCTCAGGTCTAATTTGGAGAACCAGGACACATCCTGAACTTGATCAATGAGATCCAGGATAAGAGGGATAGTGTATCGGTTCTTGATGGTATTGAGTCGTTAAGTTTACAATAGTAAATATGGGGGCAAAGGTTTTTCTTTACAAAAAACAGCAGTACCTATGCCGTGACGTGGAATGCCATATCAAACCTTTCTGTAGGTATTTATCAATATATTCTTTCAGGATCATTAGGGGACAAGGAATAGATTTTTCCGTGAGGTAAGTCTTTTCGCAGGATTAGGTAGATGGGACAATCAATAGACAGATGTGGGGTCAAAACTTCTGCATCCACTGGATTGAAAACATCCCTGAATCCTGATATTCTTCAGGTACTGTAGCACTTAGTTTGAGTTAGCCATGAAATGTTCCCAAAATGTTCAAGGAGTATTCCTATTAAGCGTCAAACTGAAAAATGCTTGAAGACATTTCTCCTGACAAAGATGTAACGGTAAGCATTTCTTCTGAGCCTGCCAATGGATAGCCAAATGGGGAATAGTTTGTCATGGAATGCCCATACACACTGCTTCAAATGTTCAAAATTCTTTCTTTGACGTTGCATTCTCCATATAGATTGGAGAAGGCAGGCTGCTTTATTCTGGCGATTTAGCGGACGAGTTTTCATTCCTCTGTAGGCAGCCTGTATGGTGAGCGCTGCAGAGCGTTTGTGCAGATAAGTTTCTCTTTCCATCCTTGCTTGGACAAGAGCTTTGTAGTATTTCTGAATTACTCTACTGCTTTTCTCCCTTTTTAACAAGTTTAGCTCATCAGCGAGATAATCCTGTTTCTGGAGCTTGCTCTGAGTGTACATCAATGCATCCTTCACTATATTTTGGAGCTCTGTGGATTTTTTTGCTAGGGCCGCAGCTGCTTGCCTCAGTTTCTGGACCTTCTTGTGCTCCCTCTTGTACCGAGTCACCTGGCCTCTAAGCTTGGCCTCTAGCGATGCTCTGGTGATGTTCAGGGTAGCCTTCAGTTCCTCATGCTGGTCTGCGGGGTGACACTGGGTAATCAGACGTTCCTGCAGCACATGTACTTTTTTAGCAGCCTGCAGATTTTCTTCCTGCAGAGATCGCTGCTTCTCTTTGGCATTCTGTAGATGCGCGCGCAGCTCTTGCAGCTGGATCTGCATTATATGTTCTGCGTGTGTACGCTACTAAAATGCTGCTAACTCTTCATCTTCCAATAGTTTCTTTATTTTTTTCAAGCTCGTGCAGCTTTTCTTTCTTTTCATTGACGTGGTCAGTCAAATCAGATTTTTTTTATCTTTTTCAGACTTGTATTTTCTCTTTTTACAGTCTCTATAATATTCATTGCCTCCTTGTAATCCTACTTCCATTTACACACTTCTAAGTTGAGACTCCCGGTCTCCTGGCGTGAGACTTCTATCTCTAGGTTGAGGGTGTGAAGCTCCTTCTGAGAGACTTTAAGATCCTTACTAAGACTGTAGACAGCTTTTTGAGAGATGTCCAACTCCTCAGCGAGACTGTGAAGTTCCTTTTTAGAGACTTCCAGTTCTGTATGGTGACTGCTAATCTATTGGTGTGAGGCCTCCAGCTCTAGGCAGAGAGTATGAACCTCGTCCTGCAATATGTCCACCTCTGTCCGGATACTGTTGACCTCCTGGCAAGAAACATCCAGCTCTAACTTGAGTGTTTGGACTTCTTTCTGGAAGATCTCCCGCTCGGTACCTAGGCTGTGAAACTCTTTCTGGGAGACTACCAGCCTGGCACGGGGACTGTGAATCTCTGTTCGAGAGATTTCGAGGTCCGTACTGAGGTGATTAACCTTCTTTCGAGAGCCTCCGAGCTCTGCACTGAGACTGAGGGACTCCTTCTGAGATAGTACAAGCTCTACACTGCGACGGAGGGCCTTTTTTTTAACCTCCTTCTGTTTCTGCTGCAAGTCAGCAATAACTTTGTCCGAGCGGGTCTGTTTCTTGACCATGGCGGTAATTATAGTGTTTGCTGTCTTCAGCTCAGTCATCCGGTCCTCTAAGTCACTATGTAAGCGACACCAATAGATTTTTACGTAAATAAACTTTGAATAGATTATTTTTTCATAAAGATGCTACAACTACTTATGTAATTCAGACAAATCTGGGTACAACTAACTCGGGAGACACCATCGCTGATAATAATGTACATTCAAATTTGAAAAAGACTTCCAATTTTAACCCATCTTTCTTTAAGGGACACCATTTGGAAGTTTTCCATAAACCTGTTCTGGATAATGTTGAAAAATTAACAGACAAAAAAGTTGGAAGAAAATGTAAGAATAATTTTTTAAAAAAGCTGAAAAACATGCCCTCGAACTTATGTATGACAAAACAATAACCATAAACAAAGCTGATAAAGGGGGGGGATTTTTATTATGGATACCACTTTTTACTTAAAGGAGGCTAATAGAATTTTAGGAGACACTGATTCTTATACTAAATTACAAAAAGATCCTACCTCCGATTTCCTGGAAGAACTTGAACATTATTTAATGGGAAGTGAAGGGTGTTTTAAATCAATCTGAATTTTATTACTTATGGGCAAATAAACCGAAAATTCCAGTTTTCTATTTTTTATCCAAAATTCACAAAAGCTTAACTGATCCCAAATGTAGATCAATCATTTTGGGAATAGTCTCTTTGACATCCAACCTATCGGAGTCTATACATATTTATTTGCAGAACTACATATGTTGTGAAAATTAAATCATATTTAAGAGATACTTTACAAGTATCAGCTATATTGAAAGATATGAAGGGGCAGGATAATTATATTTTAGCAAAATGCAATGTCAGTTCATTGTACACTTCAATTGACCATCAAAAAGGTTGTGAGGCAATTAGAAGGATATTAGAAGAAGATGAAAAAGTAGCTATAAAATTAGCAGAATTTTTAATAGAAGGCACTGATTTTATATTAAAACATAATTATTTTTGGTTCAACAATGTTTTTTAGTTGCCAAAATGTGGTACTGTCATGGGGACCAGGTTTGCGTCGAGCTATGTGAATCTCTTTATGGGAATATGGGAAAAAGAAAATATTTGGAGTAATAACCCACCCAGCGCAAACCTGGTCACATGGCATAGATATATTGATGACATATTTTTTATCTGGAAAGGGAATGAAGCCAATTTACAAGAGTTTTTTTCTTCATTTTTGCAAGATGAATCGTTTTACTTATAAATGGAACCAAAACTAAATAGATTTTTTAGATTTGTTAATTTATTTTGAGGAAGGTGTCATTAACACAAAAACATTCTTTAAGAATGTTGATAGTAGCAGTTACATTAAAAAATAAAGTTGTCACCACCCAAGATGGGTCAATAATGTACCATATGGCCAACTACGCAGAATTAAGCGACATTACACGAAGAACAAAATATTCCTACACAATCCGATACACTAAAGGAGAGGTTTTAGAACGTGAATATGACATGGGCATCATAAAAGCAGCATTTGAAAAGTGTGACAACCTAAATAGAGAAGAACTATTAATTCTAAACTTTGAATAGATTATTTTTTAATAAAGATGCTACAACTACTTATGTAATTCAGACAAATCTGGGTACAACTAACTCGGGAGACACCATCGCTGATAATAATGTACATTCAAATTTGAAAAAGACTTCCAATTTTAACCCATCTTTCTTTAAGGGACACCATTTGGAAGTTTTCCATAAACCTGTTCTGGATAATGTTGAAAAATTAACAGACAAAAAAGTTGGAAGAAAATGTAAGAATAATTTTTTAAAAAAGCTGAAAAACATGCCCTCGAACTTATGTATGACAAAACAATAACCATAAACAAAGCTGATAAAGGGGGGGGATTTTTATTATGGATACCACTTTTTACTTAAAGGAGGCTAATAGAATTTTAGGAGACACTGATTCTTATACTAAATTACAAAAAGATCCTACCTCCGATTTCCTGGAAGAACTTGAACATTATTTAATGGGAAGTGAAGGGTGTTTTAAATCAATCTGAATTTTATTACTTATGGGCAAATAAACCGAAAATTCCAGTTTTCTATTTTTTATCCAAAATTCACAAAAGCTTAACTGATCCCAAATGTAGATCAATCATTTTGGGAATAGTCTCTTTGACATCCAACCTATCGGAGTCTATACATATTTATTTGCAGAACTACATATGTTGTGAAAATTAAATCATATTTAAGAGATACTTTACAAGTATCAGCTATATTGAAAGATATGAAGGGGCAGGATAATTATATTTTAGCAAAATGCAATGTCAGTTCATTGTACACTTCAATTGACCATCAAAAAGGTTGTGAGGCAATTAGAAGGATATTAGAAGAAGATGAAAAAGTAGCTATAAAATTAGCAGAATTTTTAATAGAAGGCACTGATTTTATATTAAAACATAATTATTTTTGGTTCAACAATGTTTTTTAGTTGCCAAAATGTGGTACTGTCATGGGGACCAGGTTTGCGTCGAGCTATGTGAATCTCTTTATGGGAATATGGGAAAAAGAAAATATTTGGAGTAATAACCCACCCAGCGCAAACCTGGTCACATGGCATAGATATATTGATGACATATTTTTTATCTGGAAAGGGAATGAAGCCAATTTACAAGAGTTTTTTTCTTCATTTTTGCAAGATGAATCGTTTTACTTATAAATGGAACCAAAACTAAATAGATTTTTTAGATTTGTTAATTTATTTTGAGGAAGGTGTCATTAACACAAAAACATTCTTTAAGAATGTTGATAGTAGCAGTTACATTAAAAAATAAAGTTGTCACCACCCAAGATGGGTCAATAATGTACCATATGGCCAACTACGCAGAATTAAGCGACATTACACGAAGAACAAAATATTCCTACACAATCCGATACACTAAAGGAGAGGTTTTTAGAACGTGAATATGACATGGGCATCATAAAAGCAGCATTTGAAAAGTGTGACAACCTAAATAGAGAAGAACTATTAATTCTAAACTTTGAATAGATTATTTTTTAATAAAGATGCTACAACTACTTATGTAATTCAGACAAATCTGGGTACAACTAACTCGGGAGACACCATCGCTGATAATAATGTACATTCAAATTTGAAAAAGACTTCCAATTTTAACCCATCTTTCTTTAAGGGACACCATTTGGAAGTTTTCCATAAACCTGTTCTGGATAATGTTGAAAAATTAACAGACAAAAAAGTTGGAAGAAAATGTAAGAATAATTTTTTAAAAAAGCTGAAAAACATGCCCTCGAACTTATGTATGACAAAACAATAACCATAAACAAAGCTGATAAAGGGGGGGGATTTTTATTATGGATACCACTTTTTACTTAAAGGAGGCTAATAGAATTTTAGGAGACACTGATTCTTATACTAAATTACAAAAAGATCCTACCTCCGATTTCCTGGAAGAACTTGAACATTATTTAATGGGAAGTGAAGGGTGTTTTAAATCAATCTGAATTTTATTACTTATGGGCAAATAAACCGAAAATTCCAGTTTTCTATTTTTTATCCAAAATTCACAAAAGCTTAACTGATCCCAAATGTAGATCAATCATTTTGGGAATAGTCTCTTTGACATCCAACCTATCGGAGTCTATACATATTTATTTGCAGAACTACATATGTTGTGAAAATTAAATCATATTTAAGAGATACTTTACAAGTATCAGCTATATTGAAAGATATGAAGGGGCAGGATAATTATATTTTAGCAAAATGCAATGTCAGTTCATTGTACACTTCAATTGACCATCAAAAAGGTTGTGAGGCAATTAGAAGGATATTAGAAGAAGATGAAAAAGTAGCTATAAAATTAGCAGAATTTTTAATAGAAGGCACTGATTTTATATTAAAACATAATTATTTTTGGTTCAACAATGTTTTTTAGTTGCCAAAATGTGGTACTGTCATGGGGACCAGGTTTGCGTCGAGCTATGTGAATCTCTTTATGGGAATATGGGAAAAAGAAAATATTTGGAGTAATAACCCACCCAGCGCAAACCTGGTCACATGGCATAGATATATTGATGACATATTTTTTATCTGGAAAGGGAATGAAGCCAATTTACAAGAGTTTTTTTCTTCATTTTTGCAAGATGAATCGTTTTACTTATAAATGGAACCAAAACTAAATAGATTTTTTAGATTTGTTAATTTATTTTGAGGAAGGTGTCATTAACACAAAAACATTCTTTAAGAATGTTGATAGTAGCAGTTACATTAAAAAATAAAGTTGTCACCACCCAAGATGGGTCAATAATGTACCATATGGCCAACTACGCAGAATTAAGCGACATTACACGAAGAACAAAATATTCCTACACAATCCGATACACTAAAGGAGAGGTTTTTAGAACGTGAATATGACATGGGCATCATAAAAGCAGCATTTGAAAAGTGTGACAACCTAAATAGAGAAGAACTATTAACTCCAAAACAAAGGGAAAATACCATTACTACTGATTTTAAGACTGATTTTATCACACAATATAATAATGACGCAAAAATAAACACATTATAGAAAAACATTGGTCTATTTAAAAAAAAATCCAAACCTAAACAATTCACTACCAGAATGTCCGCAAGTTATATTTAAAGGCCATATAATCTAAAAAATAAACTTGCACTGTTCGTGTGGGCTCCAGTATGTCAGACGCACAACTAGACCAGTGCATGTCCGCACACTGGAGCACATCGGGAACACAAAGAAACAATTGTTAACCCACAGTGTTCCTAAACATTTCAATTTAAAACATAGATGAGGTCCTACATGTTTGAAGTATAGAGTAATAGAATGTATACAAAAATTATTGGAGAGGTGGAGATATCATAAAGACCCTCTCATAGAGAGAAGCGTTTTGGATTTTTAAATTGAAAACATTAATACCAGATGGGTTGAATGCAGAAATAGACTTTGGGTCATTTTAGGTTCTGATTGTATCCTTTTTAGTGTCTTTTTTTTATTATTACTTTTTTAATAATACATTTTATATTATATGTGTGACATTGTATGTGTTTTTAATACTAATACCTGTTCTTATCTCTTTTACCTCCTCTCTATTTTTTCTTATATTTGAGAAAAAATATGTTTTATTACAGTTATCTATCTAGATTTTATAGTATGGTGTGGGTTTTTTAAATGTCATTTTATATTTATTGTTGTATAATTATTCCATGTGCAATATTAGAACTATGTTAACTTCTTACTGTTATATGTTTCTATGATGAAATGAAATACTATAGAATTTCTAGAGAAAATCTCTACTTTGTATGTAATTTTTGTCATAATTGACTCTCTGTGCAATATACTTTAGCATAATTTTGTATGAGTTCACATTTTATTACTGTGTTTTACACCGAGAACTGTTCGCAGATTTATTGATGCATGTTGAATGACCTGATTGTGTCCCTTTACTACCCCTTCTAGGTTGTGTAATTTTTTCCCAGGCATAAACTTGATTGCACTCATAATCAAGCTTATCCCTTTCAAATTTGGTTTGTTTTTTCCTCATAATTTCTTTTTCTAAATCTTTACTAGACTTAGCTACAGCCTGGGGATGCCAATATGTGGGTCAGACCACCAGGTGTTTAAAGATCAGGATGATGGAATATCTTAGACCTTAATCATCCGGTCCCTAAGCATTTCTCTGGTTGCTCAAGAGGTGGTATAAAGAATTTCAAGTTTCATCGAATCTGTTCCACCTTTACCCGGGGGGGAGGGGAGGGGGAGGGTTAATTGAACTAAAATGTAGACGTGAGGCTTTCTGGATCTTCACGTTGAGGACCAGAATGCCCTATGGGATGAATATAGACTGTGATCTCACCCATTTTTTTAAATCTAGTGATCGATTAGACAATGTGTAGTGATGCTTATAATATTATAATTATATAATTAATTATAATGCTTATGCTTAGAATTATAATGCTTATAATGCTTATAATATTTATATTATGTTTAGACTATCCTGAAATGGTTTGGATACTACAGAATTCTTTGGTTGGTTCTAGTAACGTCACTACTTTTTTATTGCCCTAGGTTATTGGGGGGTCTATTATAGGCCTCATCATCTTTAGAAGGTTCCTTATTGATCTGTCAACGGTCTACATATGTATAGTTCTTTACATTATATATTAGAAAATAATTTTCTTTTTATTTATTGATCTGTTTAGTAATGGATCTCTTTATATACTTTTATATATTTAATTTAGTCTGAGTATTATCTCTATGTTATGGTCTTTTCATTGAAGCTATACATGTGTTCACTGTTTACATTTCAACCTCTATTATTGCAGTTACTGCATTTGTGCTACATATCCTTTGGGTATTTCGTTTTAACATTTAATGTTTATCTATACTTTTTGTTAGATAAATAATCCTGGGTTTTCATCCAAGACTTTGTATCATCAAATTTTAACGGTTACCCTATGTTTGGGTGTAAGATAGGGTTTCACTGTACCACAGGTGGTTCTATCAATGTGCATTTGCTCTAGCAATGATTATGTATAATATAGTCCTTAATTATATTGTTTTATTATTTATTGATTTGGATAATCATATTAGTTATTGTTTTGTTTTTTTACTAATATTTATTTTTATTGCTTAATGTTTGTTCACATTGTTCCCATTTGTGTTTTGCAAATGTTTAGTTCAGTTTTTTTCAGTTCTTCTTAGTTTTTTTAGTTTGTTTATGTATTTTCCTATGTTATATAATTGTTATGTCTTTTGTCCATTTATGGACTGATTAAAGTTTGTTTTGTTCTCAATACCATGTCAGCTGATACCACTGACCAATCGGAGGAGCGCAACGTCGGTGCGACCCGGTTTTGGGACGCATGATGATGACGTCATTCCTATTGGTTAGGGGTGCGAATTTATTTTCTTTAAAACGCTTGCATTTGTACTGTGTGCTCACACCTTGATAAAGTCCCTCTGGCCGAAACGCGTAGGTGTGTTTCTACAGAGCTGCTGTGAGCTGCTTGTGCAATAAATTATTTTTATGCAATCTGGAGTTGCCCTGGAATATTTACTCTTCTTGATTTTGGCTGTGCTCCTGCTTTCTACTACTTACTGCTACTTATGAGGACTGCATGCCCTGGAATGACTGGTGTGTCCTCGATCATCACTGGCAGGTAATGGGCAATAGCCCTGTAATATTTGCCTAAACCAGTGCCTGTTATGCATTAATTCATTATGTGGGAAGTATAATATAGTGGCCAATTAATGTGGTTGCCAGGTGGACACCACTAGGTCCTTATCTCCCCTGAATTGTTTCTACAGTATATAGATTCAGTTATTATGGACACTTAAGTAAACACTCTGGACATTTATTGAGTTTCAAAAACAAAAAGAAAACAGAGTATACAGGCATACCCCGCATTAACATACGCAATGGGACCGGAGCATGTTTGTAAAGCGAAAATGTACTTAAAGTGAAGCACTACCTTTTCCCACTTATCGATGCATGTACTGTACTGCAATCGTTATTTACGAGCATAACTGATGTAAATAACGCATTTGTAACAGGCGCTATAGTCTCCCCGCTTGCGCACAGCTTCGGTACAGGTAGGGAGCCGGTATTGCTGTTCAGGACGTGCTGACATGCGCATGCGTGAGCTGCCGTTTGCCTATTGGGCGATATGTACTTACTCGCGAGTGTACTTAAAGTGAGTGTACTTAAAGCGGGGTATGCCTGTACATGTGTTTGTGAGCACCATTCACCACTCATCGCTCCTGACTAATCCATACGGCAAAAAAGCGTAGAGTTGGAGAGCCTGATATCCATTACAGCGGAGGGGGAGGTGATCGAGGTCCGGAGAGCAGCCCAAAACATTGCAGCCCCAAAAATTGCGAGACGTGAGACCCGTGAAGTCACGATCAGGAAGTGAATGCCGGGTGAGTGAGCCGGCACTTCCCGGCGCTCCCCAGCATCCTCCTGACACACGAGGAAGGGGAAAGAGGCACTGAATACCTGGGACTGCACAGGACCACCGAGGATCACCCCCTAAAGACCCCTGTATATTTCCTGTGACAAATATTTGAAATTTGAGTGTAATCATTGAAGCTTTATCCTTTTGAGAAAATACAACCTATACAATATATACTATTGGATATAATTTCTCTTCTTCTATGATCCCTGGAGGAAGAAATCGGTTTTCTTATTGTTTTTTTGAAGAAAAAAAGAACATCTCTATAGTACATGGTTGATTCAATTTATTTATTTTGTTACACTTTATTCACTACTGTTTTATATGTTGCACTTATTTGTTGCACATTTTCAGCTCTTTCTAGCACTCCCCATAATTCTTCTGAGGAGAAGATAAGGGGATGCATTAGAGTTTTAACAGTAGATTGACAGATGAAAGGGCAGATCTTGGCAATATTACGCAGGAAGAAGCAACACATTTTAGCTACCGTATGCCATGAATGTGAATGGAGAAGGAAAGGAGGGAGTCAAATGTCACTATTAGGCAATGTGCTTTGGTAACATAGTATGTAGTATGTATGATGGTAGTATGGTATGTTGTGGAATAGGGGAATATGCTTTAAACTCATACCTATCTGGTATATCCCAATATATGTATATCTCTGGCTCTATCTCCAACCCCTTGATGTCTTGCAAGGCTCTGTTTTGGGGCCCCTACACTTTTCAGTTTTCATTAATGATCTACCTACAGCTTGTAAGAGAGCTTCAATGCACATGTATGTGAATTAAACAATTTTGCCAGCCCTAGAATCTCCGACGTTGGACACGTACTTCAAACTGATTTTTCAAGACTTGAATACTGGATTTCCAAAAAACAAACTTATTTTAAACACTGACAAAACTGTAGCGATGGTATTTGGGACTAAGGCTAAATTTTTACCAACGACGGAGCTACAGATGAGAACCGACTCTAACAACTTTCTAGCCCCTGTCACTAGTTTTAAAAATGTTGGACATATGGCTTGATTCCCTTTTAACATTTGAGTTGCATATTGATACTCTGATATCCAAAACCTATGCCAAACTGAGAGAGAGAGATGGAGAGATGGAGAGAGAGAGATGGAGAGAGAGAGATGGAGAGAGAGAGATGGAGAGAGAGAGATGGAGAGAGAGAGATGGAGAGAGAGATGGAGAGAGAGATGGAGAGACGATAAGCTGGTAAACACCAACCTAATGACTAGAATGGTGTACTGGTGTCAGACCCAACAGGACTAGAACCCCCAACCACTGCTTTTCTAGGCCACAGCTCTAGCAGTATGAATCAAATCAGCTGATGGCTATCAACGCACACGGTCTACTAACAGCATACAATACCTTCAAGGGATGTCTATTTTGTTGATTGTAACTTTGAAAGCGCTTCAAGCACAAAGTAATAATATGTACTGGGGGATAAGAGTTACTGAGACCAGGTGACATTAAATAAAAGATGAACAGAACATGGGCACTCTACTGGGTTAGAAGAAAGTGGATGCCACCTCTGCTGCACTAGGGATTACACAGTTATAACTGCGGTTCAACAAGCAAGCACTATTATTATTATTATTTGTACACGAACATGCTTGATACTATCTGGATGTTATAAATGTTCATCTTATTAGACCACTCTGTGCAATCTCGTTGATTTAGATTGTATAGGGGGCATTCAATTCCTTCCATCTATTTAAGTGGATAGGGTGTCTCTCAGGATGACTGCAATCTGAAGAAGCCAATCTGTGATTTAATGCATTTTCAAATTTCAATCTGCATTATTAATCCAGCTCTATATCAGAAGTATTTACTACTAAGTACTCGATCTCACTACTAGGACCAGTACGTGTGCTTTTTATTATTACATTTTCTTTTATTATTCACTTTATTCTGTCTCTAAATAAATGTAAAACTGTTTAACTCACTTAATTAGGTTACTACATCATGGATACATTGTACTACATTAATCTATCCTCTATTTTGCAGCTCTTTGGAGGTCCTTTCTCATTCTTTTTAATTGTATATGTATTAAAGGTTACTTTGCCCAGATCATTATACATCTCTAAGGGGTATTTTACCCACTTGGAGTATTTAGGAGTACACCTCCTCTAATGGATTGCCTTTTCTCTCTCTTGATATTATAATAGAGATTAAATAAAATACATGTTTTCTGACACACAGGTAAAAACAAGGTGAAGCAAACAAATCAAATGATAAAAAAACCTCCACGTAGAGTGTACAATAAATAAATAAAAATACCACTTGTACAACAGGTCTGATAGGCTATGCACTTCTTAAACCAGGCTGTGCTGAAAAGCTCTGTAATGCCCCAGGCATAAGCTCATAAGGGTCCATGTTAAAATGGATGTGCATGTCATTAGCCAGAATCCCTTGCTGCAGTAGGAGCAAGTAATGTGCTAAGCGATAATGGGGAGAGACAGGGTTGCAGACCTGTCTGAGACATGCAAATGCATCACAAGTGATATTTTTTATTTACTGTACGGTGGAGGGTTTTGCCACTTTTTATACCCACCATAAAAAATTTAATATCATGTTAACTCAGGAAATATAACATCCAATGTTGTTCTATTTATTTATTTATTTATAAAATATTTTACCAGGAAGTAATACAGGAAGTTCTAGTTAACGGACATTATGTTCCCATACATAACAGAAGTTTGTGCATCAAAGCCAAAACTCTAAATCAATGTGATACCTTTTCTTTGGTAAATATGGTGATATTTTTTGCTCCACTTGTGCCCTTGTTTCACAGCTGGGATATCATATACCGATAAGATTGCTGTAAAAATGGTGCAACTAATTTATTTTCCAAAACCAAACAAACGCAAAAGAAAGTAATGAAGCCTGAACACGTTTGGTGCTGTTTTTTGCACTGATTGTGACACCGTTTACACGCCAGGAATAGGCTAATCCAAAAGACAGTTTCCGGTGCCATAACACACCTTCATTTGAATGGGCCATAGGGTCTTCAGTAGCTGCAAGATGTCTTATGAAATAGCACAGCTTAATAAACATGGGAGTAATGCTCTAAAAAATGCTGTCATGCATTTCATGGACATCATATACTACATGTAGTAATTAGTTACTAACTGAAGTAATAAAGGATCTTTTTTATTTCTGCCCACCTAACAGCCACCCAAATGTGTGTAAGTTTTGTTTCAGCGTTGAGGATGTCTGGAGTAAGCATTGTAGGTCCCTTTTGGTAGTGAAAGGGTTACGAGCCTTCCAGCAGGCATGACAAGGAAATACTGAAGAGATATTTGAATGTCTTCCATGTAGCGAGATTAAATTCTTTCTGAAATCCAATCTACGGAAAAGAAACAATGGAACCATTTTATGCATTTAATTATTTCGCCTATTTACCTTTGGCCATTAAATGGTTGGTGGAAATTTCATAAATAATTGCACCTCTAATGATGCAGGAGGCAAGCTGTTAGTATCAACAGAAAGCATTGGAATAGCTTTTAATTAGTGAAGCTTTCAGCCAAAGCTAAATAAAGAAAATCCACTCATCTGAATGTAACATCCTATATGACGCTTTAAGTGTCTAAAAGCAGCCCACGGGCACAATGCTGGCAGGCAGGAAAAGAAAATATGATGTTACAAAAGCATTACACAATGGCCAGGGAACCTCACTTTCAAGACACATGTAACCCCCTTTCCCTATGCCTAAGGGAAACCGCGGCCGTTACACGTGCTGCTGTACCTGTGAGGCTTACAGGAAGCCAAAGCCTCCGCTCCTGGGGAGCCTGGGATGCTATCTCTCGCGGTGCAGCGCCTCCACCTAAGAGGATCCCAGCGTAGGCGGGATTGACTCCTCATAGGACACAATACTCGCTAATAATAATGTAACCAACGTATATAAACACACTTTACTCATACATAATATAATGACACCAACATAACAATACACAGTAAAACATAACAATAATAATGGTGGGTCCACCAAAGTACTGAGGGTGCCCTGGGCACCTTAAACCCTGATGTCCGCAATACAATCCACTCAAGTGTGAGGTAGCGCTAACCCCCTATGAAATGGTGGTGCACGTTGGGTACCTTCCTGGGGACTCCAGTGCCCAGGTGCATCTCTCGGTCTCTCTCTCTCTCTCTCTCTCTCTCTCTCTCTCTCTCTCTCTCTCTCTCTCTCTCTCTCTCTCTCTCTCTCTCTCTCTCTGTCTCTCTCTCTCTCTGTCTCTCTCTCTCTCTGTCTCTCTCTCTCTGTGTCTATCTCTCTCTCTCTGTGTCTCTCTCTCTCTCTGTGTGTGTCTCTCTCTCTCTCTCTCTCTCTCTCTCTGTGTCTCTCTCTCTCTGTGTGTGTCTCTCTCTCTCTGTCTCTCTCTCTCTCTCTGTGTGTCTCTGTCTCTGTCTCGTCAATTAGACGAAACGTGTAGAGTTATGTGATCAAGTGCCTATGGTCTTATTTTAAATGGATCTTCTATAAAGGCGTTTGGAAGTTTTAGCTTTGCTCCAACATCATTAGAGGGTTTGGATTAGTGTATAGATAAAATCCCAAACAGCTGAAAGAAGGTGGTGCTCGCAAGGAAAGAATAATATGGTAACTGAGATAGTGAATCCCATACATAGCTGAAAAAACAGAAAGTGAATCCCATACATATGTGAAAAAAGGTCATCAGGATGCAATCCTGCTACGGATGACTGTTTCGTGGAGTGTGTGTATCCACCTTTGGCAGTGAGTTAAAAAAAGAAGAAACACACTATCTAGTTAACAACTTATATAGTATACGTGGATGTCCGGAAAAACACTTTTATTGCAAATCTCTCCCGCATAAAAAGTTTCCACCTCAGTGGTGATTGCGTGGCTTGTTGGAAGTGCTTGAGTTCAAATCTGCAGCGGGGTCATGTACAGTGACATTTGCTCTGAGCTACATATTTACTGGGCCATTTCTTTTTCACAGTTGGGAAAGAGAATTTCATGCACTGGCGGAAGTGTGAAAGCAGTTCAAAGTACCAACACATTTTAATTTACTAACCTCTATTTTCCACTTCTTTGTGAAAGTAAACAGCAACAGGTAAAATAACCCAAACTCTGAGAAAATAAATATATAATCAAACAAGGTAGCATACTACAAGAACAGCTGGACCCCCTGAATACCGGAGCTCCCTGTAACAAACTGAATAAAGGAGTATGGAGTAGTGCTCCAAGGCCCAGATCCACAGAGGTCCATTATTGACTTAATGAGATGTTAACACCTCTTTATGTGCCAATAGGTATCTTCCAAGCTCACTAATGCAGGGGTAAAGTGCAGTTACACACTTTGCTTCAACTGAAAAGGATGTTAGTGCTAATGATATGCAGATGAGGAGAGAGGTCTTTAGATCAAGAGGCTGCATGACTGCTGCCCAGGGTT
Source organism: Ascaphus truei (assembly GCF_040206685.1). Lineage (NCBI taxonomy): Eukaryota > Metazoa > Chordata > Amphibia > Anura > Ascaphidae > Ascaphus > Ascaphus truei. The sequence continues at coordinate 374,305,988 of NC_134484.1, read as the reverse complement.
ATGGGGTGGAAGCTGCGTTGTTTTGTGGGTGGTCAGTGCAGGGGGTTTGGGAGGAGCTAAGTGGGGGCAGACGGAATATAGGGTGGGGGGGGGGACTGTGTGTGCTCCTACTTCTTCCTCATCCAGACCAGCAAGAAGCAGACACAGACACAGAAGCAGCAGCAGCAGCAGACCAACGTGAGGATCATGTTTCGTGGCCCACTGGAGGAGCAGTCGAGCATGGACTGAGGTGGCAGCATTGGGGGATGATGTGTCCAATGGGACATTCAGCTTGACAAATCATTTAGTACATTAATATATCTTGTCTATATTATTTCTTGATAAATATGAGTCATTTAATTCAATACTTTGGCCAAAATATTTTAAGCCTACAACCATGTCACGTTAGACCCATTCAGTAGGTCCCACTCAGTAGGTCCTACACTACCAATATTTTACTGCCTTATATATATTTTCCACTACATATAGAGAAGGTAACTGAGATAGAGAAGAATTCCCTTAGTGCGGCACTGAGAGACACCCAACAGTATATATAGAACTTAAACTTTTAATATTGCAGTTAAAATATACAGTAGGTGTTGGGGACGTGACAATAGACAAACAACAAAATAATTAAAAAGCGGAGAGTAAATGCGAGAACGTGATAGTGCTAAAAAACAATTTTGACTAAGTGGGTCTATCAGGGTAATTGATATCTGCCCTGCCCACAAGTATAGCCAATATAGATTCTCCTAGTGTACTGGCTGGATTCTTTAACCGTGATGTACAGAAAAGCCCGGGCGCTACCTTAAATTGAATAGTTATGGGGTGATATAATTCTTGTAATTAAACAATACAACCTTGAAGAGTACTTAAAGGTCCCCTCTACTTCCGAAACTCTTCCCGCTGCTCAAAACCCCAAAAAGGACCTATCCAGGATCCTTGGTAATAGAGGAAAACAGACAAAAAATGGGGGAGCACAGGTTGAGGGACTATACAGACGTGTGATACACTGCAATGGTATAGAACTGTGATGTGAAATGAGGTGTAAAATAACATAAACACTTACACAGCCTTGTGTAAATGCTTTCACATCAAGGTATCTTTACTTTAGGTGTTTTCTCTTCTGTGTTCTTTCTGCTTGTACTTTTCTTCTCCTCTGGTGTGCAGTAAAGCGTCTCTGGTCTTCTCCACAGGAATGGGTTGTGATGTTGTCCTCAGAGTTAAATGAAATGAAAACAAATACGTAAGGGACAAGACAGAGTATCTCAAATATATATCTGGGGTAGACAACTGTATCTATATCAGAAAAGCAGAGGAATACTGCATCCACTCACACGGGCAAGCGTGAGTGATCTCTGGAGGGAGGTGTCTTTGATGGCACCTCACTGCAGGGCTCCCACGTGCCCCACCGGCTCTTCGCACCAAACAATAAGGGAAAAGGGGTGAAGGGGCGGATGTGGGTTAAAATGTAACCCCGTAAGGTTAACAGTAGACTCACACGGCCAAGTGTGAGTATGGACTCAAATTGGTATCTCTTCTCCCCTCTCTGGAGCGTCAAATTCAAACCTTCAACTGATGTTGTTAAAATCACTCAAATAGTGCCTGGTTCACACGATAGTGCACAAAGGTACAAGGGTGAAAAAAATCGTGATATTTATTGACACCAACAGGATAAATTCCAACAAAACATTTAAAAAGCGCTTAGTCCAAAAGACTTAAGAACTGAATATGCAGCCAGCCTATCAGAAAATGTTCGTGCAGGATACTCAAGTGCGCAGCTAACTCTCCGCATCCGGGTGGTATGCTTTGCTCCTGCTTCCTGCTTCTGACGGTGGCTGAAGTGGTAAAAAAGTACTCAGGGGTAGTAGCAACGCGTTTCGTCCTTCTTGGGCTTCCTTAGGCTCCGTAGACAGGTATGGCTGGGGTCATAGCCTTATGTAGGGATCCCTTAGCCAATCCGATCCTCTCCCTGAGTCCCTCCCTTGCTTGGATGACGTATCTCCATTTAATCTTCTCTGCTGTTATGTCTCAGGGGTAATGAGCGCTCAAAAATCGCGCTCTCACTCCTTAGCATTGCGTCTCTTGCCCCATTAAGTATTGGGTACATGGTACATAATACATTTGCGATTATATGATAAATAAATAAATAAATACGTGCATTGTGTCAGCACAACCTCACAGGTCATTGGAACATATGTTCAGTATGAGATTAATTTAGTGGACAGACCTCTCACTTATATACACGGGTTAACATGTTGCTTAGTTCATCACAGGGGTATACATGGTGATTCCAGAATTAATAGTTTAAAACACATACAAATATATAAGTAACTTTCTATTAAAAGAACAAGTAGCATTAATTTAATGTTAAAAAATAAGTTAAATAGTAAAATTTCTTATTTAAAATCCTAGACATTAATAAAACATATCTCATATGGATACGAAAAATACATACTTGATGATAATTGTTTATACAAAACTTTAACATGAGTATGGTCATAAAGATGTCAAATTGTTGTTTCTGATGAGAGATGTTATCTGGAATAGAGCATGACAAAACAGAATAAAGTCAATGTCTTATATCAGGATAAATACATAGTCCTGCTCAACTTAAGTCTGATGGGATAGCTGATGTCTATATAAAAACATATGGTGACTTGCAGAGAAACATACGTGTCACCAAATGTTATGTATCCTGCGAGACATACTGTCAGTTAGATGAAGGCCCCGAGGTCTATGTCTATATTTAGACCTTTCGGGGTTAGGGTCTTCAACTTGTAGATCCAGTTTGTCTCGCGCTGGCAGAGTTTCAGGAGTCTATCCCCTCCTCTCCAATGTGGGTCTACTCTCTCAATCCCCTTGTAACTTAAACCTTCAGGGTTACCTCCGTGGCATAGGCTGAAATGCCTAGAGACGCTGTGTGTCATTACCTGCCTGCGTATATTGCCCAAGTGCTCCAGTATTCAGACCCTGAGTGGTCTTGACGTGCGGCCCACGTACTGGAGTCCACAAGGGCAGGCAAGCAGATAAACAACATACTCAGTTCTACAGTTTATCATTTGCTTTATTTTAAAAGCCTTTTTTGTGGTATTTGAACTAAAAGATGCTTTCTCCCCCTTTACTACTTGTTTACAGGCTTTACAGTCTTGGCATCCGAAAAAGCCCACTGGAGGGGGTAGCCACTGATTCTCATTTGGAGTCTTTGTTCTCCTGAAAGTGCTTGGTGCTAATTTCGCTTTAATAGACTGAGCTTTCCTGAATATAACTCTCGGTATGTCTGGAATGTGTCCATTTAGGATTGGATCCTTCTGGACCACATGCCAGTGCTTATGTATAATGTCCCTTACTTTGTTTGCTTCCATGCTGTAAATTGTAATAAAAGCTGAATTAAAAGTGCTCACATTTTCCTTTTTTTGGGTTCTCAACAAATCGTCTCTAGGGATTGCTTCCAGTTTTTTCGCTGCTTCATTAATAATTCTGGGTTGGTATCCTCTCTCTAAAAATTTTCCCTCTAGCGTGTGTGCCTGTTTTTTGAAAATTTCATGGTCCGAGCAATTCCTTTTAATTCTCCTGAACTGGCCATAGGGGATGTTATTAAGCCATTTAGGGTGGTGGCAACTGGAGGACAACAGAAAGTTGTTTGCGTCAGTGGGCTTAAAAAAAGTTTTTGTTTTGATTTTGCTCTGTTCTACATAAATCGTCAAATCAAGGAAGTTAATTGTGTCCTTGCTGTGTTCCGAGGTGAATTCTAGGTTGATGTTGTTTTTATTTATGTGGTTAATAAATTCTCCTAGCAGTATCTCACTCCCCTTCCACACGAACAACACATCGTCGATATAGCGATGCCATGAAACCAAATTGGCACTGAAGGGATTATTTGACCATATTGTGTTCTCCTCCCAGTTTGACATAAAAATATTGGCAAAGCTTGGGGAGAACCGCGTGCCCATCGCGGTCCCACACAGTTGTAGGAACAGATCGTCATTAAACGAAAAGACGTTATGTCCTAAAATAAAATGAATACTATCTAAAATAAAAGTACCCTGTTCCTTTTTGATGAGAGTGTCTTTAGACATTACTTTTGATACTGCCTCTATACCGTCTAGATGTCTTATGCATGTATATAGGGATTTAACGTCACATGTACCCAGTATGTAATCGTCCTGCCAATTAATCTCCTGTAATATATTTAGGACCTGCGTTGTGTCCTTTAAATAGGATTTGCCTGCAGTCGCGTATTTTTGAAGGAAGAAGTCTACATATTCAGATAGGTTTTGCGTAAGAGACCCAATGCCGGATATTATCGGCCTCCCAGGGGGGGTTTCCAAGCATTTGTGTATTTTCGGTAGAAAATAAAACACTGGTAAAATTGGTTTTTCCTGTTGTATGTATCCCCATTCCTTCGTGGTTAATATTCCTAAACTTTCCCCTCTGTCTAGGATCACGTCTAATTCTTTTTTAAATTTCTTTGTCGGGTCACTTAACAGTTTCAGTTTTTTCATCCCCTAAGATTCTCCCTGCTTCTTGTAGATAATATTCAGTGTCCATCACCACCACTCCCCCCCCTTTGTCTGCTGGTTTGATGGTGATGGACTTATCCTCCACTAGAACTTTCAGGGCTTCCTTCTCCTCTCTGCTGAGGTTATCTTTAAGTTTTTTTGTGGTCTCAGTTAATTTCTCAAGGTCGTCTGCAATCAGTTGATGATAGACCTCTAAATAATGTCCCTTGCTGCCACTTGGGTTAAACTTAGACTTCTCCCGTAGTCTTGAATGGACGAAAATATCTTCTACACTATTCACATGTTGTGTCTCCTGCCTTGCTCCCGTTAATTCCCTACTTTGGGCATCCTTATTGAGGAAAAAACGCTTAATTGTCAGCTGTCTTAGGAATTTATTTGCGTCTAGGAACATACTGAAGCCACTGGGTTTGGTTGCTGGGGCAAAATTTAGGCCCCTAGCTATTAGATCAACTTGTGTTTGGTTCAATTTAACTTTGCTTATGTTAAATACTCCTCCTACTTTGCTGCTTTTTTTGACTTGCTTCCTTCTCCCTCTCTGTCCTCTCTTTCTCTTTTTTTTCCCTCTGTTGCTTTCTTCCGTGCCCCTGTCTGTGAGTGTCTCCTGTTGAAAGAACACAGAAGAGAAAACACCTAAAATAAAGATACCTTGATGTGAAAGCATTTACACAAGGCCGTGTAAGTGTTTATGTTATTTTACACCTCATTTCACATCACAGTTCTATACCATTGCAGTGTATCACACGTCTGTATAGTCCCTCAACCTGTGCTCCCCCATTTTTTTGTCTGTTTTCCTCTATTACCAAGGATCCTGGATAGGTCCTTTTTGGGGTTTTGAGCAGCGGGAAGAGTTTCGGAAGTAGAGGGGACCTTTAAGTACTCTTCAAGGTTGTATTGTTTAATTACAAGAATTATATCACCCCATAACTATTCAATTTAAGGTAGCACCCAGGCTTTTCTGTACATCACTGTTCCAAACATCCCAATACCTGAGGCAGCAACCCACCTTATAGAGGTAACCAGATTATAGGGGTTTTACCTCTATTAGTACATCTAATCTAAGTTCTACTTTAGACCAAATAGGAAGTATGGAAATGGAAACAACTGTAACAACCATTAACATTTTTGAGAAGAGATTACAAAAAGAGAGAGACATGGAAAGTAGGATGAAAAACACAGAGGAAAGAGAAGATAAAGAAATAATTAGTGAAGAATTTGACAAATTAGATAAACTCCTCAAAAAGGAGACAAGAAAAATATTAGATAAGGCATATTTGGAGGAATATCTAAGGGTGAATAGGATCCCCAGGGGTCTAAGGACCAGTAAAAAACCGTCCTTCGATTTAGAAGAGATTGAGTACACTGTCATGTGGAAAGGCATACTGGACACATGTGGCAGGGACCTAATCAAGCTACTAATTGAACATCATAAATATACATTGGGAAAAATAGATGAAGAGGTAAACCAAATTAAAGTCAAATTAGAGCCACTAATGGAGCACCAAACTTTCCTAGAAAGGAACAAAAAACTCTCGGATGAGATTGACGCCCTTGAGAAAAGTTTGGAGATCAGTAAAAACAGTAAATTCAAACGCGACAAGGAAGACTATGAGGAAGGGCTGAATAAAAGATGGGATAAAAGTGGGTGGAGTAAAAATCCGAGAGAGGTAGAGATGACAGTACACATACCCCAAGGAGATTTAGAACTCAGTCAAATGAGAAGAAAAAAGTTAAACATACCAACATCACAAAAGATCCTGTCCCCCCACCTCCCCCACCAACCCCCCCAAAGAAAGAAAGAGAGCCATGCCCGGAAATGGACAGGAGAGAAAGAGAGAGAAAACCAGCAGATAGGGGGGAGCCCCATCATTATAGACCGTACTATCACAGTAACCCATACCACCAAAGGGAGACTATTAGATATGAACCTTATGATAGGAGTCACCAATATAGAAGGGACCATTGGAGTCAAGAGAGAGCAAGAGATTGGGATAGACAGCAATATTACGAGAGAGAAGGAAGAAGGGAAAGGGAGGAGAGGAGAGAGAAACATCATTGGAGGGAGACAAGAGAGGACCATCGAGATAGACGGGATAGATCAAGACCGAGGAGGGATGAGGAAAGGAAACAGAGGCATATCAGCCGATCCCCAGTGAGGAACCCGGTATGGGAGAGAATCAAGCAGGATACTGCGGTATCTTTTTTAGACCAAAGTCCCCTGCAGGGACAACTTATACCGAACCAACAGGAGACACTCACAGACAGGGGCACGGAAGAAAGCAACAGAGGGAAAAAAAGAGAAAGAGAGGACAGAGAGGGAGAAGGAAGCAAGTCAAAAAAAGCAGCAAAGTAGGAGGAGTATTTAACATAAGCAAAGTTAAATTGAACCAAACACAAGTTGATCTAATAGCTAGGGGCCTAAATTTTGCCCCAGCAACCAAACCCAGTGGCTTCAGTATGTTCCTAGACGCAAATAAATTCCTAAGACAGCTGACAATTAAGCGTTTTTTCCTCAATAAGGATGCCCAAAGTAGGGAATTAACGGGAGCAAGGCAGGAGACACAACATGTGAATAGTGTAGAAGATATTTTCGTCCATTCAAGACTAGGGGAGAAGTCTAAGTTTAACCCAAGTGGCAGCAAGGGACATTATTTAGAGGTCTATCATCAACTGATTGCAGACGACCTTGAGAAATTAACTGAGACCACAAAAAAACTTAAAGATAACCTCAGCAGAGAGGAGAAGGAAGCCCTGAAAGTTCTAGTGGAGGATAAGTCCATCACCATCAAACCAGCAGACAAAGGGGGGGGGGAGTGGTGGTGATGGACACTGAATATTATCTACAAGAAGCAGGGAGAATCTTAGGGGATGAAAAAACTGAAACTGTTAAGTGACCCGACAAAGAAATTTAAAAAAGAATTAGACGTGATCCTAGACAGAGGGGAAAGTTTAGGAATATTAACCACGAAGGAATGGGGATACATACAACAGGAAAAACCAATTTTACCAGTGTTTTATTTTCTACCGAAAATACACAAATGCTTGGAAACCCCCCCTGGGAGGCCGATAATATCCGGCATTGGGTCTCTTACGCAAAACCTATCTGAATATGTAGACTTCTTCCTTCAAAAATACGCGACTGCAGGCAAATCCTATTTAAAGGACACAACGCAGGTCCTAAATATATTACAGGAGATTAATTGGCAGGACGATTACATACTGGGTACATGTGACGTTAAATCCCTATATACATGCATAAGACATCTAGACGGTATAGAGGCAGTATCAAAAGTAATGTCTAAAGACACTCTCATCAAAAAGGAACAGGGTACTTTTATTTTAGATAGTATTAATTTTATTTTAGGACATAACGTCTTTTGGTTTAATGACGGTCTGTTCCTACAACTGTGTGGGACCGCGATGGGCACGCGGTTCGCCCCAAGCTTTGCCAATATTTTTATGTCAAACTGGGAGGAGAACACAATATGGTCAAATAATCCCTTCAGTGCCAATTTGGTTTCATGGCATCGCTATATCGACGATGTGTTGTTCGTGTGGAAGGGGAGTGAGATACTGCTAGGAGAATTTATTAACCACATAAATAAAAACAACATCAACCTAGAATTCACCTCGGAACACAGCAAGGACACAATTAACTTCCTTGATTTGACGATTTATGTAGAACAGAGCAAAATCAAAACAAAAACTTTTTTTAAGCCCACTGACGCAAACAACTTTCTGTTGTCCTCCAGTTGCCACCACCCTAAATGGCTTAATAACATCCCCTATGGCCAGTTCAGGAGAATTAAAAGGAATTGCTTGGACCATGAAATTTTCAAAAAACAGGCACACACGCTAGAGGGAAAATTTTTAGAGAGAGGATACCAACCCAGAATTATTAATGAAGCAGCAAAAAAACTGGAAGCAATCCCTAGAGACGATTTGTTGAGAACCCAAAAAAAGGAAAATGTGAGCACTTTTAATTCAGCTTTTATTACAATTTACAGCATGGAAGCAAACAAAGTAAGGGACATTATACATAAGCACTGGCATGTGGTCCAGAAGGATCCAATCCTAAATGGACACATTCCAGACATACCGAGAGTTATATTCAGGAAAGCTCAGTCTATTAAAGCGAAATTAGCACCAAGCACTTTCAGGAGAACAAAGACTCCAAATGAGAATCAGTGGCTACCCCCTCCAGTGGGCTTTTTCGGATGCCAAGACTGTAAAGCCTGTAAACAAGTAGTAAAGGGGGAGAAAGCATCTTTTAGTTCAAATACCACAAAAAAGGCTTTTAAAATAAAGCAAATGATAAACTGTAGAACTGAGTATGTTGTTTATCTGCTTGCCTGCCCTTGTGGCCTCCAGTACGTGGGCCGCACGTCAAGACCACTCAGGGTCTGAATACTGGAGCACTTGGGCAATATACGCAGGCAGGTAATGACACACAGCGTCTCTAGGCATTTCAGCCTATGCCACGGAGGTAACCCTGAAGGTTTAAGTTACAAGGGGATTGAGAGAGTAGACCCACATTGGAGAGGAGGGGATAGACTCCTGAAACTCTGCCAGCGCGAGACATACTGGATCTACAAGTTGAAGACCCTAACCCCGAAAGGTCTAAATATAGACATAGACCTCGGGGCCTTCATCTAACTGACAGTATGTCTCGCAGGATACATAACATTTGGTGACACATATGTTTCTCTGCAAGTCACCATATGTTTTTATATAGACATCAGCTATCCCATCAGACTTAAGTTGAGCATGACTATGTATTTATCCTGATATAAGACATTGACTTTATTCTGTTGTGTCATGCTCTATTCCAGATAACATCTCTCATCAGAAAAAACAATTTGACATCTTTATGACCATACTCATGTTAAAGTTTTGTATAAACAATTATCATCAAGTATGTATTTTTCGTATCCATATGAGATATGTTTTATTAATGTCTAGGATTTTAAATAAGAAATTTTACTATTTAACTTATTTTTTAACATTAAATTAATGCTACTTGTTCTTTTAATAGAAAGTTACTTATATATTTGTATGTGTTTTAAACTATTAATTCTGGAATCACCATGTATACCCCTGTGATGAACTAAGCAACATGTTAACCCGTGTATATAAGTGAGAGGTCTGTCCACTAAATTAATCTCATACTGAACATATGTTCCAATGACCTGTGAGGTTGTGCTGACACAATGCACGTATTTATTTATTTATTTATCATATAATCGCAAATGTATTATGTACCATGTACCCAATACTTAATGGGGCAAGAGACGCAATGCTAAGGAGTGAGAGCGCGATTTTTGAGCGCTCATTACCCCTGAGACATAACAGCAGAGAAGATTAAATGGAGATACGTCATCCAAGCAAGGGAGGGACTCAGGGAGAGGATCGGATTGGCTAAGGGATCCCTACATAAGGCTATGACCCCAGCCATACCTGTCTACGGAGCCTAAGGAAGCCCAAGAAGGACGAAACGTGTTGCTACTACCCCTGAGTACTTTTTTACCACTTCAGCCACCGTCAGAAGCAGGAAGCAGGAGCAAAGCATACCACCCGGATGCGGAGAGTTAGCTGCGCACTTGAGTATCCTGCACGAACATTTTCTGATAGACTGGCTACATATTCAGTTCTTAAGTCTTTTTGACTAAGCGCTTTTTAAATGTTTTGTTGGGAATTTATCCTGTTGGTGTCAATAAATATCACGATTTTTTTCACCCTTGTACCTTTGTGCACTATCGTGTGAACCAGGCACTATTTGAGTGATTTTAACAACATCAGTTGAAGGTTTGAATTTGACGCTCCAGAGAGGGGAGAAGAGATACCAATTTGAGTCCATACTCACACTTGGCCGTGTGAGTCTACTGTTAACCTTACGGGGTTACATTTTAACCCACATCCGCCCCTTCACCCCTTTTCCCTTATTGTTTGGTGCGAAGAGCCGGTGGGGCACGTGGGAGCCCTGCAGTGAGGTGCCATCAAAGACACCTCCCTCCAGAGATCACTCACGCTTGCCCGTGTGAGTGGATGCAGTATTCCTCTGCTTTTCTGATATAGATACAGTTGTCTACCCCAGATATATATTTCAGGTACTCTGTCTTGTCCCTTACGTATTTGTTTTCATTTCATTTAACTCTGAGGACAACATCACAACCCATTCCTGTGGAGAAGACCAGAGACGCTTTACTGCACACCAGAGGAGAAGAAAGTACAAGCAGAAAGAACACAGAAGAGAAAACACCTAAAGTAAAGATACCTTGATGTGAAAGCATTTACACAAGGCCGTGTAAGTGTTTATGTTATTTTACACCTCATTTCACATCACAGTTCTATACCATTGCAGTGTATCACACGTCTGTATAGTCCCTCAACCTGTGCTCCCCCATTTTTTGTCTGTTTTCCTGGATTCTTTAACCTCCTGCCTGTTACAAACTCTCTTACTATTTGGTAACTAGGGTAACAAACTGTTGCTTGAGATGCTGGACATATATCCTATTCATACATCTAATAACTGGTTGCTATCTTAATAGTACCTAAAATAGATACAATGTTGTAATTACCCAATAAATTATCTGTAGCTATATCCACTCTTCCACTCTGAGTTGCAGAAATAATGGTGCTGGAGACTGTTCCCTATTGCTACATGCATCGCCTATATAATGTGGTATCTGAAGACATTGGTGGCTCGATACTTGGTTCCTAAACTTGCACCTAGTAACCCAGTATAGTGGGCAGGTATAATTACCTCCCACCACTAAACAGGAAATGGTTGCCCGTTTAGTTAGGCGAAACTTAGAGTCACACTTAGGGTGGATGGCCCCCGAAAGTGTATACTCCAGTATATAGCTCAGTAAATTATAGCACAATAAGTTGAATTCAAATCGCAACAGTTTAGTATAGTAAATGTAAGTGGCAGAGGGTTCTTGCTGCCCACGGCTGCAGTCTCCGAAACGCTCTGACTTCCAGAATGCCCTCACCTCTCTGACAAGCTGACGTAGCTCGTTAGCTGACGTCAAACGTACCCGACGTACTTTTCAACACTTAGGCTTCATCGGGGGCAATTTTCCAAGTGGCGTCAATACATTTTATAGATTGGGATTACTCTGATAGTTGATAGATTATGTAATCCTATTGGTGGTGTTATATGTTAATCAGACGGAGAGTACAACTTAGTCCCGTCTCCCACAACCCGATTGGGTGTTCACCGAGAAGTATTGAGCGGATTGGCTAATGAGTCGCCGAATGAGATGTTGAGCTTACCAAGCATATTAGCATATTCATTAGGTGTATCGCAGTGTTGTTGAGGGAGTTTCTAAGCTGTGTTACAAGTACACGCCCAAGTAACCATAGTAGTATTTATGATGCTGTCTTCCCATTGGATTGTATACGGATGACGTTTGTTATTACTGTATACAGTCCTGCTCCATGCTGTGTCCGGGTGGTCACATACTGTACAAAGTTGGAGACAAGGTGAGTCGTAAAGATGAATATAAATAACCCTACGTTAATATCACAGAAGAACCTATCAGGGAAGTCAAAGTACACAATAATTCTCATAATGTCTATATGTATTGTCTTACAAAAAACTGACAATTATGAAAAAGAAAACTTAAGACTTTTGAGTGACACCAACTGCTACAGAGTGCTTGAGAAAGATCCAACTATCATGTGCCAAAGGGAATTAAAAATCCTTCTGGATAAGGGTCTAGAAAGTCAAGTAATAACCAAACAAGAACACAAATATATGCTCAATCAAACACCGCAGGTAGCTACGTTTTACACATTCCCAAAAGTCCATAAAAATTCATCAAACCCCCCAGGACGACCTATAGTTTCAGGGATAAGGAATATCAATGAGGGCTCAAGTGTCTATTTAGATCAAGTTCTAAAACCTTTTGTCATCTCTCTTCCGTCCTACGTTAGGGATACACAGGATGTTCTAAGGGGACTGGAGGTTATAACGGTAGAACAAGGCACCCTATTATGCAGTTTCGACCTAGAATCAGTGAACACGAGTATCCAACATTCAGTGGGTACACGAGTTGTATCATACTTCCTACAAAGTCAAAGCACCTTTCATCTGAATCACAACCAATTTGTATGTGATCACGTGACGCGAGACATTTCCATGCATAGGAGATACCGGCACACCCCATAACGGGGCCTGTATCTTAGGAAGCAGGGGGTCACCAAACCTGAAATCAATGCGGTTCAGTTCCGGAGACCCCCTGCTACAATAAGGTGGTGTTAGAATTTTAATAAAAACCCCGCGATCGCCTGTGAGAGGCGCGGAGTTAGAGTAACTGATTCAGCCTATCTCTCTTACTGCGTGTCTCTTACAGACAGGAGGACTCACACAGCGGGGACCCCTGCTGTGTTAATCCGATGGGCCATTAGTCTGCTGCAGCAAATTTTTGAGAGAATCTCAGGACATTCTCGAAATTCAGTTAGAGAAATGTTCGAATAACGGCTGCTGCATCTGTAGCGCCATTAATGTACATAGCACTTCACAGCAGTAATTCACTATTATATAGATAACAAATAATATAAATAACACATAAAGGGGAGAGGTGCTTCAGACATAACAGTAACATTTTCGAAAGGGAGTCCCTGCTCCAAAGAGCTTACAATCTAATTGGTTAGTAGGAAAGACGTACAGAGACAGTAGGAGGGCGTCCTGATAAGCACGTCTGCAGGGGGCCAAGGTGTATGTATACAGTGTAATACTATCACTCATAGAGCTACTCATATGCTTTCTTAAGCAGTGTGTGTTGAGTTGGGTCTTAAATGTGGATAGAGAGGATGCTTGTCCTTTTCCCCTCCCCCCTTGTTTTTTACTCTGTTTTGTTCCCTATGCATTCCCTCCACCCCCCTATCCCCCTTTTTTTACCCATTGTTTACTGATTAGTTCAATGCTAAATACCTACCTAGCCCCATTAGGGTTGGCTTTTGATCGGTATTACTCTTGAATATACCATTTTCATTCACATATTGACGATTGTGTCTGTTTTTTCACACTGAGTGCTGGGAACCATTATAAAGTGGAATCCTAATTTAACCATTCAAAAAAGACATGCAGATATACTCATGGGTTATCTATCTCACTCTTGTTTAAAGGTACAGTATTACACAGTGGCTTTCCTTTTGGGACGAGCAATAGCTCTGAGAGTCTACTTTCTTATCCCAATTAAAAAATCAGCATGTTGGCATTTCCAACCTAACTTCATGTCACCATAAGGCTATGATTCACTATTTGTTTTTGAGCTCTAATGCAATTTCCCTCTGACTTAAAATAGCCCAAATGCCTCCACTCTGAGGAGCCAATGATGTATTGCAAAGCAAGGGGGCAATTCTGGCTCCTTTCGCAGCAAAGTAATTAACCTACTAACCTCCTAATGATCAGTGATATATGACAGACTCGGTGGCACCATGTAGCAAGAAAAGGCAGGGAAGAGAGCACCACTTGTCTTAAATTCATGCAGGGAAAAATCATTAATTTGTGGGTAAACTCTGTGTTGAAAATAGAGCAATAATTTGTATGTACATTTAGTAAAATTGCAATATTCAGGCTACATACAAAATGTAATGGGACTATGTCTGATGTCAGGGAAGGTAATCCTTTTATATAAGTGAACAAATAACATCTCCAGTACAGATACATACAGTATAAGGCCTTTTAAAGAACTGCACAGGAGCCAGCACTCAGAACATTTGTGTACGATTTTATCTAAGGGCTAATCGCTCCCATGGTTTTCTGAGAGCCAGGCCTTGGCCTTATCAGAAAAGGAGGATTTCATTCTCTGTTCATGTAATACCGAAGGAAGGAGAGGGCGTTGGTGGTATGATACCTTTTATTGGACCGGCAAGTATTTGATATGTAACAAGCTTTCAAATCTATCAAACACAGTGAAAGGAGGGAAGGGAGGGAGGAGAAGAGGAAAAAACCCTCGCTACAGCCTCACTAGAGGTGCTACAATCAGGGGCAATTGTAGAACAAAAGCACATAAGAGAAAGAACCCCCTGTAATGAGAGCACTCTGAATTGGCTAATAAGGGTATGAAACTAATGTATAACACCAAGTAAGGATAGCCTCAAACTGAATGGGTAACCAACCAGGAGAGGGGCAGTTCTGGATTTGGTCATATCAAACAATGTAGAAGTAATAACAAATATTTAAGTCCTGGAACATTTGGGTAACAGTGATCATAACATGGTCTCATTTGAAAAAAATTATCAAAAAACAGATTACTTGGGTTCAACAAAGACTTTAAACTTTAGAAAGGCAGATTTTAATAAACTGAGGTCTAATCTAGTAGTAATACAATGGGATGATGTTTTTGCAGGGAAAAATGTAGAAGATAAATGGGCAGTCTTTAAAACATTGTTAGAAAAGCACACTTATCAGTGTATACCCTTGGGTAATAAGTATAAAAGAAATAAGTCAAAACCAATGTGGCTAAATAAACAGGTAGGGGAGGAAATGGACAAGAAGAGGAAGGCGTTTAGATTCTTTAAGTCAGAAGGGACAGAGACATCGTATCAGAATTATAAGGAATGTAACAAAAATTGCAAAAGGGCAATTCAATTAGCAAAATGGATAATGAAAAAAGGATTGCAATAGAAAGTAAGGTCAACCCTAAAAAGTTCTTTAAGTACCTTAATAACAAAAAAATGAGAAAAGAAAATATAGGACCCTTTCAGTGTGAGATGGGCAGGCAGATTATTGGAGATAAGGAAAAAGCTGAGGTATTAAACAAATTCTTTGCCTCTGTGTTTACCAGGGAAGAATCAAGTTCAATAGTAGTGCCGCAGGAGGAAGCCACAACCTCCATATTAATGAACAATTGGTTAACTGAGGAAGAAGTTCATAAGCGACTTGAAAAAATTTAAGCAAATAAGGCACCTGGCCCCGATGGCATACATCCAAGAGTTCTCAAGGAGTTAAGCTCAGTAATATCAAAACCATTATATTTAATATTCAAGGACTCCATTTCCACAGGCTCAGTATGACAAGATTGGCGTAAAGCAGATGTGGTGCCTATATTTAAAAAGGGAGCTAGATCACACCCGGGGAATTACAGACCTGTAAGCCTGACTTCAATAGTAGGGAAACTACTTGAAGGTTTAATACGGAATAATTTTCAGGAATACCTAATGGAAAACAAAATTATTAGTAATAGTCAGCATGGATTTATGAAGGATAGATCTTGCCAAACTAACCTTATTTGTTTCTTTGAGGAGGTAAGTAGGAATTTAGACCAGGGTAATGCAGTTGATGTGGTCTACTTAGATTTTGCAAAGGCTTTTGATACGGTTTCACACAAGAGGTTGGTGTACAAAATAAAGAAAATTGGACTCAGTAATAATATATGCACCTGGATTGAAAACTGGTTAAAGGACAGACAACAGAGGGTTGTCATAAATGGAACTTTTTCAGGTTGGGCTAAAGTCGTGAGTGGAGTACCTCAAGGATCGGTACTGGGACCCCTGCTTTTTAACTTGTTTATTAATGACCTTGAGGTTGGGATCGAGAGCAAAGTCTCCATCTTTGCTGATGATACTAAATTGTGTAAAGTAATAGAATCAGAGCAGGATGTAATGTCTCTTCAGAAGGACTTGGAGAGACTGGAAACATGGGCAGGTAAATGGTAAATGAGGTTTAATACAGATAAATGTAAGGTTATGCATTTGGGATGCAAGAATAAAATGGCGACTTACAAATTAAATGGAGATATATTGGGGGAATCCTTGATGGAGAAGGATTTAGGAGTGCTTGTAGACTGCAGGCTTAGCAATGGTGCCCAATGTCATACAGTAGCTGCAAAGGCAAACAAGATCTTATCTTGCATCAAACGGGCAATGGATGGAAGGGAAGTAAACATAATTATGCCCCTTTACAAAGCATTAGTAAGACCACACCTTGAATATGGAGTACAATTTTGGGCACCAATCCTAAGAAAAGACATTATGGAACTAGAGAGAGTGCAGAGAAGAGCCACCAAATTAATAAAGGGGATGGACATTCTAACTTATGAGGAGAGGCTAGCTAAATTAGATTTATTTACATTAGAAAAGAGGCGTCTAAGAGGGGTAATGATAACTATATACAAATATATTCAGGGACAATACAAGGAGCTTTCAAAAGAACTTTTCATCCCAAGGGCAGTACAAAGGACTCGGGGCCATCCCTTAAGGTTGGAGGAAAGGAAATTTCACCAGCAACAAAGGAAAGGGTTCTTTACAGTTAGGGCAGTTAAAATGTGGAATTCATTACCCATGGAGACTATGATGGCAGATACAATAGATTTGTTCAAAACAAGGTTGGACATCTTTTTAGATGCGAAAGGTATACAAGGATATACCAAATAAGAATACATGGGAAGGATGTTGATCCAGGGATTAATCCGATTGCCAATTCTTGGAGTCAGGAAGGAATTAATTTTTCCCCTTAATGGGTTTTTTTGTTTGCCTTCCTCTGGATCAATAAGTAAGTATAGATATAGGATAAAGTATCTGTTGTCTAAATTTAGCATAGGTTGAACTTGATGGACGTACGTCTTTTTTCAACCTCATTAACTATGTAACTAAATTGAAATGAAATGGTGGATTCGTTAAAAGCAAATGCTTTATTATGAGAAGTACTCAAGTGGTAAAATAAGTGGACTAAGGTCAGCAGACCTGGAGCCTAATCAAAGACGAAGCCTAAAAAGAGAGAATTAAAATCAGGGTAGGTATACAAGAACACTGTAATAGCTGGGGCAACATGAAAGCACAACTATCCCTCTAAATGGATGTGTGTCCTATCAGTCAAAATAGGGTATGGAAAAGCCAAATAATAGCTCAAGACCAAAAATAGTCCAGATTATACAACGTAATGATGAGTGTAGATATAGTCTATTTCATACTACTCACATGAGAAATATCATTGTATACCCACTATATTCTTTCTATTATGGAGCAAGGTGATAATATGATCATATATCGCGTGCCTGTACACAGGGATAGCCTGATGTCGGCTCACCCTGTGCCTCCGGTAGTCACGCTACCGATAGTGGACACTATAATAATATTTATTTAGAAAACCCACAGTGAACCGCTGTAGATAGTAAATGCTGTAGTCTTTTTAACCCACTGTGGACCGCTGTAGGATCAGTGCATACAGCATATTGCGTGTCTGTTCACTGGGGTAGCCTTGCGTCGGCTAGTCCTGTGTCTCCAATGATCATGCTGTCGGGAATCAGAGCTGAAGTATTGAATATACCGTTTACCTTTTTGTACTGTAGCTGCAGATAGTTTGTGTGACATCTATCCGTTCCGTAGATCACACCATCAGCTATATCCAAAATAAATTGTGGTAGAAAAATACTTAAATTATGCTGATTACGAGGTGTATCGCAATTAACTAGAATTAAAGTATCAGAGACAAAGAAACTAGTGCCGCCCGGTAGTTATGAGCGGTTAAAGTGCACCTTACCCCACTTCAACGGACACAGTATCAGCTGTTTCCACACTCCGGAATATTAATACACTACAGTGTAGTGAAGGATTATTATCTTTTAAAAGCAGATGTATAGCTTTCATAATACTGCGTGTCTGGACAGAGTGACAGACTGCTATCGTCTGACACAATGTCTCCCTGATCACATCTTACGCTACACTTATCAGTACACTTGTGGTCATAACATCGGTATACCATTGACGCCATAAACAAAAAGAAACCCTCCTGTAATGACGCATATATGTTTAAAAGAATAGTTATATAAGAACACTAGGATCCCTGATGAAGCCATCTTTATTCGCGAAACGCGTAGGAGGAGAAGTTACAGTTGGTGACGTTCGAGTTGGGTGGACACACATTTGTCTTGTGTGCCCCCTGATATGCCTGTTTTCCAGCCTGAACCACCAGGACACTAGCCGTATTCCGTTCTCGTGTGGGGTTGTACTCCAGCGTCATACCGGTTGAGACGCTGGAGACAGAGTCTGACGTCATTTCCTGTTAGCCTTGAGAGGAGGTAATCAGCATCAGCCAGCCGCAGGAGCAAGCAGCGTTGAAGCAAGGGAGTAAGCCGACTGAGGCAAACACCCCAGGAGACGCTCCACCGCTTAGCAGCAGAAGTAACCCGGCAAAAATTTGGCAAGCTGAGATTTACCCTTTATCTTCACAAACATCACAGGCTCACTTGGCGTTCCAAGTACAGACTACATCTCTACATCTGGCATATTGGCAACAGTCCTTCATCAAGCAGGCAAAATCTTTCGTTTTTTATTGCAGTTCACCTGTTTTTCATTATTATATTTGCATTGTGTTATTTTTATTATGTCCAATTTTTAAACACTTCATAAATAACTATTTTCTTGCTAAATTTTTGCGCCTTTTCCTTTTTTTCTTTTTGATGGTCCATATAGTAAGACCCCGGTGTTAGATCAATCCTCCGAATGTGGAGGTATAGTGCCTGAATGCGCATAAAAAGTTTTGATGTGGGTCGTGAGCAGGCAGTCTCTGCAACCACCCCCACTGACGTCAGTACATCCTATGCCGACGTACGTTTCGCAAGTGGCTTTGTCAAGGCTGAGTACTTCTCATAATAAAGCATTTACTTTTAACGAATCCACCATTTCATTTCAATTTAGTTGTTACCCATTCAGTTTGAGGCTATCCCTACTTGGTGTTATACATTAGTTTCATACATTTATTAGCCAATTCAGACGGCTCTCATTATAGGGGATTCTTTCTCTTATGTATTAAAGCTTTCAAATCTCTCAGCGTCCGTCATCGGGTATGGCAGAAATACAGAAACAAAAATATTATATATAGTGATTGTAAGACGGATATTTGGTTACAAAAGATGTTGAAAGGAAGTGGGTACTAAGATAATGTATGTAGCCCTGTTTCCCCTTAAACAAGATGGCTACTGGTGCTGCCATTTTACCTGTTGGCTCACAGGGGCCTAAGCTTCCGCCACGGAGAGCCTGGGGCGATATACTTAAAACTTTGGTGCAGCGACTCCACCTGAGAGGGATCCCAACGTAGTGGGAGGAGCCCCTCACAGGACCCAAACAATGAACACACACGCAGGATAGAATAAAAAGGCCTTTACTGGCACACATATATCTTAACTCTATACGTCTATACTCTATAGGACTAAATGTACAACAACCCACACACCTAGCACGGCTGTATCCCCACCACAGTGTACCCCACACCGTGTACTGAGAATCCCAGTCCCACAAGGTCCCACAGTATCCCACACCCAAACCCAATGTGTGTGACCGCGTGGCCCACTGATTGAGTGTAGTTATAGTTGGTGCACTTTCTGTAAGGTACCTGCCGGGTGCTCCAGCACCCAGGCGCGCCGACAATGACCCAGATAGGGATCCACCGATCCAACGATGTCCTCCACGGTGCGTCCACCTCCGCTCGGGGTGGTATCCTGCTGGAGTGTCCCACCTTTATGATAGTCTCTGATTCTGTCACAGTAGCCTGGTCCCAGACCACTGGTATCAGGGTCGCACAGTGTAGCAGCTGTTTCCCTGTACTATATATCTCTATAAGGGGCAGAGTCCCAACCTAAGGGCATGTCCCCGTAGCAACCACAATCTAGCAACGTGAGCCGGGGCCTAGCTTGGGCCTAGCTGGGGCCTAGGGGGAAATCTCATAATAAAGCATTTACTTTTAACGAATCCACCATTTCATTTCAATTTAGTTGTTACCCATTCAGTTTGAGGCTATCCCTACTTGGTGTTATACATTAGTTTCATACCTTTATTAGCCAATTCAGACGGCTCTCATTATAGGGGATTCTTTCTCTTATGTATTAAAGCTTTCAAATCTCTCAGCGTCCTTCATCGGGTATGGCAGAAATACAGAAACAAAAATATTATATATAGTGATTGTAAGACGGATATTTGGTTACAAAAGATGTTGAAAGGAAGTGGGTACTAAGATAATGTATGTAGCCCTGTTTCCCCTTAAACAAGATGGCTACTGGTGCTGCCATTTTACCTGTTGGCTCACAGGGGCCTAAGCTTCCGCCACGGAGAGCCTGGGGCGATATACTTAAAACTTTGGTGCAGCGACTCCACCTGAGAGGGATCCCAACGTAGTGGGAGGAGCCCCTCACAGGACCCAAACAATGAACACACACGCAGGATAGAATAAAAAGGCCTTTACTGGCACACATATATCTTAACTCTATACGTCTATACTCTATAGGACTAAATGTACAACAACCCACACACCTAGCACGGCTGTATCCCCACCACAGTGTACCCCACACCGTGTACTGAGAATCCCAGTCCCACAAGGTCCCACAGTATCCCACACCCAAACCCAATGTGTGTGACCGCGTGGCCCACTGATTGAGTGTAGTTATAGTTGGTGCACTTTCTGTAAGGTACCTGCCGGGTGCTCCAGCACCCAGGCGCGCCGACAATGACCCAGATAGGGATCCACCGATCCAACGATGTCCTCCACGGTGCGTCCACCTCCGCTCGGGGTGGTATCCTGCTGGAGTGTCCCACCTTTATGATAGTCTCTGATTCTGTCACAGTAGCCTGGTCCCAGACCACTGGTATCAGGGTCGCACAGTGTAGCAGCTGTTTCCCTGTACTATATATCTCTATAAGGGGCAGAGTCCCAACCTAAGGGCATGTCCCCGTAGCAACCACAATCTAGCAACGTGAGCCGGGGCCTAGCTTGGGCCTAGCTGGGGCCTAGGGGGAAATCTCATAATAAAGCATTTACTTTTAACGAATCCACCATTTCATTTCAATTTAGTTGTTACCCATTCAGTTTGAGGCTATCCCTACTTGGTGTTATACATTAGTTTCATACCTTTATTAGCCAATTCAGACGGCTCTCATTATAGGGGATTCTTTCTCTTATGTATTAAAGCTTTCAAATCTCTCAGCGTCCTTCATCGGGTATGGCAGAAATACAGAAACAAAAATATTATATATAGTGATTGTAAGACGGATATTTGGTTACAAAAGATGTTGAAAGGAAGTGGGTACTAAGATAATGTATGTAGCCCTGTTTCCCCTTAAACAAGATGGCTACTGGTGCTGCCATTTTACCTGTTGGCTCACAGGGGCCTAAGCTTCCGCCACGGAGAGCCTGGGGCGATATACTTAAAACTTTGGTGCAGCGACTCCACCTGAGAGGGATCCCAACGTAGTGGGAGGAGCCCCTCACAGGACCCAAACAATGAACACACACGCAGGATAGAATAAAAAGGCCTTTACTGGCACACATATATCTTAACTCTATACGTCTATACTCTATAGGACTAAATGTACAACAACCCACACACCTAGCACGGCTGTATCCCCACCACAGTGTACCCCACACCGTGTACTGAGAATCCCAGTCCCACAAGGTCCCACAGTATCCCACACCCAAACCCAATGTGTGTGACCGCGTGGCCCACTGATTGAGTGTAGTTATAGTTGGTGCACTTTCTGTAAGGTACCTGCCGGGTGCTCCAGCACCCAGGCGCGCCGACAATGACCCAGATAGGGATCCACCGATCCAACGATGTCCTCCACGGTGCGTCCACCTCCGCTCGGGGTGGTATCCTGCTGGAGTGTCCCACCTTTATGATAGTCTCTGATTCTGTCACAGTAGCCTGGTCCCAGACCACTGGTATCAGGGTCGCACAGTGTAGCAGCTGTTTCCCTGTACTATATATCTCTATAAGGGGCAGAGTCCAAACCTAAGGGCATGTCCCCGTAGCAACCACAATCTAGCAACGTGAGCCGGGGCCTAGCTTGGGCCTAGCTGGGGCCTAGGGGGAAATCTCATAATAAAGCATTTACTTTTAACGAATCCACCATTTCATTTCAATTTAGTTGTTACCCATTCAGTTTGAGGCTATCCCTACTTGGTGTTATACATTAGTTTCATACCTTTATTAGCCAATTCAGACGGCTCTCATTATAGGGGATTCTTTCTCTTATGTATTAAAGCTTTCAAATCTCTCAGCGTCCTTCATCGGGTATGGCAGAAATACAGAAACAAAAATATTATATATAGTGATTGTAAGACGGATATTTGGTTACAAAAGATGTTGAAAGGAAGTGGGTACTAAGATAATGTATGTAGCCCTGTTTCCCCTTAAACAAGATGGCTACTGGTGCTGCCATTTTACCTGTTGGCTCACAGGGGCCTAAGCTTCCGCCACGGAGAGCCTGGGGCGATATACTTAAAACTTTGGTGCAGCGACTCCACCTGAGAGGGATCCCAACGTAGTGGGAGGAGCCCCTCACAGGACCCAAACAATGAACACACACGCAGGATAGAATAAAAAGGCCTTTACTGGCACACATATATCTTAACTCTATACGTCTATACTCTATAGGACTAAATGTACAACAACCCACACACCTAGCACGGCTGTATCCCCACCACAGTGTACCCCACACCGTGTACTGAGAATCCCAGTCCCACAAGGTCCCACAGTATCCCACACCCAAACCCAATGTGTGTGACCGCGTGGCCCACTGATTGAGTGTAGTTATAGTTGGTGCACTTTCTGTAAGGTACCTGCCGGGTGCTCCAGCACCCAGGCGCGCCGACAATGACCCAGATAGGGATCCACCGATCCAACGATGTCCTCCACGGTGCGTCCACCTCCGCTCGGGGTGGTATCCTGCTGGAGTGTTCCACCTTTATGATAGTCTCTGATTCTGTCACAGTAGCCTGGTCCCAGACCACTGGTATCAGGGTCGCACAGTGTAGCAGCTGTTTCCCTGTACTATATATCTCTATAAGGGGCAGAGTCCCAACCTAAGGGCATGTCCCCGTAGCAACCACAATCTAGCAACGTGAGCCGGGGCCTAGCTTGGGCCTAGCTGGGGCCTAGGGGGAAATCTCATAATAAAGCATTTACTTTTAACGAATCCACCATTTCATTTCAATTTAGTTGTTACCCATTCAGTTTGAGGATATCCCTACTTGGTGTTATACATTAGTTTCATACCTTTATTAGCCAATTCAGACGGCTCTCATTATAGGGGATTCTTTCTCTTATGTATTAAAGCTTTCAAATCTCTCAGCGTCCTTCATCGGGTATGGCAGAAATACAGAAACAAAAATATTATATATAGTGATTGTAAGACGGATATTTGGTTACAAAAGATGTTGAAAGGAAGTGGGTACTAAGATAATGTATGTAGCCCTGTTTCCCCTTAAACAAGATGGCTACTGGTGCTGCCATTTTACCTGTTGGCTCACAGGGGCCTAAGCTTCCGCCACGGAGAGCCTGGGGCGATATACTTAAAACTTTGGTGCAGCGACTCCACCTGAGAGGGATCCCAACGTAGTGGGAGGAGCCCCTCACAGGACCCAAACAATGAACACACACGCAGGATAGAATAAAAAGGCCTTTACTGGCACACATATATCTTAACTCTATACGTCTATACTCTATAGGACTAAATGTACAACAACCCACACACCTAGCACGGCTGTATCCCCACCACAGTGTACCCCACACCGTGTACTGAGAATCCCAGTCCCACAAGGTCCCACAGTATCCCACACCCAAACCCAATGTGTGTGACCGCGTGGCCCACTGATTGAGTGTAGTTATAGTTGGTGCACTTTCTGTAAGGTACCTGCCGGGTGCTCCAGCACCCAGGCGCGCCGACAATGACCCAGATAGGGATCCACCGATCCAACGATGTCCTCCACGGTGCGTCCACCTCCGCTCGGGGTGGTATCCTGCTGGAGTGTCCCACCTTTATGATAGTCTCTGATTCTGTCACAGTAGCCTGGTCCCAGACCACTGGTATCAGGGTCGCACAGTGTAGCAGCTGTTTCCCTGTACTATATATCTCTATAAGGGGCAGAGTCCCAACCTAAGGGCATGTCCCCGTAGCAACCACAATCTAGCAACGTGAGCCGGGGCCTAGCTTGGGCCTAGCTGGGGCCTAGGGGGAAATCTCATAATAAAGCATTTACTTTTAACGAATCCACCATTTCATTTCAATTTAGTTGTTACCCATTCAGTTTGAGGCTATCCCTACTTGGTGTTATACATTAGTTTCATACCTTTATTAGCCAATTCAGACGGCTCTCATTATAGGGGATTCTTTCTCTTATGTATTAAAGCTTTCAAATCTCTCAGCGTCCTTCATCGGGTATGGCAGAAATACAGAAACAAAAATATTATATATAGTGATTGTAAGACGGATATTTGGTTACAAAAGATGTTGAAAGGAAGTGGGTACTAAGATAATGTATGTAGCCCTGTTTCCCCTTAAACAAGATGGCTACTGGTGCTGCCATTTTACCTGTTGGCTCACAGGGGCCTAAGCTTCCGCCACGGAGAGCCTGGGGCGATATACTTAAAACTTTGGTGCAGCGACTCCACCTGAGAGGGATCCCAACGTAGTGGGAGGAGCCCCTCACAGGACCCAAACAATGAACACACACGCAGGATAGAATAAAAAGGCCTTTACTGGCACACATATATCTTAACTCTATACGTCTATACTCTATAGGACTAAATGTACAACAACCCACACACCTAGCACGGCTGTATCCCCACCACAGTGTACCCCACACCGTGTACTGAGAATCCCAGTCCCACAAGGTCCCACAGTATCCCACACCCAAACCCAATGTGTGTGACCGCGTGGCCCACTGATTGAGTGTAGTTATAGTTGGTGCACTTTCTGTAAGGTACCTGCCGGGTGCTCCAGCACCCAGGCGCGCCGACAATGACCCAGATAGGGATCCACCGATCCAACGATGTCCTCCACGGTGCGTCCACCTCCGCTCGGGGTGGTATCCTGCTGGAGTGTCCCACCTTTATGATAGTCTCTGATTCTGTCACAGTAGCCTGGTCCCAGACCACTGGTATCAGGGTCGCACAGTGTAGCAGCTGTTTCCCTGTACTATATATCTCTATAAGGGGCAGAGTCCCAACCTAAGGGCATGTCCCCGTAGCAACCACAATCTAGCAACGTGAGCCGGGGCCTAGCTTGGGCCTAGCTGGGGCCTAGGGGGAAATCTCATAATAAAGCATTTACTTTTAACGAATCCACCATTTCATTTCAATTTAGTTGTTACCCATTCAGTTTGAGGCTATCCCTACTTGGTGTTATACATTAGTTTCATACCTTTATTAGCCAATTCAGACGGCTCTCATTATAGGGGATTCTTTCTCTTATGTATTAAAGCTTTCAAATCTCTCAGCGTCCTTCATCGGGTATGGCAGAAATACAGAAACAAAAATATTATATATAGTGATTGTAAGACGGATATTTGGTTACAAAAGATGTTGAAAGGAAGTGGGTACTAAGATAATGTATGTAGCCCTGTTTCCCCTTAAACAAGATGGCTACTGGTGCTGCCATTTTACCTGTTGGCTCACAGGGGCCTAAGCTTCCGCCACGGAGAGCCTGGGGCGATATACTTAAAACTTTGGTGCAGCGACTCCACCTGAGAGGGATCCCAACGTAGTGGGAGGAGCCCCTCACAGGACCCAAACAATGAACACACACGCAGGATAGAATAAAAAGGCCTTTACTGGCACACATATATCTTAACTCTATACGTCTATACTCTATAGGACTAAATGTACAACAACCCACACACCTAGCACGGCTGTATCCCCACCACAGTGTACCCCACACCGTGTACTGAGAATCCCAGTCCCACAAGGTCCCACAGTATCCCACACCCAAACCCAATGTGTGTGACCGCGTGGCCCACTGATTGAGTGTAGTTATAGTTGGTGCACTTTCTGTAAGGTACCTGCCGGGTGCTCCAGCACCCAGGCGCGCCGACAATGACCCAGATAGGGATCCACCGATCCAACGATGTCCTCCACGGTGCGTCCACCTCCGCTCGGGGTGGTATCCTGCTGGAGTGTCCCACCTTTATGATAGTCTCTGATTCTGTCACAGTAGCCTGGTCCCAGACCACTGGTATCAGGGTCGCACAGTGTAGCAGCTGTTTCCCTGTACTATATATCTCTATAAGGGGCAGAGTCCCAACCTAAGGGCATGTCCCCGTAGCAACCACAATCTAGCAACGTGAGCCGGGGCCTAGCTTGGGCCTAGCTGGGGCCTAGGGGGAAATCTGGCCTAGTGCAGAGGGTCACAGACCCCTGCACATACACCTCTTACCCTTATCCTCTCCCAGCTCAGACTGACTCCTCTTCTTGCAGCGCGCAAAACTATATTTCCTGTCTCAGGAAACCTAGCTGCGTGATTGGATCCCTGGCGTCACATGGTATACTTGCTCCTGAGCACTATGGGACTTGTTGTCCCCGTGGAACCAATTCATATGGGCCGCCGCGTGCGCTTACAACACTGCGCATGCGCAACCCTTCAATGGCTGCCACACACTCTCCGCACCTCCGCGATCTCTCACAAGCGGCCGTTGGCGAGCCCGCCGCCACCCGTAACCACCCGGCCGCAGCGGAGGTAGGGAAGAGAGGGCGGGGGAACCAGGGAGCCAGAGGGGACCTGGCTACATAAAAATGGCAACTGGAATGCCAAAGGGGTTGAGGTGTGGCTGTAACCGGCTACTACATGTCATGGAAACACGCCCTACTTTCCCATAGAGTGACAAGCGCATGACACCGCTGTTCATGGAGCATGTGCACTCCTGTCTGAACCTCCCAATGAGTGTCCCACTGACATACAGGGTAATAGTAAGACATCTGGAGGCACTAAAGACAATTTTGAGTTTATTATGTAGCGATCATAATAAATGGAATGTATGCAAATAGGAAAGATCCAGTGCCAAAAGACACCCTCTGTTATGGGTAAGAAGCATTTACTGTAGAAATGCTATTTTTAAGTGAGTAGGCAAGGCTGGCGTTTAAAGAGAAGAGGAAATGCAAACTTCTACCGGCAATAATACATTAGTTTTGATGTGTATTCTGATCCTCTCATATAATACCAATATGAGGATAATTGTGCATGAGTAGCATCAACAATGTAAGCAACCACTCTAACTCCCCCTAATGATTTACAAATATCTCCTTAAGTGCTATCATCTATATTTATTGTTTTCAACTGTATTATAGTCAGACAGAGCTGGCTGGTGATAAACTGCTCTTAGGGAACATGCTCCTCTTCAGACCTTATTTGTTTGCTATGTTAAAACTGCTTTTGTATCCATTTTTCCAACCTTTACGTGGCAGGGTTGCTATGTTTGTTTTAATGTAGATGTTCTGTGAATGTATTGTTGGTATAAGCTTTGAGAGTACAGTTGAAAGGGAAGTGACTATTGTAGGATAGGTGTTAAGTATCTTCTAACGGGGATTGCAGCTGTACAGTGCTTGTTTATGTTAGGTCATTCATCTTACTTTACGTTTCACTTCAACATTAATAGAATCTCTCAATGCTTGTTTCAAATCTGGAATCTTGCCCAGAACACAAGTACCACTAGGATCCAATATCAGATTGAGATAAATACATCTCATATTTCATATTTGTTAGTGGATAATGTCGCATGTTTAATCTCTTCACTGTCAAATAATCTTGGAACGCGTATGTGGTCACAGAGACAAAACTTTGAATCATTTACTAATCTTGCCCTGCAATCGCCCTTATATTCTTTCCTTTCTAACTAGCCTGGATTTTTAGTTTGACAGTATATTATCCTACACGCATACAGGAATTTCCTTATCATGTTGCACCTGTAGTGCGTTAGATTTAATAAAGCCCCGCACATAAATGTACAGTTTAGGAAATGGGATGATTCCCATAGTCTTCATCCAATGACAATATGTTAAAGAACAAGAACGCTAGGTTACACTCGCCATTAGAAGTGGCTTACAAATGTAATGGAATTCACTGATGTAGCAGACGTTATTGTACCGTTAATGCAATGGGTTGCATTAGCGCTGGCGCAGTATTTAACATTAGTGCTATTAAAAACAAAGAAAAGCCACTTGAAATTAGGCCCCTACTGGATTCGGCAGATAGGGGTCAGGAGCGGCAGGGGGGATGTGGTCCTATTCGTATATAGGGATGAAATTACATAGAGTATACAGTATGTATGTGTAAGAGACAGCTGTGTGCATACATATAGTGCAGTATGTATAGATATAGCCTTAAGCACTCATGGGAAGAGAGTTCTCTTTTGTCAGTAGTGACTCATGAAACTGCGTTCTCGGTTTAGGCCACCGCTGAGTGTCCCGAACAGTTGCATAAATTTCTATTCATGCAACCGTCTCTCTTTCAGTGTTCTAAGATTACCTTTGAGTATGGCCACCTTCAGATCGTAAATCTTATGGCCAAAGTCAGAGAAATGTTCGCCAACAGGACTGTCTCTTGTTCCGCGTGTGATGCTATGGCGAAGCAGATTCATTTTCTTGTTTAGCCCCTATCCCGTCTCACCTATGTAGTAGCAGCCCCATGGGCATTTCATGCACATGATGATAAGGTACACGACATTGCTGGAGCAACAGGTGAACCTTCCTCTGATTTTGTACTCCAGATTCCTGTGTGGTATTTGTATTGTGCCCGCTGTGTGGAGCATTGCGTAGGTTTTGCATCTTGCGTCCTGGCATGGTCTTGTCCCGCATTCAGTTGTACTGTTGAATATATAAAAGTGGTACATCATAAACCAACGTTTCGGTCCTCGTGGAGGGACCTTCTTCAGGGTGATGCAAAAGAGCAAGTGACAAAAACACCATATATATGCCCCCACCCAAGTGCAGGGGATTGACCAAAAACAATTGGTCAATAGCCCAAGCCAATTAAAAAATCACAACAAACATGAGAAAGGCATCACATGTTAGAAGTCCCTATATAAGCAACCTTATATAAGCAAGTCCTTATATAAGCACCACAGCTCATTGAAGCAGAGGACTGGATGCCTGATCACAGCTGCAGTGTCACAGCAGGGGTGAGTGAGTGGGGGGCATGAAGTGAAGGGTGAGGTGCTACAGGATGAGAAAATAGCACGAGTAACAATGTAAACAAACTGGAGCCGCATAGATATTTCCTGAGTGAAGGGAAGCAAAGTTGTACTGGACAATCCTATTATATATAGCAATGGACGTGCAGTGCACAAAACAACCAATAGAGGGCTATATGTGCACCTCGCCTTAACAACAGTCATTCTGCTACTGAGAAGACGTCCATAAATAGTTCAAACAGTATTTAGATCAGAACGTTGGCATAGGTCAACAAAGCATGGCAAATGAGCCCAAGTTCAGAGGAAGCACCCCAACTTGAAATCCTTGTTTATGCCCCTAGGTGCCATAGGCTTAAGCTCATATATCATCTTAGCCTCCAGCTGCAGTAATAACTTGTTCCTGTCACCCCCTCGAGGGGGGGCCTGCGCCTGTAATATGGGCACGCAACGCATTGTTCCCAAGCTGTGTTTGAATTTATTAAAGTGCCGTGCCACTGGCTGGTTTTTGAGGTCTTCATCATCATCCGTGCCAGATAAGGCTTTCCTGATGGCACACCTATGAATGCTGATCTGTTCCTTGAGCATCCTCATCGTCTAGCCAATGTAATATAGGCCATATGGGCACTTAACAAAGTACACTACGTATTTTGATTCGCAATAAAGATATTGTTTGATCTTAATAGGATTACCATTGTGCGGGTGGGCATAAGAACTGCCAGTCTGTAAGAACTGACAGTTCGTACACCCATGACATCTATACACCCCTGGTTTCCTTGCAGCCATGTAGGGGTTGGCATGAACTTAGCTACAGGATCTGAATGTCTAAGCAAATCACCCAGGTTCTTGTCTCTCCTATAACAGAAGAGTGGAGGGGCATCAAAGTAATTGCCAAATTTCTGGTCATTAGCCAGTATATGCCAATGTTTTTGTACATATATATATATATTCTACACACACACAACCCCTGTAAGCTCAAACCCACCCTATATTTTATGTCAAAAGGAGTGCTACAGTGACAATGAAGAAACAAAAATGACAGAGATCCCCAATGTTACATCCAACATGACAAATCATATAGTTAAACACGTATCTGGTCTTTTCTCATTAGCTTGCAGCGACCACGTCAAGGTGAGCTCTCTTTCTGCAACTTCTCACACTATCTCTGCAAACGGTCTCTTAACCTAAAATAAACCTAAAATAAACCTAAAATAAATATAAATATACTTGGAAGTTATTCCTTGTGTTTTGTCACAAATTGGTGCGGTTGTTCAGAATACAGACTGGTTGAGAATCAATGTTTGGCCCGGGGTAGGCAGCTGGTGGTGAAAGCGCCTACCCCAAGATGGGGTGAGTCTTTACGGGTGCTGTGTCGTTCAGCCGACAACAACAGGGGGTCACGAGCCACAGCAACGCTGGGGGGCTCTCAACATGGGATATGTTATAATATGTGTTCTATTAATTTAGAAGAAAATGGTGAATAGTGCTAACAATTCTATATAAGTGACATATTATAAAAAGGAGGTAAGTGACAACCTTAATAGTGCCAATATATATAACATTGAAAGGTGCTAATTATTAAATAGAAATGCATACACAAATACCGGATCAAATAGTATCCAAAGAAAAAGTTCTGAATTTGCAGCCAAAGATGTAAAATATTTTCCAAGTCCTTTCTGGTGTATAGTATTGTGTTAAGAAAGAGTCTTATGGTGCATATATCTGGGTGGAGAGGAAGAGAGAAAAAAGAGGAGGGGGAGAGAGAAAAAGAAAAAACAATAGTGTGATATTGTTGTGTAAGGGGGTCACTCCCGGTTCCCCTGATCTTCCCTTGCCCCCTGCCTTACCCCTGTGGCAGTGGGTAAAGGGAACGGCGACTTCTCCCGGTTGGCGCCGTCATCTTGGCCGGCGCCGGCGGGGTTCTGGTGCTCACGCATGCGCGGAGGCGCGCACGTGCGCGGGCGACATCAAGCGCCATCTTGGAGGTGGCGGGAGGCTCTGGAGCACCTTCATTGGCGGGCGCCGCCATGTTGGTTGGCGCCGCCACGTTGGGGATGCTCGCGCATGCACAGAGGGTCGAGAATGCTCAGATAGCCACGGCGGCCATCTTAGCACCAGTAGGAGAGGAGCGGAGGAGCGCGTGCGGTGCAGCGGGCCCCATAGTTCACGCAGGTGCAGAGAGGCATTGCGGCGGACATTGCAGGTAGCGCAGGTGCAGAAAGAGAGGCATAGGTAGCATTAGCTAGCAGCCCACACGGTCCTCATAGGGAAAAGCCTCACAGGGAACTACAACTCCCAGCAGGCTTAGAGGCAGGTGAGTCAGATGATTGCAGGCAACCAATAGTCAGACTGAGGGGACAGTGGGGGAAGGAAGGGGGGCAGAGAGCTGCGAGCTTTTACCCTAGGCCAGAAGTACCCCAGGCTAGAGTTGAGGCCCTGATTCCCCACTAGTGACCGTGGGTGTTCATAGGGACAGGCCCTTAGGTAAGACCCTGTGCCCCTTCAGCTCTGTGCTAGACAGGGACCCAGTGATAGTGTTTGCTGCATGTCCCTGTATGCTTTGTTGCTGATCCAGAGACTGTCCTTACGGTGGGACGTCCGGCTTGACCCCCATCCCACGCGGAGGTACAGATCAGCGCTGGAACAAGCAGATCCGGTAGACCCTTTGCGAAGACACCCAGGTGCAGGGGCACCTGGGCAGGTATTTACACCCTTCCACACGTACACCAACTTTACCTCGCTCCTCACATGTAACAGGCCTGTTCACACACTTGGGTGGGCTTGGACTCTCTGGACACGGGGTTGGGAAGGGAGTGTAAAGGTATAGCCCAGTTAGGGGCTAAGAAGGTACAGCCCAGTTAGGGGCAAGGGTATAGCCGCCAGCTTAGTGTCAGAAGGTGACCTATATATATTGTTGTGTATGCTGATGTGTACTGTGTTATGTTTGATTCTTCATATAGTAAACTGTTATACTTATACTCCTGTGTATGTGGTTACTATATGTGGGTCCTGTGTGGGGAACATTCTACACTCCTAGAATCCTACACAGGTGGAGGCGCTGTAAGTAAGATCGTTCCAGAGGATTCACCCCAGGCTCTCACTGGCGGAGGCTCAGACCTCCTGTGAGCCTAACAGGTATATTGCACCACACCTGGTAACATATAGGTTCCCCCTCACATGCACTCTATCTGCGATTGGGGTAGGGGGAATACCCGTTACAGTTGGATGATGAGACAATCACATATACATGGTCCTACTCACATTTGGTTTCTTTCTTATCAAGCCTTTGAGAAATGTTCTTTTTTTTGTGCTGTTATGTTCACTCCACATATCATTTTCTTTTTCTCTTTCCTCTCCACCACCTCTTTTTTTAAATGTTTTCCTCTCCACCTGGATGTAAGCGCCATCAGACTCTTTCTTACCGTATTATTAATTAAAGCTGTGGCCTTATTACTCCAGCATATTGTTGTCTTTGTTCCTCAGTTGAAGCCTTTCAGGCCTACCCCAGTCATAAGGAGATAACACAAGTGTTACTTA
The DNA here is from genome assembly GCF_040206685.1 of Ascaphus truei. NCBI lineage: Eukaryota > Metazoa > Chordata > Amphibia > Anura > Ascaphidae > Ascaphus > Ascaphus truei. The sequence continues at coordinate 374,273,051 of NC_134484.1, read as the reverse complement.
ATGTTATTTTGTGCGTTAACAGGGTAGTAACGTCTGCTACATCTGTACATAGAAATAGGGTAAAACAGGAGGTGTTGTTCACGTGGTTGTACAATGCAGGCAGTACAGTGGGTGAGAAACAAGTAACAGTCAGTAAGGTACAGTTCAGTGGTATGTCAGTGTGTCAATGGGAAAGTGGAGAGTGGACATGTGTGACATTTTTGCTGAAGTCTGTGACCTGCAATATAGTGAACGATTTCAGTTAGCCAAAACCATGTTTTAACAAGCATTGATTGAATGTCAATGTGCAGGTCACATGAGCTTTTCTTTGCTGTCATTTTTGCTTAATTGTAAAAACTGGGAACATTTTGAGAAGTACGTGACGAATTTTGTGAACCACAATGGTTATCCCTCTTATTTTATTGCTGTCTCTATGCGCTCACTTCCACAGATCAAATGTTTCATTGGGTAATTGATCATCTTTCGTTTCTGAATTAGCCCTTGTCTGTTGCTTTGCATGCCAACATTCTTATAATGGACTGTTTCGGAAAAATGAAGCCAGGTGTGTTATGAATATGTTGTAGACTGTGATTCGGTTTAAAGGGCCAACACAGTTGTTCATAGTTCAAGGGATAAATGTGTGGATTTGGGGAGTGGCTGCAGCTTCCTCTATATACTGTAAGACAGATTTTCTACCTTTGCAGCCTGTTTGTAACCTCTTCCCTTCCCATCCTTCATTTATTCAACTTGTAATAAGAATGGGCCCTCTTTCAGGCCTCAACAGTTCACCTAGGACACAAATTCACTGTCAATAAATCTCTAGTCAAACCAACTCTGTCTCACATGTTTGTAGGGACACACAGGTAAAAATGTATAGGCAACACACACACACACACACACACGTAAAGATTATATGCCCAGATGCACTAAGCTCTGTTAAATCAGGGAAGATAACGTTAGGCTATCTGAAATAGCCACAGACGTTATGCCACAGACGTTATTTTTTCTGAGTTTAATGGGTATCCACTGAGATGCAAAAATAACATCTGTGACCAAAAGCATTAGCATATCTATCTCAATGTTTTGTATAGTGCATACACAAAGTGAGCCTTGATCCTATTGGCAAATGCAGTAGCGATAACCAATACAATGCACATGTGCATTGACAGTGACAAACCAGAATTTGCGTTCCAATTAAGAAACTAATCGCGTTCCAACCACATTGCGCATGTGCATTACCTAAACATAACACTAATTTTCACACAAAATTTCAAATAAATACACACCTAACAGTTTGTAAGACTGTTTTATGCTAGCGATAATAACATGGCTAAAGAGGCATCTAGCTCTGCTTCTGCTAAAGCCTCTATGCTTGGGAGTATCAAGTTCACTGATACTGAATTGAATATACTAATTAATGGGATAGTTGATAATCGTCCCAAACTATTAGGTGAACTGTGATACAAAACCAACACAGCAGTATAAAAACGCATTTGGCACCAAATTCTGCAGGATTTAAATGCACAAGGGGATGCTGTTCGCACAGTTGATATGCTCAAAAAGCGGTGAGCAGATGGCATGTGAAAGTTTAAATAGAAGCTGGCTGACTATGCTGCTGAAACTAGACACACAGAACAGGGGCCATCGGCAGAGCTAAATTTGTCCTCATATGAGAGAAGAATGATGGAAATCCTCTCGACAGCTCAGGTTTTTGGCTTTGCTATAATGATGGATGAACGGGAGACCAGGACAATTCACCAGGATCAAGCAACAGACAGAACAAAAAAGTTACATAAAGCAAATTTATTTTGATCGGAGACAACAGGCACAGCACAAATACACGAAAAAGACCTCAAACTCATCAAAACAGGGCTTACGGGGAATCCTAGCTACAGTAGTAAGGTGCTGGGTTCCGCTTCGGTAGGCTTACCGAGGGGTACTTCGATGAACACAGAGGTTGCGGTCTCTCAAGACCTCAGGGATGCTATTTGGAGAAGCGCAAGTTCAAATCTCCTGCTCGGATCGGCACTGAGCTTTGTTCTGTATTGTCTCCAACAAAGCCTCGGAGCACACTGCTTAGGCTAAGCTTATAGTCCCGGCGATGGTGACTCGACCGCGTGACGTCATCATTCACCGTTGTCATAGCGATTTCTTCCTATAGTGTAGGAGACAAGAGATGGCGACCAGAGAGCGTGACCGTGAGCAGTTCGACTTCATTGGCTGAACCGCTCACGTGCCATCTGACGTCACGCGGCAGTCGCCGGAAAAATCAATTTTCATTGACTTCAATGATTTTGATCGCTGTGTCGCTCCGTTGCGCCCCCCGGTCATGCACACTATAGGCAAACGCGGTGGATTGTATTAACTTGTTTGGACGCGGCGGCGCCGTAGCCAGAACTATAAGCGCAGCCTTAGTTAACAGCTCTTTCTACTGCTACAGCGGTGCCTCCTCCAGCTTTTTCCACTGCTTCTCCAGCTGTGCCTCCACCAGCTCCTGTAGGCAGACATTGTAAAGAGCAATATGATGAAGTTATCAGCAACAGTTGGTAAGAATTCATCATTCTGCACACCAATATAACCAACAGTCTGGCTCTGCTGACCGGTGTCATCAGTGACATGGGCTGTGCAGCAAGCCACAGGGGACATGCAAAGCAACTCCATATTGTCCACACCAGCAGTCTCCAGCGGATCATTGCCAACATCTGATGTTTTGTTTCTGATGTTCACTCCTCTCCTCCGCCTACTGAACTAGTACCCCTACCGTCATTATGCCTGTGCCTTGCTCTGGAAGGAAAAGAAACAGATAAATGTGTTATAATTAATATATATTTTTTGTTTACCTATGTTGTATTATAAGAATTTTTGTTTCCCTACAAGTGTCAATGTGACATGTAATGTTTACATATTCCGTTATTTTACAATCAGTGCTTGCAATCCTAAAATCACAATGACTGTTTCTTTGTAGTCATTATCAAAAACGCTTGGTATGTAATTGTACACACATAGTTACACGCAAATATGTTACTGATGATGATAAGTCCGGCAACTCCATCCTGCATCACCAATAAACAATAGAAAACCTAATGATGTTTCAAACATTAATGATTTTGCACGATTTCAGCTGCAACTTTTTTTGTCGTTACATACGTTGTTTGTGTGACTTATTTACCATCACAAACATTAATGAACTTTGGTGCATCTGTGATGTTAGGATTTTCGATTCATTAGCATAACATTTGCATATGAGTAACACTAACATCCATACAAAATTATTTAGATACTATTTCGATGATTAACCATTGGTTAACATAAGGTTTTTTGCTTTAGTGCATAGGCGTTATGATTAACCTAACGTTAAATGGACAGGGTGTTGCATCCCCATAGGGCTTATGCATTTGCATATCTTGACAATATCATCATATTCAGCAAACACTGGTGGTCTCATAAGAATAGACTGAAGGCAGTTCTCTGGTCGTTAAGAGAGGAGGGCATGATCGCAAACCCAAAGAAATGCACCTTGGGAAAGGCGGTAACAAAAAACTTTGGTTATGCCGCGGGAGTTGGCAGAATAAGACTATTAGTCAGCAAGATAAATGTCCTGAGAGGAGCTCCCATTCAACAGACAAAGACACTGCTAGCAGGCTATAACCGGAGGTTTATCCCACACTACTCCATGATTACAAGGGCCCTGGCGGACCTCACAAAAAAAATTGCCCCCTATCTGGGTAGTCTGGATGGAAAAGTGCCAGTGGCATTTGAGGAGATCGAAAAATGCTTGTCGGAAGCCCCCGCTCTTCAAAGTCCTACTTTTAAAAGACCTTCATCGTTCAGACAGATGCGTCTATTATAGGCCTAGGAGCAGTTTTATTGCAGGACTTTGACTGGGTAGAACACCCGATTCCATTGCTGAGTCTGACGTTTCCCAGGGAGGTTCAGTATACCACCATTGAAAAGGAGGCCTTGGCACTCAAGTGGGCAATTGAGGCATTGGGGCACTATCTGGCCTGGGTCCACTTTGTCTTGGTCACTGACTCAAGTGGTTGAGCACTATAAAGGACTCCAACCGCAGGTTGACCAAGTGAAACCTGTCCCTCCAGAATTCTCCTTCGTGATACGACAAAGGCCAGGCAAGGAGAATGGAAATGCCATTTCGTCTCGAGAGGGAGTGAAGGGACAGACTTCAGCCTTGGGCTACCCGCACACAGGGGGACTGTAACAAAGGCAAGCCTGTTAATAACAAGTTGGACTGTTGGGTGTCTGGACTGGCGAGGAACACTGGGCTTAAAGCTGCAGTTCAGTCAATATCCTGCATGTTTGTTTTTTTTAATAAATCAGTTCTGTAGTAAGAAAAAATACTTTTCGCATTTTCTGTTTTTAAAAAAACAACTTTGAAAGACCAATTTTCTTGTATTCTATTTTAACAGCCATTTGCTAAGGCACTGCCCCTTCATGTCCTGTCACAAGCCCTGGCACACCCCTTTGTCAGCCCTGCCCTCCCTCTAGCACTTGTCAGTTCAGGATTGCTCATGAATATTCATGAGCTTCCACTGCCAGTCAAGCAGATTATAAACAAATGCCAGCTTTTAATATGTCACCAAATTTCGACCTATCAATACATGGAAAACGAATTGAGCTGCAGCTATACAGTTCTTTAGGTAATTAGAGATTGCACACATAAAACTATTGAAGTAAAAAAATAAATGTAAAAAAAAAAAAAAAAAAAAGACTGAACTGCAGCTTTAATACGTGTTCATGTGTTTTGTTATGTACACAGACTGGGCTGATGAAAAAGCTTTATGTTTTTGTTGCTGAACCAAAGCCTACGTTTGCTTTTCCAAACACAAGTCTCCTGTCGTTGCTTCTACGTGCAACCACCTACTGCACAGGAACCTATACATATTCTCTTTAGTAGTAGATAGTTTATGTGTTTTGACTTTTTCTTACAGTAAGAAAATAAAATAGTAATTGATGTCTTAAAACCCCCCACGAAAAACGACCAGAGACAACGTGCAGAGGTGACTGGAGACCCCGAGGTGGCTTTAGTACAGGGATTCCCAGCCCGAAATACTGTTACCACTTTTTGTACATCTTAGTAAGGGGGTAACCTGTATCTTTTATACCTCAAGATGCAATCGGAAAGAGAAGGAAAGGAAAAGAGAAAACTGAATTCATACTAAATATATTCATTCAAATAAACTGCCTTAATTAACTAAAACTAAAGAGAAGCAATTAAATACAGATGTGATATAAATATATGTATGGATATTTTGACACAAATGTAGACAGTGGGGAGTACAAGATGATCTGTTACTTTATAAGGCTGGTACAAAAGAAGATACTATTAATAACTTGATCTTCATGCATAAGTAAATTCACCCTTTAACTGCCAGAGGAGAAACCTTGCTTTGATGGCTCTTCTGGCTATAAAAGGATTAAGCAATAACTTTGGGTCCCCATAAGTTCAGCTGCCCCTATTCATTACAACAGAAAGCCAGAAAGCAGGGAAAGAAAAAGCCTTGAAGAAAAATGAGTCTGCGCAGCCAACACACAAGTCTAGCAAAGGTGGGAAAATGACAGCAATCTCCAAAGGAGTGGTATAAACACTACTTACAACATCGTGATGGAAAGACTTTCGATGATTTAGTGCTGAAGTTGGCAGAAACAATTAACGTTCATCATTAACTTTCATCAGGTGCAAGTAACATTTATACAACGGAAAAGAGGTTGCAAATCCCAATAGACAGGATAAGCAGAGACTCCATAACGGGCACTCATGGTGGGTACAAAATATGTCAATTTATTAAATGTACAATTGATGAAATGAACATACAAGACAGACTAGAATAAAAACACTGAAAAACGTGTCTCGTCCCCCAAATGTCAGTCACAACAGTACTATGAATGGTATACTGTTAAACACCCCACATGCAATAATTTTAATAGAGTGTATAGTGACAAAACCAGCACCTCATCTGATATAATTCACACAGTATCCATATTATCCTGGAGGGGTTGGTGAAGAACCTCCCTAATTAAAATAGGATATTGGTACAACCAGCTGGTATAGAATGAGTAATCTAATTTGACCTCTGTATTATAGCATATAATAAAATACAATACATACTATTGTGCCAAGTGCCAAATGCATTCAAGTAAAACCTGGTGGAATACAATACTTGTAATTGCTGAGAGATATCTAGCAGCCAAAGATATATCCTGTAGAATATAATATGGTAACAATTAAGCTTGTATATAAGCTGTTATATATGAGAGTAGAATTAAAGCCAATGCAAAACATGTAAGCTCCCCATACTGATATTTTATCTTCTTAGCAGCAAACAACAGGCTACTATTGTATCCTATAAATGAGTAGCTGAACTGCAGTATGGCTTCACAGTGTAGTATCAAGTAGTCTTGATACATAGCTATAGTTGATACATAGCTATAGTTGCTTATGATTTATCAAAAATGACTAATCAACAGGCACTGTAATGTCCGTTTTTTGTACCAGCAATATTGACTTCTATAAGTCGTGCATATAAACACAGGTAAGTCCCTGCAGTTTTCACAAAAGCTGCTGTTTAGCTAGTCAATCAAACTGAATCCTCCAGATCTCCATGATATGCAGCATACGGAACTGATTCCTGGAACTTCCACAATTCACACCATTCACTGGATCAAGAAAGCAGCTCTGTCCTCGGCTCCACCAAGTGATCAAAAAACGGACATTACAAACCGCTCCGTGACATCACAGCCACGCCTCTGACACTCCCCCTAATCGTGTCTACCTGGAGGGCACAAATCACTCCAGCTAGAGGCGCGCGTGAAGCCACGTGCATGGTGGCTTACACACGCACTCCCACCAAGGACGCGGCCTTAATGAGGCTTCAATAGAAAGCCTGTATTGGTCTGAGGAATCCATCAGGGAGCTGGTTAATTGCAGCTAACGACAATTAACCAGTCTCTACCTGGCTCATCAGACAGGTAGAAAAGCCTCCTACTAGAACTGCAGCAAGATCTCTTGAGCACAGAGAACTGTGTTGAATGAAAGAGACATTGTCTTGAGCACAGGACTGTGCTGCTAGCAAGATACCAGGACCCAGCCTTCTATTCAAGGACCCAGACCTCTATTTCAGGACACAGCGGACACTGGAACCTGCCAGAGGCTGGCCCCTCAACAGGCTCCAACCCAGACCCAGAGACTGACATAAAAGGGCCCCTGCTTACAGGTACCTCTTTGGACTTTGAGGTTATAGGTTCAAAAGAGGCGTATCCTCCCAGCCCTGCAGATAGGGACTGGGAAAGTGACTTAGCTTTGACAAAGTAGAGGTAGAAATAAAAAACAAGGAGCACTGCAACGGAAGATCTGGAGGCAGATCAAAAAGTAGAAAAATAAAAAATATTTATTCAGTGAACAATGCCCATGAGAGAGCTAAAAAGCCCTCTGACGCGTTTCCCTCTTTATCAATCTGATAAAGTGCCAGGACGGCGGGAAACGCATCAGAGTGCTTTTTAGCTCTCTCATTTCACATTTCATCCTAAAAGTTATTACAAAGGGATCCAGATGATGCTTATCTGATATTTTGGACTTTAACAAGCTCCTGTTGCACCACATGGAGATTCGTTTCTCCTTTGCATATTAGCTTTGACAAAGGGATAGGATGTTTATTTATTTTGTGTTTCCTGCATTGTTTATGATGACCGGCTGAGCAAAAGCCATGGTATAATTCCCCCAAAGCTCTCTCTCTGGTTGTACCTCTGCACATGTCTCTTACAGTCAGTATCGCGGGGAAAACTCCTACATCAAGGGCATATAAAACCCTATGATCCTGAGTCAGAGGTGTATGACTTTATCAGTCTGGCATTCCAATAAGCCCTCGTCAAAGAGAATCATCTGGTTGTAAGAAGCCATACGGGCATACCAGATATTCAGGCACTAATAGTCCCAGAGATTGAGCTGGTCTTAGTAGCCATGAATAGCTCTTCCCTTTCCATAGACAGTTCAGACCAATTATTGTGAACTGTTCAATTTAAAATAGTTGAAGCCACCAGTCTACTCCTATTCAGGTTGCACAAGGTGGAGAGGGAATGTATTCAGGGACATCAATTATCCAGAAAGATCCTATTAGCATCTAAGTTAGCCATTATGAAGGCAATTAGTGGGGTGACATTAATCATATATCAGACATTTGATTATGTCACTAATGCCCGTCGGCCCCACTGGTTAAATTCAGTGAGATTGTCTGACTTAGCCCCATGGGTACATGAATTTCCCAACTTGGAGAACTCTAATTTATAAGGGCCCCAGGTTATAGACAAAGTCAAGACCAGATCAAGGTGTGGAGCCTCGTAGAGAGGATCGGTTCATCAGACCCTATGGATCGACCCAGGACAAATCTAAACAGAACGAGACGAGGAAATCCTCCTTTTAAAACAAATTAGCCTCAGACACCGAAGGATCATCGTCTCTCAAACCCATCCGTGCAGGTTGCTGTGGATGCTTTCTGCTTACCATGGAAGGGTCGTGGTAGGAAAAGGGGGTCTGAGATGCCCTGCAGCCTGGAGCAAATGAGGATTTGTCCCCGGAATTATGGAATCCCCAGAGGGCCCAAGTCTGAGGTCATGTGCCCCGAAAAGTGTCTCTCTGGTCCTGATAGGGAGAAACCCTGGAGCCAGACCAAGTGAGTGACGATCCCTTTATTCAGTAAAATAAAAGAATGCAGCAATAATGGCCTTAATAGAGCCCACAAGCATAGGAGTAACATCAGGTTATTCATCTGTAGTGTGTGTGCACGTTTACCAAGTTGGGGCGAAAGCATGTTAGCCAAGTTAGTGCAGATGCATGTTACGAAGCATTAGCACACATGCGAATTAAGGAATGTAGGAAGACTAACAATATGCACAACACGAGAGAGAAAGGATCCCTATCGATTTACACTCCTCTACTAGTTGAAAAATAAATACATTTTATTGATATAGAACAAAACAACAATAAAAGGGACGTTTTAAAAACCTGACATTAGCGCTAATGTGTCAAGTGATTACAAATCTCTATTTTGTAAAAGGGTTCATGATTCAAAACCTTTAGGTGTGTTTTAAAGTATTGGATTACAGACTTAATAACCACAATGCTGCTAGGTAAATCCGAAACTTCTAGGGTTGCTTATAGAATAATGCTTTTGTACTTATGATGCCAGCGCCCTTATATGGCAGATCTAACAATACAAGAGCACTCTGATATCACCAACTGTCAGACACTTCAACTGCCAGTCACTCTAACTGCCAGAACTCCAACTGCTAGAATTCTAACTGCCATGCATCTTTCAGCCCTATTGGCCGAGCCGCGCTGCGTGATCATCCCCTACAGCATTCTGGGGAGTGTAGTTCCCCTACTGTGCTATACTCCTAATGGCCGCTGCTTGCTACTGCGCATCCCCCCGCACTCTCCCAGCCGTCGCTGCCTATAGATAGGTAAGGGGACAAACAGGGGACCAGGGGGATCCAGGCTATACATATATTGGAAATTATTTCTCCATGGAAAATATCCTGTTACTATTGAAGCACCCCTATCTCTTTCTTGAACTTTGTTGAAAATGTAGGTCTGTTGTATGATGCTTTATTGGAGCTTCCTGAACTTTCTTTGGAATTACAAAGTCACAAATGTACTTTGTATTAGGCTCGCTCAGAAATAGAAAGAACGTTAATGGTTTTAGAATGTCAGACCAAAAAAACGGGCAAGTTCTACATCAAAGCAAAAGATGCGGTTGGATAAATGAAGTTCGATAATGTTTTACTTCATGTTGGTAAAGTTCCCACCATCAACAGGAAGCAATTTTTTTAAAGTTTAACAATATGAGATCCAGGCTATTTAGTCCGGCATCGGTATACAAAGAAAAGTGTGAAACACTAATCAGACAATCTCAATACCTTTGCATCGAACATTGGCCACAGAATTCGAATTTTACAGATGGGGACAATGAAATAGAAGAATTGGCAGATCATTTTGGATTGCATGGAAGACATACCCAGTACACTGAGAGCTTTCAGAGAATTTAAGGATAGTAAAAGAATTAACATATGAGAGGATCTTAATAAAATAATTGGGTGTGGCCACGACGGTGAGGTGAATGGCAGCTTAGTTTCTGAGCTCCACTCTCATCAGCGCTAAATAATTAAATAACTTCAATAGCAGCGCAACTTTCACAGCGATCTAGATTGCAAAACATCATTGAACATACGGTGATGGCGACGAACAAAGTAACTCGCAGAAAAACGCAACCTGTGTCTACATATTTCAAAAGAGGAAAAGCAGCACATGCAGATAAGATGGAGACCCCTGCAAAGCCCACAAAGCCTGCATTATCAGATACAGACACAGATACACCAGAAACAGAGCCAGGTGATCAGGAGATAGTGAGGCGCAAACACCTCATGGAATTCTGTGCCCAAATGAAGAAGTTTTTTAAAACTGAACTATGGGCCATAAGGAAAGATCTGGACGCATTGGGAGAGCGGACAGATGCTTTGGAAACTAAAGCTGATGAGACTACCACGGAATTGGCACAGACACAGAAAACGGTGGCTACACTCTCAGTGCAAGTTAGATCCTTAGAAGATAAACTAGAGAATGCTGAAAACAGGGACAGAAGAGGCAATGTCCGCCTAAGAGGAGTGCCTAAATCTGTCTCTGACCCAGAGGATTTCACAAATAAATGGCTGGAGCATCTATTCCCAGATAAGCCTGGCAATGAACTGCTCCTGGATAGATGCCGGTCACCCTCGCCAAAAGAAGAACCCTGGCGCCAATAACTAAGATGCTGAGACCAAAGAATAAAATACAGATGGCTCTTCCCCTGTGCACTAATGGTGCTAAAAAACGGTGTGGCACATACCTTGAGGAAGCTGGAGGAGGGCGAAGACTTTTTGAGCAAGCTGGGAGCAGGTGGGAAGGCTCAGAGGTCCCCCGGTCAGCAGAAGAGGAGAGAAGATCGCCCACTCTGACATGGAGCAAGGTGGGGGCCAACCGACCTCAGGCGGGTAGGGACACAGCGGCGCACCCCAACTGATGTCCTCCCTCTGAGAGTGGTGCCCTGCCGCTTTCAAAGAAGTTGATCCCACTCTGCTTGATTTCCTGGGTGCTCTCCGGTTCCCTCTCCCTTTCCCGCCCTCTGAATATCTTACTGCCCGGCCGAGACCCAAGTGGACCTGCCCCTAATGTGCATGGGGCTGAAACGGGGCCGCGGGTGAGGAGCTGATCCGCACACGACTCTGAGACGGCGGCCATCTTGTCCTGCTCCTTCCTCGAGCAGAGCGGGAACTGTTCTGCCTAGCGCGGGCAAAGGGAGTCACGTCGACATCTCGCGTGAAGACTGCTGGAGATACTAATTTAAAGGGGCAGCCTTAGGAGAGGCGGGGGGGGGGGAGGGATGGGTGTTTGGAGGACACTGCGCGCAGCATATTCCGCCCCGGAGGAATGAGGATGAAGGGGGGGGATGAGGATGAAGGGGGGGGATTGAGGATGAAGGGTGGGGGGGGAATGAGGATGAAGGGGGGAATGAGGATGAAGGGGGGGAATGAGGATGAGGGGGGGAATGAGGATGAAGGGGAGGATGAGGACGAAGGGGGGGGAATAAGGATGAAGGGGGGGGTGAGGATGAAAGGGGGGGAATGAGGATGAAGGGGGGGATGAGGATAAAAGGGGGGGGAATGAGGATGAAGGGGGGGAAATGAGGATTAAGGGGGGGGGGAATGAGGATGAAGGGGGGGGAATGAGGATGAGGGGGGGAATGAGGATGAAGGGGGGGAATGAGGATGAAGGGGGGGGAATGATGATGAGGGGGGAGGAGGTTGGAGGAGGGGGCGATGATGAGGAGGGAGGTGGGGCTGCGTTAGATGGGGAAGTGTGAGAGCAGGAAAAAGATAGAAGGGAAGGGTGAGAGGGAGAGGGAAAGAGGGGAGAAGGAGGGAGAGGGAGCGAAGGAAGAGAGGGAGTGGGGTGTAAGAATTCCAGTTCAGTGATATTATTATATTGAATCCAGTATATAAAGACAAAATGCCACACATACAGTATGATATTGTTTTTCATGCATATTATATTCAATATGATATTTTAATGATGGTTAATTGGTATCTTTTGATAGGACATTGACCATCCATCCCTTGTGTTTGAAGGCATACCAACGATGGAGAGAAAAGACAGAGCTCAAGTTGAGGGGCCCTTGGGGGAGGTCATGTGGGCCGGACCCAACCCGGTGCAAGTGCCCCACAACAGCATTCAGATCCTAACTGGAAAAGTGACACTCCGGCAAATTATAGAAAGTACCACTATCATGATTGACAGTCCAGAGAAGGGGAGAGAGTGTGAAAAAAGAGGGGGAGAAAGAAGGGTACTGGGTGAGTTAGTGTGTTTGTGTGTGTGTGTGTGTGTGTGTGTGTGTGTGTGTGTGTGTGTGTGTGTGTGTGTGTGTGTGTGTGTGTGTGTGTGTGTGTGTGTGTGTGTGTGTGTGTGTGTGTGTGTGTGTGTGTGTGTGTGTGTGATAGATAGGGGGTGGGTGTTAGATGGGGAAGTGTGAGAGAGCAGGAAAAAGATAGAAGGGAAGGGTGAGAGGGAAAGAGGGGAGAAGGAGGGAGAGGGAGTGAAGGAAGAGAGGGAGTGGGGTGTAAGAATTCCAGTTCGGTGATATTATTATATTGTAAGTAGGCTTGAATCCGGTATATAAAGACAAAATGCCCCACATACAGTATGATATTGTTTTTCATGCATATTATATTCAATAGGATATTTTAATTGTGGTTAATTGGTATCTTTTGATAGATTTAGTCACATTAGGAAGTATTTGGAGTTATAATGGGATTGCAGCTGTGTTGACTTATCTGAACGAGGGAGGCCCTGTGGGTGACATTTGTGTGACCATGGACAACTGTAGTTAGAGCTGATGAAATCGTAAGAGGCTATGGCATCATGTTGGATTAATAAGGAGTTCTGAAATCTTTCCTGAAGACATGCCGTATTTGGTTATAAACTTGTATGGAGGGTGCGCAGTTCGTTATCAGATATGGCATCAGTTTTAAGCTGTAGGACCTTATCTGGTAATAGAATTAGTAGAAGCAAGGTCTGACAAAGGGTTATTATCTGGATAAATACTAATAGCGTATGGCAAGTGGGAGAACAGAGGGATTACATCAGAAGGATGTGAGAGGGATTACATCGAGATGGAGGAAAGAAAAGAAAGGTTAACACCAGGAAGAAAGAAGGAATCAGGTTTAACATCATATCATCAAGATGAGAAACATAAGTATTTTTCTCAGGAACAGAATAATATGCAACCATCTTTTAAAGATATCCTAACTTATTGGAACGTCACCGTACTATTTTTGTATACGAGTATTTTTTAAAAAAATGTGCTTAGACTAGAATGCTGAGTACTGTTATGATGGGGTAATCTATGGAAAGAGACAGGGACATTTTACATGGGGGGAGAGTGGGGGAACGTAAGAGGCAGGTGCCGACGTACACACAAGGAGACAGTTTTGGGAAATTAAAATATGGCTTTATTGAGCCTGTCCCTTTCAACAATGTACAGCAAACAAAAATATACATAAGAAACAGACACCTATCCCTTGTAAGGGCTAACTAACTTCCCCAGTCCCTATCTGCAAGACTGGAAGGAAAAGCCCCTTACCAGCATAGCACCCCAAAGTCTCAAGCGGTTCCTCAAAGCAGGTGGTCCTTCAGGTCAGTGGTGTCCAGTTGTCAAATGACGTCGCGTTACCATGGTAGCGCAATGCCGTGCGACGTCTCGTGACATCTGCGGCGCCATTTGACGCTGGATTCCGAAGGAAAAGCAGGGTGGCAGACACAGGCAAGTGCCTAAGGGGGACGGATTTGTAAATCCGCCGCTGGGTAGACGACTTCTGCTTTGTGCCCTCTGGATATTCTGTCATCCGCGGGACGAATTCTCCATTTCCTCTAGGCTGAAGGGCATCTCAGCCCCCCTTTTCCTCCGCGGGATCTGCGGACGTGTCTGATCCTTCCATGGTATTTGGAGAACCTCTCTTCTTTTTTTCCCCCACCTTTTTGCTTTGGACGACTCCGTCCCATTAGGGATACTGGGGTCTCCTTCTTTGTTTGAAACTTCAGCAGTTTCACAGCATCCACCATGCTTTTCTTGCAGTTGCATTAACTGGCAGGAATATTCGGGGTCATAGAGACCTGTTTGTTCAGTGTGTACCGAGTTTAGGCATCTCCACCATCCTTGGGGTGTTGTGTGGGTGCGTCTCATTTCGGAGCCCACATTAGATATATCTTCATCTTCATCCGTATCTTCGTAGGACCGGAAGGGACACTCTTCCGTGTGGCCGTGTTCGGTACAGGAACACCATATTTTGCCCTCCATTTTGTCAGTATCAGGTGTATTCTTCCTCCTGACCTCGGGAGGCGCTATTGCAGCGATTTTCTCTATATATGCCTATACCCCTACTGGTAGCCCTACAGGTGGGCAAACTTCACTTGCAGAGTTCGTAGCTCTCACAGGCGTCTCTGTAGACTATTTCTTCTTACTTTTGTACATTCTGAGATATCAGCAATAATGTGCACACATTACAGTATTTCTCATCAGTGATACTGGATGTGCATCCTTGTGCGGGTGTTTTAAAAGTTACAACTGCGTTAAAAAAAAACATTTGAAATTGAAATACAGTATGTGATTCAAATAAGACAGTGAAAGACATCTCTCGAATTTTCTGAGTGGGACTGAAGAGTCAAACCCCACAGTGTTTTTCACGAAGATGGTTCAAGTCTGCACAGCCAGACTTACCAGTGAAGCTTAAAAAAACCCAATAAATTACTTCTCACATGCATGAATGTACTTAACAGCCTTGTCCTAATGGTCTACTTTACTGCAATGAGACCACAAAGGGCTTCTAAGTAGGAAAACTTAAATAACATTCTCTGTCTAGCGAGCAAGACTGTGTTAATTTCCGCAAAGTTCAACCTAGTCATCTCAAGAGAGCCATTTACAGGTTACAAAACCCAAGGTACGTACATGAACTTCTTCTGGAGTTCTGAATGAGCTTTTGCGGACAAACATTTTGTTAAATGTATAATTAAAGTAGCAATTCACACTGCTTTTCTTTCTTCTTAGTTACGTGAACTAGGGGTCCCCTCAGAGCTACACCAGGGACACCCTAATTCCTGAGATATTAGGACAAGAATACTTGTCCAGAAGAAATTACAATGTAGCTGACTGAGTCTGCCTTCCGTCCCTACAGAATAGAAAATAGAAAAGATACGACTTTCTATTGATAACCCCGGAGGCCATCTTGTATTTTTTTTGTTTTTCTTACTTGCGGCAAATTAAAAAACATAATCTCAGAAACTTGGATTGCTGCTTTAACCACTTCACTGCAGTGGATTCCCTGCAGGCATCTCAAGATTACAGTCCATGTTTACTAAGATGTGCTACTGCATAAGACAACTTCCAGCATGGCTTATTAAATATGGCTTTTTAAAACCCTTTAAAGTGAATGGGCTGTGGGGTGTCTTCTGACATGGAAAGTGTCTTTTGGAGTAGCACCACTTAGGAATGTGGCCCTTTATGGTCATTGACTTGAATGGGGCTTTAAAGCAGCAAGACATGTAGCACTACGTGATTTTTCCCATGTAGGTTTTTATTGCAGGATTGAAGCAGGGGGTCTGTGGAGCAGCGTTAATTTCAGCTCCGGGGACCCCCTGCTTCCAGAGATACTTACCTCCGTAGGGGGTGCAGTCAGGCAACTTGCTTAATGCCTCTGCAGCCAGGCAACTTGCTTAATGAAATGGTTTAAATGTCACGCGTCACGCGGGCCAATAGGAAGCCGTGACATCATCCTTTGTGGCTTCTTATTGGCCCGCATGACGGGACATTTAAACACGAAGGAGATACCAGCACCTCTTAAGGTGGAAAGTATCTCTAGAAGAAAGTGGTCCCCGGAGCTGAAATTAACACAGTTCAGCTAGGGAGACCCCCTGCTTCATTCCTACAATAAAAATAGTTTTTAGAAGAATTACGCAGCACTACATGTTTTTCTGCTTTAAGATGTCATATTATGGAGAAACAATTCCTAGTAAATACGGTCCTTGCTCTTTTATGCAAGTTATAGTAAAAGAACTGTTGTCAGTACACCTTTGTGCTAGGTGGCTTCTCCAAAAATACTGGACACAACCGTGAAAAATGCGGCGCGCTCGAAAAGTCGTGGGGAGGTATGTTATTTATAAATTCTCAGACCGTTACGTAATTTTTTTCTAAACTTCACTCCACGTATGCACCAAATTACACTATTTCTAATCTTCACTCCATGTATGCACCAAATTACACTATTTCTAATCTTCACTCCACGTATGCACCAAATTACACTATTTCTAAACTTCACTCCACGTATGCACCAAATTACACTGTTTCTAAACTTCACTCCATGTATGCACCAAATTACACTATTTCTAATCTTCACTCCACGTATGCACCAAATTACACTATTTCTAATCTTCACTCCACGTATGCACCAAATTACACTATTTCTAAACTTCACTCCACGTATGCACCAAATTACACTATTTCGTATTGTATTTCGTAAAAAATTCTGGGAGAGGTTTGGGATTGAGCGCCCTCTCAGCATTTGTTACAAAATAGAATATGAAACGGTGCAATTCGGTGCATACGTGGAGTGAAATTTAGAAAAAAAGGAAATAACGGTCAGATGATTTATAAATAGCATACCTGCAGTTATACATGGCGAGCTATACGGATCTTAATGCTTCTCTCCCACTACTTCCAAGAATGTTGTAACCCCCCTCATCCTCTCACCCCCTCATCCTCTCACCTCCCTCATCCTCTCACCCCCCCTCATCCTCTCACCCTCCCTCATCCTCTCACCCCCCTCATCCTCTCACCCTCCCTCATCCTCTCACCCTCCTCTCATACACTACCCCCTCCTCCTCCTCCTCCTCCTCCTTCCTCCCCCCCTCCTCCCTCACCCCCTCCTCCTCACCTTCACCCCTCCTCCCTCACCTTCACCTCCCCTCCTCCTCCTCCTCCTCCCTCACCTTCACCTCCCCTCCTCCTCCTTTCTCACCACCACCACCCCATCCTCCTTCCTCACTATACTGGAACCAGGGTCACGTGTAATGTATGAATAGCTCCAGTTAGCTTAACTCAAGCCTTCCCTCTTCCAAAGCACAACAAGTCCTTTGTCTTTCTTAGTTTTATTGAAGGAAAGTCATAGGATGAAAGGTACTTGCAGATGTAGTGTGGGTAGAGAGTGCTTCTCTGTCTGAAGTGCTGTGTATCAAGGTAAGACAGTGTAAAAACAGAAAGGCCTTGCTGGGGCTAATAGCAGGCAGGTATTGTACTCACTCAGTGTCCTGGGTGGAAAGGAAGTAAAGGCTAAGTGTCACATAGGAAAAGTATGGGACTGAACTAACTGTCAGCAGGGACAGGGGGGGAAATAGAATAGCCCATTCTAGGAGAAAAGCTGAGGTTGCTATAGCAACTCACTAACTAGAGCTGTGGAAGGAAATAATGAAACAATGTAGCCTTCTCGCATGCAGCTGGGACAGAAGAAATTACAGGCAGCTGAACTAAGGAGACAGCAACTGTCTGTGAGCTGCAAATGACACAGGAAGATAATCCTGTTTCAGGACACTCACCACCACCACCACCACCACCCCATCCTTCTTCGTCACCATCACCACCACCCCATCCTCCTTCCTCACCATCACCACCACCCCATCCTCCATCCTCACCATCACCACCACCCCATCCTCTTTCCTCACCACCCCCTCCTTCCTCACCATCACCGCCACCTCATCCTCCTTCCTCATCCTCTCCCCCTCCTTGTATCTTACCTGTGGAGGTCCTCCTGGCAGACAGGGACACAGTGGAGCTCTTCTCTCCTCTCCCACAACTACATTCCCCAACATGCAAATGGGGGAGCTGTGCACACTCCTTAATGATGTGGAGTCCTCCCATTGGTCACTCTTCTCCTTGGCTGGGAGGGGGGGGGTGATGCTGCCTGTTGCCCTGGTTACAGTCTGCAGGAGACTCACTGCCGCTTCTGAATCAGAGGTAAAAGTGGGGACCCTGCGCCCGGCCACACTTCGCTCTCGTGCTGTTGGCACGTTCAGAGAGGGAAAATACCGGACACATACATGTCTGGTATGACCTCTCATTTTTTACCGGGCAGATCGGCAAAATACCGGTCTGTCCGGTTCAAAACCGGACACCTGGCAACCCTATTTAGTGCAGTACCTCACTTACCCTCAACTACAGTACAAAAAAGTGTTTCTTCTAAGAAAGTGGCAGCAGCACAGTGAGGGGCCTATTCACTAAACTTTGATAAAATCAGTGCATTGCCAAGAAACTTTGCATTGTTTTATCGCGCTATAAAACGTGTGTGTCAAAACGGTATTCACTAAGAAAAACACCATTTTTTTAAAGTTCGGTAAAAAAAATGCAACATCGCGCTACTTGGTTTTTGTTTTTTTTTCTACGTGTTATCGCGCTATAAGTGTTTGTTTAAATGCAGCCTGGAACCTTACAGGTGATCGGTCAGTTTAAATATTCATTTTAATACTAGTGTACGGGAGCAGGACGTGCCTGAGCTGAGCCGCATTGATTTCAGCATCGGGGACCCCCTGCTTCCCAAGTTATGTTTTGCCGGTATCCCCGCCATTTTAAAATCCTCTGTGTCACGTGACTGGGGGATTTAAATACTGCAGAGATACCGGCACCGGGATGGGATCTTCGAGGGGGCCCGCTGGTCCCCGGGGGGTCCCCGCCGGCCTCCGGTATCAATCCTATGCAGTAAACTAAAATAAAATGCTTTTATGCATCTTGCAATATCTTCAGCACCAGCCTAATATACAGTATTGCAAGTTTTTATGGTCTTTGTTGAACCCAAGTAATCTGTTTTTTGATAATTTATTTCAAATGACACCATGTTATGATCACTGTTACCCAAATGTTTCAGGACTTGAATATTTGTTATTACTTCTACATTGTTTGATATTACTAAATCCAGTTTTGACCCTCTCCTGGTTGGTTCCTCAAAAATTTGGGTCGTGTAATTGTCTATAAGTACCCCCCAAAATTGTTACCTTTCATTGTAATGCTAATCTCATTGCCCCAGTCTATGTCTGTATAATTAAAATCACCCAATATGCAAACATTACCTAGTTTTGATGCCTTCGCCATTTGCAAAAGTATTTTGGCTTCCTCAATCTCACCGATATTTGGTGGTTTATAGCATATCCCTACAAACATTTTCTTTGCACTTTTACATCCACTGCTAATTTCTATCCACAATCTACATTTTCATCATTCCCATCATAAACATCTTCCCTTATTTAGGTTTTTAGATCCAGTTTAATATATAATCATACTCTACATCCTCTTCTATTTGCTCGATCCTTCTGAAAAAGGGAATAACCCTCTAAATTAACCGCCCAGTAATGAGTTTTATCCCACCATGTTTCAGTAATGCCTATGATATCATACTGCTCCATTTCAGCTATTAATTCAATCTCCCCCATTTTGTCTGTCAGGCTTCTTGCATTAGCAACCTTGCATTTAAGTTTTTTTTCAACCTGTACTATTATCTTATCTGTTCCTTCCTTTCTGTGCGCCAATTGGGTTTAGTCTTTAGAAGTTTTGTAGTATTATCTGTATTTACTATGGGTGCCTCGCTGCTTGCCAAACTTGCACTTGCCCCCATTCTACCTCCATAACCCCTTGCTATTTCCCCATCTATTCTATTTAGTTTATCTGTTTCTATCCCCTCCCACCTCCATCCTAGTTTAAAATCTCCTGTAACCTTTTTAACATTCTCCCCCCTAGCACACAAGATCCCTCTTCATTGAGGTGCAATCCGTCCCTAGCATAAAGATTGCACCTCAGAAAAGGAGTCCCAGTGCTCTAAAAACCGAAAACCCTGACACTCCCAATATCTTCACTCAATATGGCAAATCAATTGGGATGGGTCTGCTCAGAACTGGCCTGCCTCTTCCTCTTGTGTTTCTCCCTACCTCTTAGTTCATTTTAATTTCATACCCTTCACCCTCACTGCAGATCCATGCCCCTAAACACTGCTGATGAGGGTCCTACACGCTCTCCACATCTGTCACCATCCCTTTCATCCATCCCCTTTGCCATACATTTTCCACATCTTCCGACTTAGATTGTTATCTTGTTTTTTTACATGTGTTAAACTCATGGAAACTCTGTAAATCAGTATTGCCGACCCGAGGAAGAGAGGAGAATATTCCGAAGCTTGTCTTATAATATCTATTGTGAGTCCAAATAAAAAAAGTATCACCTAATACTGAAGTACTCATTTACTGTGCACTATCGCAACTGGACTACTTCTACTTAATTAATTACTTCATCTTCGTGAGAATGAAAGTTGATGGAGTAACTTTTACAATATTCATTAACAGTGTGGCGTCTAAACTACTGTAGATGATATACCACAACAGTGTTCGACAAATAGGCATAACCACACGCCCGTGGCGAGTGGATTTAGGCCGCTGATGAGCCGTGCTGCGGCTCTATGAATTCCCCTGCTCGCGCCAATTTTTTTACAAAAATAAATAATCCCCCTCCCTCATTGGGTTGACGCAGGGAAGAGGGCTGGCTGGCAGCTCTGGGTTAGCCCCTTCCCCCGATCTCCTCCCCCCCCTGCCCCTGATCTCCTCCCCCCCTGCCCCATATCTCCTCCCCCTGATCTCCACGCCTCCTGCCCCCGATCCCCGCTTGCTGCCCGGGGTGGGAGGTAGGTTGGGGGGGTCCCCGCTTCCTGCCCGGGCGGGAGGTAAGCTGAGGGGGGTCTCCGCTTGCTGCCCGGAGCGGGAGGTAGGCTGGGGGGGTCCCCGCTTGTTGCCCGGGGCGGGAAGTAGGCTGCTGCGGCAGCGGCGGTGTCCGCCTCTAGAGGTGGTGCAGCGTCCGCCTGGGGGGCGGGGGGAGGGGTGCTGCGGCAGCGTCCGCTTCCACTTTGGGGGGGTGCTGCGGCGGTGTCCGCCTCTGGAGGGGGGGCGCCCCCCCTGCCTTGCAGAGGCCCTCCTGCCATGCGGAGGGCCCGCTGCCGGGCGGAGGCCCCCATTGCCATGTGCGACCCTCCCCTGCCTTGCAGAGGCACTCCTGCCGTGTGGAGGGCCCACTGCTGACAACCTGACATGTGCGACCCCCCCCTGCCTTGCGGGTGAGTGTGTGTGTATGACAGTGGGTGAGTGTGTGAGTGTGTTACAGTGTGAGACAGTGACTGTGTGTGAGTGTGTGTGTGTGAGTGTGTATGTGTGTGAGTGTGTCTGTGAGTGTGTGTGTCTGTGAGTGTGTGTGTCTGTGAGTGTGTGTGTCTGTGAGTGTGTGTGTGTGTGTGTCTGAGTGTGTGTGTCTGTGTGTGTGTCTGTGTCTGTGAGTGTGTGTCTGTGAGTGTGTGTGTCTGTGAGTGAGTGTGTGTGTCTGTGAGTGTGTGTGTCTGTGAGTGTGTGTGTGTCTGTGAGTGTGTGTGTCTGTTAGTGTGTCACCCTCTCCCTGTGTCACCCTCTCCCTGGTGTGTCACCCTCTCCCTGTGTCACCCTCTCCCTGTGTCGCCCTCACCCTCTCCCTGTGTCGCCCTCACCCTCTCCCTGTCACCCTCACCCTTTCCCTGTCACCCACACTCTTTCTCACACTCTGGATCTCTTATTTACCCTATCTCTTAACTGCCCTATACCTACACCGAAATAACCTATACTGCTTTTTTCTAGATCTAACTCTCGAGCTTCACACGGAAGACATCGGAATCCCCCCTAAACCAGAAGACAGGTAGGGAACACCTCCCCTCCAATGTATAACATTGCGGAAATGAGGGTACCTGGACATTGAGGGACTGCGGATCAGGTAAGATCCCAGGCGGGATTGCTGCTTTAGATATTGTGACGCGGGGTTGTCCAGGCACTAGTTATGGGGTTCAGGAACATTTACACACACATACACACATACATACATACACACATACACACACACACACACAAGTAACAAGGACTAATTGTAGTATAATGTAATATAATAAATAAACTAATGTCAAAAACGAATGTTGTTCTTACTAGGAATTTATTCATTTTTTTTTTAAAAAGCGGGGCTGGGGGCGGGGCTGGGGGTGGGACTAGGGGCGGGGGCAGGCGGGACTAGGTGGCGAGTAGATTTTTTGTTCGGCGAGTAGATTTTTGGGTGATTTGTCGACCACTGTACCACAATGAAACATGGGCTTTTTTACAGTGTACTCCACTCGCGTGTGTATGTTGGGCTTCCTCCTTGTAAAGCTGCTGTTTCATTAATCATTAAACACTTAATACATTAACATCATCCTCTATGGGAATAAAAAAAATGCCAGGATAATTAACATTAAGCCTAATGTTATGGCTTCCTAATAATCACTACTTTTAAATAATATTTCTGCAATAGTAAGCAAAGCAGGGGCTGGTTATCCAGTAACCAGGGGTCTGTTTTGCACAGAGCAACACAAATGGTCGGTGTCTGAGAATATAATATAAAGGACAAAATATTGGCACAGGTGACATGTTCTTAGATTGATGCCAGGAGACTGTCTACAGATGGTGAATATGGGTAACATCTCAAGTTGTAGATGAGCAGGGAAACAGCTTGTTTTTAAGGTGACTGCGTTAGTTAAAAAAACACAGTAACATTTTTTTGTTAACAAGCATAATGTACAGTAGGAGAGCAGAATACTGATAAAAGTGGCCAGGGGTGATACTATCCTTTTGGGGACCCTAAGCCGTTATAGCCTTGTGGGTGCTTTTACTCACTATATTAATATTATATTAAGCACCACTTATGAAGATGGGAACATACTGCTTCTTATCTTAACCAAAGGATTTTCCTTCTTAATGGAAGCAGCCAACTACAGTATGTTTCTTTTGGACTTTAAAGGGGCAATCACTCCTAGGGCCAAAGTGAACTACTGTAATTCCAATTACATGTTTAAGGGGTCTCATCTTGGTAATTGATACCTGTGTTACCCAAATGTGAAACCTATAAATATTTGTAATTAATTTTTTTCAAGTTAGACTTGGGAGGGGTTTGATATTGGGATTGCACCTAATATGTTGTGCAATAAATGTTGTGCTTTTGTACCTTAATTTGCTTTGCTTTTATCTCATTTTAAAGACCTGCTATTTTTCACAAGGTGGTCCTGCCACTTGCATCTTACAGTGTACATCACTGTTTTTTTACAGGTGTTCCTGGGAACCCTTGGGTTCCCCAGGCATCCCCAAAGGGTTCTCTGCAATTTTTTTCTCTGCAAATTTTACCAAATACAGAAGAATTTAACAATGCATCTGATCTCAGGCGCGCTATTAGAGAGGGTTGGGATTCCTTACAATGCATCTGATCTCAGACGCGCTATTAGAGAGGGTTGGGGTTCCTTACAATGCATCTGATCTCAGACGCGCTATTAGAGAGGGTTGGGGTTCCTTACAATGCATCTAATCTCATACGCGCTATTAGAGAGGGTTGGGATTCCTTACAATGCATCTGCTCTCACAGACGCACTATTAGAGCGGGTCCGGGATGTGCAGTTGTTTTTAAAAAATATTCCAGGTGCTGGCGGCAAGTTTTGGGGTGCCACTGGCAAAAGAAAAAATAAAGGGTCCTTCGACAAAACTGGCTTTCCTAGGAATCAAGATCGACATGGTCGAAATGGTATGTAGATTTCCTGGGAAGAACCTGGTGGAGTTACAAGGGAGGATTGAGGGACCAATGACGGCCAAAAAGGTAATACAGAAGCAACTGCAGTCACTCCCTGGGCATATGGTGTTTGCTTGTAGGGTCCTGCCAATGGGTAGAGTATTTAACTGTGTGTTGGTCTTGGCTTCAGCAGGCGTCAAGAAGCCGCATAATTTCATCAGGGTGACAAAAGCATTACGTATATGGTGAAGAGTGGTGCTCAAAAATCACATGTGGCTCTATTAGGGAGAAAAATCCTTTCTTCTCTATGTGTAATATAGATTTTCTTCTTAGATTCTTGAATAATAGAGGATGTCCAATATGTATAGCTTACACCTTGATAAAGTGCCCAGGCACGAAATGCGTAGGTGCGTTTCATCTACCTTCACCATCCTGCTTGAGCTTGCAATAAATTGATCTTTATGATAGAGTTGCCCTGGATTTTTATTCATTCATCTTTTGCCTGGAATTTTTGGCTGTTTTCGGCTGTGCTCTGTGTCTCTCTACAGTACTTGACAAAAGCATTACGGGATGATTTGGTAGTGTGGCAGGTTTTTCTTGAGTCGTTTAATGGGAGGACATCATGGCTGGAGCCGGAGGTGCCAAACGGCGATCTAGAACTTTTTACAGATGCGTCTGGATCTTTGGGGTTTGGGGCATTTTTTCCTGGTTGTTGGTGTGTGGAGAACTGACCGCAAACCTGGGGGAAGGAAGGACCGTAAACCTGACTTTTTGGAGTTTTTTCCGGTGGTGGTTGCAGGGGATCCGTGGGGGGCGCTGCTGCACAACAAAAGGATGTTATTCAAATCCGATAACATGGAGGTGGTGAAGGAGCTGAATGGGTTAACCGCCAGCTCTCCCCCTGTGGTGTGGTTGCTGAGAAGATTAGTGCTCCTCTACCTAATGGAAAACATTTATTTTAGAGCAAAGCATGTTTCAGGGCTGGAGAATAACATAACCGATGCACTCTCTTGTTCCAAGGTGGGGTTGTTCCGGGAGTTGGCGTCAGAGGCCAATGTAGAGGGGCACGGTTGCCCAGATCATTTATTGAGCCTGGGTTTGGAAGAGTGATGGATGTTATAAGGAGGTCGTTGGCACTAACAACTTGGGCATCATACGAGGGTACTTGGAGGGAGTGGGGTGAATTATTTGAAGCCTTTTATGCCCCAATGGCTTATGAGAAGACTCCATGGAAAAAAACCCCTAAAGTTAACCCCTAGCCTAACCAACAAAACCCCTAAAATTAACCCCATATCCTACCCACTAAAACTTACCTTCTCCTAAAAGTGGCCGTGGAATTTCAGATCTTTAAGGGTGATTGGATCTTTTTTTTAAGTTATATTCCTTATGTTTATGACAAAGTGCAGTAAAGCATTGTGTTCATTATTTAGGTTAACTTATTTATTCTCAGTGTGACAGTAGGGGTTAATATGGCTGTCGTTATTAACGGTCAAGCCTGCCATTTCCCACTGGTATTATGTTATGTGTATGTATAATGTATTATGTCAACTTGGTTCCAGCATCTCGTGGACCAGGGGTTAATTTTGTCTGCAGGATAAGGCCTTGTTCAGGGTGCCAGAGGCAGGAGTTGGAGGGCGGGCGTTCGCGAGGGCAGGCGGCAGTCTGCTGGGCGATGTGTGTTCATCCTCCCCAGCAGACTTTTTCAGGAGTTGAGGAGGCGGGGAGGGGGCGGGGCTACAGACGGCAGCTTAGGGATCCAAGTTGCAGTCTTGAAATCATTCTCAAGAATGATTTCATTGGCTGCCGAGGTCCCAGTGACGCTGCTGCAGCTTCAAAAAACGACTTGGTTTGTTTATTGAAACTGTAGCCAGTGTCAACTCCGTACTTTGGAGACAGGGCAGCTGCTACCCTGACAACCAGTATTCAATTTGAATACATTGTGTCCCACGGCAGCTCGCACGTCAGCACGCCCTCCCTCCGAAGCCTGCACCCTGAACGAGGCCTTAATATTGCAATAACTGTCTGTGACCTTTCCCTGTAGCATTGTTATGTAACTAATGTTATGTTTCATTTCAACCCACCAATCAGGGGCTGGGCACGTTGACCACACCTGGCCCTGAATGTTTCAATGTTGTGGATTTAGTGTATAAAAAGGTGGTGAGGGAGTCACCTAGTTAGACTGAAATGAGCCATAAGAGTTGCTGAAGTTGTTGCTGTAGCTGAGAGAAGCTGCAGTGTCCACTCCTGTGCTGGTGTCAGGAATGGAGTCCTGTTCCAGAGGACATTGCAGGGAAGAGAGAACAGGGGAAATCTCTGAACGTGAGTCACTTCAACTAGGTTGGCAGGGTATCCCCAGTTTTCCCCGGTTGGGTATTTGTTGTCTGTTTATTTGTATAGTTGTGGATAACTTTTTTCCAATAAATTAATTTTATAAACTCTTGTCTTTCTGTCTGGCGAGTTGATCCCTGGTATTAGTCCTGGCCTCCCGTGACACTCAGTATTATGAATTAGTTTTCTTCTACACACAGAATATTCCATTAAGCAAACTCTGAACACTGCATCTTAGAAGATGCATTGCTCACATCTATTCACTGAGATGCCTTTGTCAGTCTTCCTGCGCGATTGAAAACCTAATTTTTCAATGAAACAATTAACAGCATAAAAATGCCTCCATCACGCGCTCATCAAATGAGACTACTCTCCTTCTATGAGTTTCTTCAAGCACTAAAACCTACTATATCTGCAAGTCTCCCATCATACCACTTAGACTGAAAGTAGTTTGAGGTTATTGATCCTTTTCTCTCCAAATTATTGTGTGGTGCTCTAATTATAAACTGTAATATCTTTTGTATTGTGAAAAGCTGCAGATGTTCAAACCACAAGCCAATAAAGAATCATGTCAAAAACACAGCAAATTGCATTTTGTAGGCACGTTACCAGGCTTTGTGTTCATCTGAATGCTGCAGGTTCAGTCTGCTTTTCTCTCCTACACTATCAGACAACAATCAGTGTCCTAAGGGATTGTTTTTGTGTCTCAGAATTCTGCCACAATAGGATGGAATGATTCTGCAGGTCCATGGGGGGGTCAAGCCTCATTAGTTTTAATCTGGATCTCTTGTCATAGGCTGTTGCCTGAGTGGCCACTGAAGAGGCATCATCATTTTATACCTGTTCTTTTTGTTCTTTATACAATTTATTCAAGATATTCACTGGAGGAGTACAGTATGTGTGAATGTGATGTGCTGTATCAGAGGGAAGTAAAAAGGAACATGTTGATGGGAGAGAGAGAAAAAAAACGAAGTGTTAAGGAGATGAAGGAAAGGTACAGCAGAGAAGAAAGAATCATTAAGTCAGAAAGTGGAAGGAGAAAGAGACAGCCACAGGAGAAAGAGGGAGAGAGAGGTGTATTAACAAGGGAGGAGAAAGAGGTGGGGATAAAGTGACAGAGGAGAGCGATCATGGGCAGAGAGGGATGCACAATAAAAAGAAAAAGGCAGAGAAGAAAACAAAGGGATGAGAGGACTGGATAATGAGGTGTGAGGGATGTGGGAATGAATGAAAAGGAGAGGGACACAGACCTGGGGAGAGGATTGATGAGGATAAAGGATGACTCGCTGAGGGAAGAGAGATGATTGGAGAGACAAGGTAAACATACAAGAGTAGAGACCGGAGGGGAAAGGGACGTAGGGATTAAAACAGAAGGAGATAAGGCTATAGAAAGGGAGAGAAATATCAAGAGGAAGGTTAAAGACAGTAAAAGAAGATAGATAGGGGGTGAGGTCAGTGTATAAAAGCAGACAGAGGAATTAATGAGCATGGAGCAAGGGCACTGAAACAGGGGAATAAGAAAGCATAAAGAAAGACATGAAGGGGATGAGAGGGGGAGTTGCAGAAAGGACCATGTAGATTAAACAAGTGAGGGAAGGGATAGAAAATAAAATCAACGGAGAAAAGCACGCAGAGTGAATGAAGGAGAGGGAAAATAGAGTAGGGTCATCAGAAAGAAAGGTGAAGCGTAAAGAGAGGGAGGGACAGAGACAGAGGAGGAGTCTGAAGAGAGGGAAGAGAAAAACAGGACGGAAGGAGGGGTAATGTAGTGACATATGTGGGAGGAGAGAGGCAGAGCAAGGAGCAGGCATAGTAATGAGGTGCGAATAACAACAGAAAGACAGTCCTACCCGGTAGGAGGAAGGAGAGCTGCACTTCCTACACACACAGCCTGTCTGACAGGAGGAGGAGGAGGAACAGCCTGGCGTGAAGGTGGCAGCGACCCCAGGGCATAGAGAGTACATGCACCCGGGGGCAGGGGAACAGTGACAGTCACCTCCGAGACCCTCCTCTCTATACATAAACCATGCATATATACACATAGCACTTATACATACATTGCATATACTCGCTATATATACATACGGTACATGTTATGACATAGAACACAGATACCGTGCAGGCTGCATTTGGATATATATATATATATACACAATATATACTGCCTGCATTGCATCGAGTAAAGAAGAGGAAGAAGGAAGTTGACCCAGGCACCCAGCTGTATGAAGCAACCTCTGCATGTACATGTATAGTAGACACTGTTCATATACGTGGGAGCTGTGCAGAAGTGTCTTTCCCTACTATGGATTTACAGTGTGCAGTGCCTTTGTGGCAGTGAAGAAGAGGGATGTGAAACTGGAAGGTGCACGCCGGGCTCTGGGCAGTTACTCACGGTGACTGGAACAATGTGCTGTGATAGGTAACAAAGGGGGCACTGTATATACAACAGCTGTGCATAGGAGACTGGGACCAAGGTTGAAACTCTAGAAAATATACAGTGCTTCTATTGAACTGGAGAATTGACATATACTCGGCTCTGCACACACCTGAACCTGGTAGATACATATAGTACATATAGTGGAAGAGCACTATATATATGGGTACATGTCGCGTGTACAGGAACTGTGAGGAAGTGGAATGTAGCACTGCACTATATACATATATTCATGGTCTCTGCAAACGTGGATATATACACTGGAGAAGCACTATATGCTGTGATTGTGGCTATACAGCATGTATATATGTACACACCATAAAGGAGGGCTATAACCCAGCACCGTATATCCAGCGCTGACTGGGGGTGTGTACCCAACATATAGCTCAGAAACACGGCATTGTAACAGGACTGGAGCTCTGCACTAAACGCCAGGAGCCACCTGTATTTATTGGAGAGCCCGCACTAAATCCTGGGCTGTGGATATATATCACGTACATATCATATACTGTACACACATCGAAGGAGGGCTGCAGCCTCGCACTATATATCCCCCTCTCCCCCTCCGGTGGATGTGTGGTGACCCGACCGGGTGTGTGCTGGGGATGGGCGGGCGTCAGAGCAGCAGCCCGGACAGCCGGACCCGGGCGTACTCCAGCTCGGACATCCCTTCCAGCACGGGCCGGGGACCGGTCAGGAGCCCTGTTGGGGGAGCCGCCTCCCCCCATGTCAGGTACTCGTATGTACCGGGCGGACACCCCGCGGCGGCGGGGTCGGGAGGAGTGGGACCCTCGGATATCCCGCAGCCCGCGCTGGGCTCCCGGAGCCGGTCTGTGGGTGGGATCCGGAGCCAGGCCCAACTCGGCATCACCGGAGGGGGAGCTCGGGACTCCGGCAGCAGCACGCCCGAGGAGGGCGGCAGGGAGCGGCCGGCACCCGGAGGAGGATCCCGGCTAATGATCGGATCGCTGCCCTCGCATCTCTCCCCGCACCTCTTCGGAGGTGAGTAATGTGACGTCACAGGGGGAACTCTGTGACGTCACAACGCCAGAGCTTTATTTATTGGTGTGGCAGAGGATGATACAATTGGCTGTCTGCATATATACTTTCTGTCTGTCCTGGGGTGTGCTGCGATAGATAAATAGATAGATAGATAGATAGATAAGTCTTCTGAATCCAGCTTTGTATCAGTGACAATGTGCACGAACAACAAGAACATCTGTGTTTGAGAATATTTAACACATTTATGTATACAGGCGGTCCTCGGTTATCCAAGGGAATCCGTTCTGGAAGTAGTGTTGGATAGTGAAACCATTGTAACGTGAGTCCCATGTTAATCAGTGGTGGTGAGCGTCGGATAACGCATTCAGGCATCAAAAAACAGCCCATATGGTTGCATTGTAAAGCTTTGGATATGCTATTCGTTGTAAAGTGAAACGTTGGATAGCGAGGACTACCTGTACTTCAGTTATCCCTGAGAGGCGCTTTAATCCCTCAGAGTTAAAATGTATTGTAAAGCTTGAGATATAATTAGGGATCGTGGTTTTATGTTCTAACGGAAAAAACCCCTCCAGCCGATCATCGTGCACTTACAGTTTAAAAGAAAAACAAAAACACGTTAAAAGAATAATTTCCCTTTGCAGCAGCTCAGTTACATGTAAGGCCGCGGCCAGGCTGGGAGTGAGCGCGCTCTCGCTCGTGCGCCCTGCCATGAGAGCAGAGGCGATTTGTGTCCAGCCTAGTTGCGAGTGCAGGGGGGGGGGGAGGGCGTGCCTGTGATGTCACGTGAGCGGTTCGTCCTCGGCTGAACCGCGCACGTGACCAGGGCAAATGCGACAAGTTAAAAAAATGTCTCGCCAAGCAGCTCAGCACGGAGCGCTCACGGGCAAGCGCACGCTGGTCAAACACTGTCGCAATGTGTTTGATCTCGTTGAGTGCGCTCGCTCTCAGCTTGGACGAGCCCTTAGAGACAAATGAAACATTACGACAGTATGAAAACAGCAAAAAAAAGTGCAAGGATAAACACCAAATTTGAATGTGTCATTATTTGGTACCACAGATTTTTAAATAAAATATAAAATACCGGAAAAACAAAGAAAATAAACGCAGAAAACCGTTATCCCTACATAATGCGTGCGCACGTGTGTCAACGTTTTGAATCACTTATGAGATGAAATGTAACCGTGAGTCTTCTCCAGTTTCCTGTCACATTAGCAAGATCGTGGCATGAAGATGTAAATGGTTCACCATGAGAGCAATGGGAATCGGGAAATTAAATTAGAATTAAGTTGTTGGTATTATGGTGCACCATTGAGTACTGTATTACATTTATGCAGTAAGATGTTTTCAGCATAAGTTTGCTTGGGAGTCTCAGTTGATTTTCTCAGACTGCCAGCACAGGGGCCATAATTAAGAAGCGGTACTAAACCATAAGGTATCATACCGTAAGGTATCATACGGCCCAGCAACGCTTAAAAAATAGGGCTCAGAATACTCATGGTTGAGCCAGTGCTTGTCACTTGTTTGTTGCTTGGAACATTTAAGGGTTAATTCTACATAGCCAGCACTGCTGCTCTGGACAATACAGACTATGGCCCTTGATGGAGAGGGGGTTGATGACAGCCTTACACTACACTATATACATATGTTTCAATGACATACTGTACTACTGTATACTGTATGTACATCAGGTTTGTTGTCACTTCTGATATGTGAGTGTATACCTGCAAACACATTTGTATAGATATTCAAATCTAAAGTATGTATATGATATATACCGTAAATACAAATAGCATTTTTCAGTTTGTGATGCACTATGAGTGCTCATTTGCATGTCATTACCCAGAATCCCTGGCTGCAGTGGAAGCACTGTATGCTGTGTGGTTGTATTGTATGTCTTTATTTATATAGCACCAAAAGTGTACTCAGCGCTTCACAAAGAATACAGTCCAGGGAATTATAATTATACAATAAGTGCAGCAAAATCAGACCATAGGAAAGGAATCCCTGCCCCGAAGAGCTTACAATCTAAGAGGTTTAATGGGAAACTTACAGAGACAGCAGATGAGGGAGTAAGTGCTGTAGATGGCAGTGCTTGGTCACAATGGGTGGTAGGAGTGACTGAGTGTGGGACATTAGCCATGAGTGCAGACTATTGGGATGCTTGATTTGTGGGGTGAGATTTAAGGCTGGTCAGTATTAAATGAAAAGGTTAACACCATTTACAGGTTTACATAATGGCATAACACCATTATGAATAGGGCAGTTTGGGACTTGTCTGAGACACGTGAATGTGCTAATAAGTGTTCTTTATCATTACTTAAGACTTTTTGTAATTAGGTGTCAGAAGCATCCTCACAGCACATTTTTCACAAGCTGATCTGCATGGTTCTTGCCTTTGGTTAGAAAGATATAAATATTACGTAATGACAGATGAGTATGTCAACTTACAGTGACATCATTTGCCAAACATTGTGCAGTGTTGATTTCTTTAGTTTGGGCACTGATATGGGAGCACCCACTTAACCCATTATCAAAAACCGTGAATTATTGAGAATTTATGCTTTAAAGGGCCAGTCCCATTGAGTAACATGCCTAAAAAAAAAATTATGCATATAAGTAGGTAGGCCTTGCTGCTTTAATGACTAACACAGGAATAACTAAACACAATGGTAGGAATCCTTTACAGATCACAGATGTGATCCTTAATTTCACTTCTCTAAGGGCTAGACTTGCTTAATCAGGCTTTGCCATAGTGCTCCTATTCACGTGACATCAAAGCACTCAAATTGTGATGGCACTAACTGGTGGATACAGTACAGATGTAGCCAGCTTTATTTTACCTACTGATGATGCAGAATAATAGCCAGCGGGGGCCAATAACTCTTGTTATACGTCTGTACCACTACATTTCTGTTTACAAACTTACAGATCCACATTATAAGAAAAAAAGGACTTCATTTTAAACTTTAGAGTGCCCTTATGACGAGCCTGGTACAGGCCCTATTGATGTACCAGTTATGTCATGGCATAAATGCTAGTTTCCTGGGACATGATCATGCACTAGGCCTCGTCCTGGGTGGAAACAGGCGCGCTGGCACTCCAGCGCTGCGCCCTGCGGTGCTTTTCCTGGCCGGCTAGGTGCGCGCGCGTGTTGTTGCGCGGCCTCTACATCACGGAGCTGGTTTCCCCTCATTGGGCGAACTGCTCACATGACGCGCTTGCGAGTGGCAAATTCAAATTTGCTCGCTCGGCAAGCGGCTGAGCGCCGAGCAGGCGCGCCCTCCCGCTCACGCAGGCCACGTGCATTGTTGCAACGTGCCTAGCGTGAGCGTGCGCGCCCGGGTCAGCGCCACCCTGGACGAGCCCTTAGGCTGCGCTTATAGTCTCGGCTACAGCAACGGCACCCCGCATCAAAACAAGCAAATATAATCCGGCGCGTGCGTCTACAGTGGGCACGAACACGACGGCGCGAGACAGCCACCAAAATCGCTGAAATGAATGGATTTTGATATTTACCACGACGGCCGCGCCGCGTGACTGCAATAAGCCAATCGCATAGCCTCTGCCTGACGTCACCGCCCCTTGCAGCCAGCAATATTGCAAAAACACAATTATAACTTTGGCGACGGCGACGGGTGACGTCACTGGTCGTGTCATCGCCAATGTAGCCTGCACTCTAAGCTCAGCCTTGGACCGGTGCACCCAATCGAAACACAAGCAGAACCCCCTCCACTTCCGTTTAAATAAGCAGCGGGCGGAGGCGGCTGTGTGATCACTCCTGGAGTGAGCACAGACGCCAGAGGTCTGGCGGCACATATATTTTTTTCTGTTTTAGAGCATATTTATTATACAGTATAAACCTTCATAGAATGAGATATATCACTATCAATTGTTAGTCCAAATAAAAAATAACACTGAAGCACTCATGTACTCTGCAACTGGACTGACAGCTATTTCTATTTTAATAGGAGATTAAAAAAAATAAATATGTGCAGATAATTTCTTAAACTCATGAACAGTAAGGCCTCGTGCAGGGTGGGTAGAGGCGCGCCGGCGCTCCAGCGCTGCGCCCTGCTCGGCCGGGGCGATTCCTGGCTGGCTAGGTGCGCGCGCTTCTGGGGGCGCGGCCACAACGTCACGGAGCTGGTTCGCCCTCATTGGGCAAACCGCTCACGGGACGCGCTGGCGAGCAGCAAAATAAATTTTGCTTGCTCGGCAATCGGCTGAGCACCGAGCAGACACGCCCGCCCGCTCACGCAGGCCACGTGCATTGTCGCAACGGGTCCAGCGTGAGCACGCGTGGCTCAGCACCACCCTGGACGAGGCCTAAGACTGATGTATGATGCCATTTTCACCACTAGTCAGTGGTAAGTGTTGCCAACATCAGCACCAGGTTTAGTGAAGAGAATGTGAAAAGCAGACAAACCAAATAGCTTCCGTTTCCTTTAATTATGCTGGTTATGTATATGGTTTGGATGACAGCAATGCACTTACTCACCTATACACAAGTAGAAGTGTAGATACCTGGGTCTAACTGGGTTGTATTTCAAAACGCAAGCCCATTTAGGTACATATATTGGGAGTTTGCAAGAAAACAAAGCCATGCGGACATGTGAAACATTATGTTGTTCAATGAAAGATTATCGCTTTTCAAATCCAGGCCCGACAGCCAAACTACAGTCGCAACAGAACAAAATGCATGTTAATTTCCCTAGTATCTAGCGTGGGGCTATACGTCATTGAGGAATTAATATTGCATCAACTCAAAATTTCCAGCTGTCAGGACTAAGTAATAAGCTATTTACGAAATCAGCAACTTTTTTTCTTCCTTTGTTTATGGTCACGGCAAAAAGCATTTTTTTCCTTCAAAGTAAAATAGTCTTGGAGAATCCGATTTAGCACTGCAGATTTGCTTTTATTTTATACCGGACGCAGGGGCAAAATACTGGGCTGTCCGGTTCAAACCCGTAAAACCGGACACCTGGCAACCCTAGCTGTAAGTAGCACATAATATACACTCCACACTGCTGTCGTTGGGAATAAGGCATCCATACCTTTTGAAAGACAGAATGCAGCTGCCAGATATTGATCTGTATACAGTACAGTACTATATTTAAAATCAGGTTACCGCAAACACATCTATATGTATAGATATTGAAATCGAAAAACTATGTATGTGATATATAAACATATGTACAAATAGCATTTTTCAGTTTGTGATGCACTATGAGTGCTGATGGTCATGTCGTTACCCAGAATCCCTAGCTGCAGTGGAAACACTGTATGCTGTGTGACTATAGTGTAAGGCAGCTTTGAGGACCTGTCCGAGACGTGAATGTGCTAATAAGTGCTCTTTATCATTACTAGATGTTTTGTAATTAGGTGTCGGAAGCATCCTCAGAGCACATTTTTCACAAGCTGATCTGCATGGTTCACTACTCTCTAAGGATATTAGAGAGCAGTGAGTATAACTTATTTTGTTTAGAAAACACCGTCTGCCTCTTATACGGAAGAGTATTCATTTAATGTTGCACGAATGCATCGGGAGCTTTGCGTCAAATTTGGCTCCCTGAGTGAGTGATTTGTGGAGTGATTTGTGGAGTGATTGTGGGAGTGATTGGGGGAGCAGTTGTTCTGGGCGGTATTGTAACGTGATGTATGTGAGTTTGCGTTTAATGGGAAAGTTCCCTCTGCTCCCTTTTTTCCCCATGTATACCAAGCAGGGCGTCTCCTGAGCTGAACCACGTTCATTTCAGTTCCGGGGACCCCCTGCTTCCTGAGATATTTAACTCCGTAGGTGCTGCCAGTTCTTCATGCAGGTTTAAATCGCCTGTGTCATGCAGGCCTATAGGAAGCTGCGACAGATGACTCTGCGTTTTCCTATTGGCCTACGTGACGCGGGAGATCTAAACCTTCATTTCCCCCCACCCCCTTGAGGGGACGGTTCCCGGGGGAACCTTTGGAATCAAATATCTTGGGAAGCAGGGGGTCCCCGGAGCGGAAAATAATGCGGTTCAGCGTGTGAGACCCCCTGCTTCCTTGTCTGCATAGACAAAAAAAATCTCGCCCTTTTTACTGTTGTTTTTGGTTTGTTTGTTTCTCATTGCGCCATCTGCATCATCCGGGCCTGTCGAGCTGTTAATCAGCCTGCCTAAGGCTGCGCTTATAGTGCCGGTGACGCGACGTCGCCTGAAAACAAAAGCATTGCCGGCAGCGACGGCGGCAACAAAAAATTTGGAAGCCGATAAAATTCGATTTTTCAGAAGCTGTCGCCACATGTGACAGCCTCTGAACCAATCAATGGCCAGGTCGCCAGCGACGTCGCCGAAAGTTAAATTATAACTTTTGCGTGGGGCGACGGGTAATATCACCCGTCGCGTCGCCGTCGCGCGCACTATAAGTGAGACCTAAGACATCAGCATCAGACAAGAGAAATTCAAATAGCACATTCCCCCCCCCCCCTGACTGGGCTGGGCTGTGAGATAGGCCAGCCAAATATTAAGTACATAAAAAGGCTCATCTTGTGGCCAAATTGTATTGACAGGTCCCCCATACCTGCTTCACCCCTTTGTCCTAGAGTGGTTAAGCAACAGGCGCATATGGTCTTCTCATGTTATGACATGACCATCGGGTGATGGATGAAGTTTCCTGCCTCTCCTCAACCTTTGTACGTTGGAGGTGTTATGTCACTATTGACCTTTCATAATTTTGTTTGGTCTGGTTTGTGATTTAAGGAAGGCTTAAGCTCGTAAGGATTGCATTACCCGCCTCTGTACTGTGTTACCGGGCTCGCTGGATGTACTGTGCTGTCGTTCCACTCTCACTGCCCTAACCTCCTCCTCTGCAGTCAACACTTGTTATCAGTTGTTACTTGTTATCAGCTGCTCACATGGTCACAAGTCCAGGAGCACACAAAGTCTGCTGAACAAGTTCAGTGTTATATACAGGAGGCCCCATCCAGCTCAAGATAAAGAATGAAAGCAATGGTTTTCTTTTATTTATTTACAAACGGCCTTTACTCTATTCTTATCCGGAATGCATAGTTCATCGAGAAACCCTTCACTAGTTGATTCTGTAGTAATTATTTTATGGGGCTGTGTACTGTAAATCATTTTGATCCCTGCAGTGTTGTAACTGCTGCACGTGTGTTGTCTAACCAGCCTCTCTCACACATGCAGCGTTTAATCAAATATATATGCATGCTTCTCACTATTGTACATTCTGGCCGAAATATGCTATTCCGATGAAAAAAATATTTGAAACTATGAAAGAACTAACATCTAAAGCTGCGTGATATCTCTTTCTTGCCACGACAGCCTTTGTTGGTAAGTAGCGTTAGGATTGGATTGATTGCGGACTCAGATATTTTTGAATAAACTGTGCACATGTGAAGGACGTGCAAAAAAAAAAACCAGTACAGTACTTGGAGTTTGCAGGAACAGTAAACTGCCTAACATTGTAAACCTTTCTCTACACCAGGGGTGTGCAACCTGGGGGGGGCGGGAGATTTTTCTGGGGGGGGGGGCGCGGGCGGTTCTTCCCCAAGGCATTTAAATTAAATGCCGGGGGATCGCGTGAGGCCTCAGCAACAATAAAACTTACCGTGATTCAGATGCTGCGATGTGTCTCCATGGGAGTCATGGGACGTGATGTCACAAGCGTCAAATGATGCCGCGGGTCACGTGACCTGACTTCACATGACCCCGAAGCGTCATACGCAGCTGCGAGCTAGGAGGTGGGGGGGGGGTGGGAGGGGTGTGAGCTCTGGAGCGCAGCGCTCCCCTGGTCTACACTAACTGAGACAGACAGTATGATGTTGGTTTTGCTTTTAGAATCCAATTATTATAACGATAGTGGTGTGTGTGGTCAGTAGTTTAAATCCAGGTGATTGCAGTCTTATTTTGTTTTTTTTTGTTTTTAAGAATTAGAGACGCGGAAGGATTTTTAAAATAATTTTTAGCAGTGTACCCTTACAGTCTTTGTAAAACACACCCTAAATCAGGGATGGCCAATTCCAGTCCTCGAGGATCACCAACAGGTCAGGTTTTCAGGATATCCCTTCGACTGAAACCACCTGTGCTGAAGCAGGGATATCCTGAAAGCCTGACTTGTTGGTGACCCTTGCAGACTGGAGTTGGCCACTCCTGCCCTAAATATTAGAGTGAGTTTAAAGTGTGGCATTTGTCCCTCTTCCTCCTCAGCATATTTGCCCCCCTTATTACGAGAGTGGGGGAAACATGATTGACATTCCCACCCAACATCTTATTCAGTCCCGGCTGCAGCATTCTCAGACTCTAGAAATGCAAAAAAATAGACTTATATTTCAGGAGGCATTTGAAAAAATGCATATTTATAGGCGCTAACTTTTTGCACTTATCACTGCCACTTGTTCACTCCGGTTGCGTGACATAGCACAGATCTGGTGCTGCCGCACGGAAAAGTTGACGTAAGTGGGGCTGTTCGGCGGTTTATAGAATAAGGGCCTTGGCGGCTGAAGCTACCTTTTGACTTCACATTGGACTGTTCTTCTTTGAATTTTGTCATCATTTATGTGCTTCTGTTTTTTCCTTAATTTTTTTGTAGGACTAAAATACTCGCCCAAAAATGTTAACCCCCAAAAAATCCCATCAATTGGAGTTTAATGGTTGGAGGACAATGTTAATGTCCTGCTATGTTTACGCCGACATCCTGTACACTGCATGCCAAGTTTCCTCCCATGCAGGTGTGATTAATGCACTTGTCAACTTGCCGTTCCCACCCAAACCAAATGTGTGGAACCGGACTGTGGCAGAATACTTACCCTTCGATTTAGCAAAGAGCACCCGAGAAGAAACTAATATAGAACGGTGGGAAGTTTAGGCCAAATCGGTTCAGCTGTTTTTTGCCGTAAAATAGCGTCAAAATAATGAGTCGGTGCTTTTGCAAACGCAGCATTTTGGACAATGTTCGTGCAGAAAATGTAGCATTTAATATTTGACCTGCTACCCTGGGACCAGACGTTTCCAATTTCAGCCCTGGTCCAAATGAAAATCCCCTCCCACGTGACACACCTAAAATAGATGTAGCAAACTCAATACACTTGAAGAGCTATGTCATGTTTCAAAAGTATAATTTAAAAGGAGCAGTTCTGTTTGGCTGGTTTTTTTTGCTCCCTCTTTTTTTTTTTAACATAGGAAGCAGGGGGTCTCCGGAGCTGAACTGTGTTAATATCGCGTCCAAGTTCCCAATGTTCCCGAGATACGTACTGGGGAAGGTGCCACAGTAGCAGCCTCTGAAGGTGGCAAGTTTATGGAAGCCGCAACGTAATCCGTCGCAGCTTTTGCCGCGCGTAACGCAGTGAATTTAAATATCAGGAAGACACCTTCTATGGTAGGTGTCAAGGGCAGTGATTTTCAACCGGGGTTCCTTAGGGGTCCCGCGGCCGCCAGGGGGGAAGAGCGGGGAAAACTCACCCAGCCGGTCTGCCCGGCGGTGCAGTGGTACTCCACGCAGCAGTGAGAAGTTCAGCAGCAGCTGCCGCCCGGTGGCTCTGATCCTTCCTCTACCTGCTGCTGTCGGCGCCGGAAGTCGCGTTCAACTTCCGGACGACAGGAGGAGGGAGCGCAACACCGCAGGCCCCAAGGTAAGAGAGGTGTGTGTGTGCGCACACTATCTCTGCTGTTCTCACTGCAGGGATTGTTCCTGCGCGTGCTGGCAGCTTCCCACCATAGAGCAGCGCTGCTATCAATAGCACGCCAGCGGCAAGCACACAGTGAGCAGTGACAGAGGGGGAAGCTCTCACAGACCAATGGACCTCTACACTAGTCCATTGCATTAATAACTAAGATTTATTTAATAGTGTAAATTGAAGTGTTTGGTGGGTGTAAAAAAAAATCAGCCAGACATATTTAAAATTGCTGTGTGTGTGTGTAAGAGAGGGGGAAGAGTGTAAGGGTAGAAGAGAGAAGGGGGAGATTGTAAGGAGAGAAGGGGAGAGTGTAAGGGGACAAAAGAAAGGGGGAGAGTGTAAGAGAAGAGAGTATAAGGGGGTGAGAGAGCGTAGGGGGGGAATGTGACAGCGGGAGAAAAGAGATGGGAGGGAGAGAAAAGAGAGGTGGGGAAGAGACAGACGGGTGGGGAGAGAAAAGATAGAAGAGGGGAGAGAAAAGAGAGACGGGGGGAGAAAAGAGAGAAGTGGGAGGATTGGGGTTCCCCAGAATGTAACAATCTAAGGGCTCGTTTAGGTTGCCAGCTGAGGACTCGGAGGGGGGCGGGAGGCAGGCAGTGCTGGGAGTTTGCTGGGCGACATGTGATTATCCCCCAGCAGACTTTTCAGCGTTGGGGAGGGGGCGGGGCTACAGACGGCAGGGTAAAGTATCCAAGCTGCAGTCATGAAATCATTCTGAAGAATGATTTCATTGGCTGCCTTGGTCCCTGTGACGCTGCTTCAGCTCCAAGAAACAAAATTTTCGTTTACTGAAGCTGTCGTCAGCAGCAACTCCTGGCTTCGGAGGCAGGGCAGTAGCTACCCTGACAACAAGTATTCAAATTGAATACTTTGTTGCTCACGGCAGCACGCACGTCAGCACGCCCTGCCCCCGAAGCCAGCAACCTGAACGAGGCCTAATTCTAGGGTTCCATAACCAAAAAAGATTTAAAACCACCGGCCTAGGGAACCAGTGAGTCGCTGGAGTAGAAATTAACGCGGTTCAACTCCAGGGGCCACCTGCTCCCCACCTATATATAAAAAGAAACGGCGACCCAAGGGGGAATGCTTCTTTAATTTGTTCTATAAAGAACTCTTACGCTGATCCCCCAAATGGTATCACAACCTACCACGAATGTACACTTCTCTATGACTACTGCAGTTACTATAACTACAAACGACACATTTCTATGTAATAGTCATAGCATTTTTTATGGCATGTGTTTCTGAATACATGACACTACCCATAAAAAGTTTAATGAGTGAACTAAAGCAACGGTACTTTGTTATGTGGTAATGTTTGACGTCCTTGTGCTTTTGGACATTGACAGGCCCTTAGTTTGTGGTTTAACAGCCTTGTTGCAAGCCTCAGGGGAATTTCCATAAACAAGAACTGTGAGCTTGGTCTGCACCGAGCAAGTCACTGCCTCTTTCTGTCGCCCCTTCCACTGCCTTTCTGTGCAAGTCGTACAAGTACTTTAATAAAGCCACAATCCAAGGGCAACATATGTTAAATTCACAATAAAATGAACGCATTCAGGAGTATCAGAACTTGTCAACCTTTTGAAATGTTTATATATATATATATAAATATTCTATATAAATATAGTATATATATACTGTATATTGTTTATAATATACATTTTTATAGCAGCTCATTAAACGTTTTACGCCTTTGCTACGAACTCCAGATGCACTGCCCTCCCCCCCCCCACCCCTGCACTTGTAATAATGTACCTTTTACTCCTAATTTGTCTGTAAGCCTCCCAACATGACATTTAGGGGCCTATGCAGAGAGCAGCGCTTTTTAAAATTGGAGAGGGGAATAAAAAGTAGGTTTAATGGAGAGTTTTATTCTCCATATGCAGAAATGGGCGAAATCCGCTATTTTTAGCATTACTGCATGTGGAGAATTGTAAATGAGGAGATGCGCGCAGCTGAAAGGGGAAAAAAAACGCGCATTTTTTTTTCCCTATAGCCGGCGAGCTTTGGCGGAGAAAATTGACGAAAATCGCGCCAAAAACAGCCGCTAGATGGCGAGCGCGCCTTTCTGAATTCGGATACTTTTCAGACTGGCGAGATGTAGTTTCTCGCCAGCCGCGCGGCGAGATTTTGAAATAGAAAAAAAAAATGGCGCGTTTTCCCTAGCTCGCGATTTTCAGCTGTTTTTAGCGCGATTTTCTCCGGAAAATGGCGAGATTTCAAATAGCGCTGCTCTCTGCATGAGGCCCTTAGAGTGTAAGCTCTTTGGTGACAGGGTCTCCTTTTCTCCTTACACACGTTTTCATTTACCTGTTGCACTTTTTCCCATTGTTTGTGATTTATCTACCTCCTATTGTAATGTTGTTAAGCGCTGCGTTATATAAATTAAAAAAAAAATGATACAGCTAAACCCCGTTATAACGCGGGTCTCGGGGTCCACCCCGAGACCACCGCGTTACTAACGGGGTCGCGAGAAAAAAAAATGGCCGCCGCGCTTTAGCGCATATTCATCCCGCGGGACAGGAGATGGGAGCGGGCATGTCCCTCCGCTCCCCGCTTCCCCCTGTCACCGCGGGACAGGCCGCGGGGCAGGAGATGGGAGCGGGGATGTCTCTCCTGTCCCCGCTTCCCCCTGTCACCTCGGAACAGGCCGCGGGGCAGGAGATGGGAGCGGGGATGTCCCTCCTGTCCCCGCTTCCCCCTGTCACCTCGGGACAGGCCGCGGGGCAGGAGATGGGAGCGGGGATGTCCCTCCTGTCCCCGCTTCCCCCTGTCACCTCGGGACAGGCCGCGGGGCAGGAGATGGGAGCGGGGATGTCCCTCCTGTCCCCGCTTCACCCTGTCACCGCGGGACAGGCCGCGGGGCAGGAGATGGGAGCGGGGATGTCCCTCCTGTCCCCGCTTCACCCTGTCACCGCGGGACAGGCCGCGGGGCAGGAGATGGGAGCGGGGATGTCCCTCCTGTCCCCGCTTCACCCTGTCACCGCGGGACAGGCCGCGGGGCAGGAGATGGGAGCGGGGATGTCCCTCCTGTCCCCGCTTCACCCTGTCACCGCGGGACAGGCCGCGGGGCAGGAGATGGGAGTGGGGATGTCCCTCAGGTCGCCGCTTACCTCAGAACCATGCTGCCTGCATGGAGGTTGTAGCGGGGGGTTTCTTCTCCCCACCGCTGTCCCCGGTGCTCCCGCTGCCTGCGCGGGAGGAGGGGGGGGAGCGGGTGGTGGTGCTGGTCGCGGCCCGTCTGTGTAGAGTGAGAGAGTGTGTGTGTATGTATATATGGGAGAGAAAGTGTGTGTGTGTATATGGGTGTGTGAGTGTGGGTAAGTGTCTGTGAGTGTGTGTAAGTGTCTGAGTGTGTGTGTAAGTGTGTGTGAGTGTGTGTGAGTGTCTGTGAGTGTGTAAGTGTGTGTGAGTGTGTGTGAGTGTGTGTGAGTGTGTGTGAGTGTGTGTGAGTGTCTGTGAGTGTCTGTGAGTGTCTAAGTGTGTGTAAGTGTGTGTGAGTGTGTGTGAGTGTCTGTGAGTGTGTAAGTGTGTGTGAGTGTGTGTGAGTGTGTGTGAGTGTGTGTGAGTGT
Source organism: Ascaphus truei (assembly GCF_040206685.1). Lineage (NCBI taxonomy): Eukaryota > Metazoa > Chordata > Amphibia > Anura > Ascaphidae > Ascaphus > Ascaphus truei. The sequence continues at coordinate 374,230,352 of NC_134484.1, read as the reverse complement.
GTGTGAGTGTGTGTGAGTGTCTGTGAGTGTCTAAGTGTGTGTAAGTGTGTGTGAGTGTGTGTGAGTGTCTAAGTGTGTGTAAGTGTGTGTGTGTGTGTGTGTGTGTGTGAGTGTGTGTGAGTGTCTGTAAGTGTGCGTGAGTGTGCGTAAGTGTGTGTGAGTGTGCGTGAGTGTGGTCAGTGTGTGTGCAGTGTGTCAGTGTGAGCAATGAGCAGTGTGTGTGCAGTGTGCAGTGTGTGTGCAGTGTGGCAGTGAGCAATGAGCAGTGTGTGTGCAGTGAGTGTGTGCAGTGTGTCAGTGTGAGCAATGAGCAGTGTGTGTGCAGTGTGCAGTGTGTGTGCAGTGTGGCAGTGTGAGCAATGAGCAGTGTGTGTGCAGTGAGTGTGTGCAGTGTGCAAAAAAAAAAAATGTAAAAAAATTTTTTTAAAAAAATATTTTTTTTTTTTTTTTTTTTTTTTTTTTTTTAAAACGGGAGCCACGGGAAAACCGCGTTATAACCGAATCGCGGTATAACGAGGCGCGTTATAACGGGGTTTAGCTGTACATGCATACAAATAAATGTAATAGTAGAAATTTCCAACTCTAAAAAGCACACCATTAAATCCTACATATACTGCATACATATACTGCTTTTGCTTCAGGCTAATTTGGGGGATTATACTTAAAAGGTATAAGAAATCAGCAGTGATACCATAGCTGGAGAGAACTGTTCAAGCAAAACTGGGCCTGTTGTATTTAATGTTTTGTTACTAGAAGACAAAGACACCCTATGGACAGCACTCGTTGTGTGTGATAATGTAATGGTGAGTAATTTAAGATTATAATACTTTATTTATGCTAGTTAAAATTAATGTCAAAAGTGTTGAAATCAATGGACAACTGAGAATGGTAACAAAACACATAAAACAGACAAAAATCCACAATACTAAAACTGAGATCTAGGGGGGAGGGAGAAGATCTAACCTATCTGCTGATTAGCAGAGAGAAGCTCACATAAACAAAATAGTTAACCCCCTAGTTCAGCAATGATAAAGTTAAAAGGCCTGTAAAATAGATACAGGTGACGGTGGACTGACCATGCGTATGTATATACTGAAATGCTATGCAGAGTATATAACAGTTGAGTGAGAGCTCACTAATGCTTTTAATGTTTTGACATTTGGCCATTTTTTACTCTATCCGGTAACATTGTGATGCGTTTCCATAACACTGGCAATCAGTCATGCCGATATCATTGAAAGGCGCTGTGAGTTCTCCATATGCCAAGCACAGGCGCACTCTGATGATGAGGAGGCGGTTGTCGATTGGCTGTCTTGTGGGGTCAATTTCTTTCCATTCCACATCTTGAATATTCTACTGGTCCAGAAACATGCATGATGGAATTCATTAGAGCAGGGGTGCGCGCAAGATTTTTTTTGGGGGGGCGCGGCATTTACAGAGGTCCCGCATTCAGAGCGCGAGGCCTCTGTTATTCACTTTCCCGGCTTCAGTCCACACGTCTCCATGGCAATGCAGTTACAAAATGCAACAGTACCAAGTGCTGTCCTGTTTTCTTACTTGGTTTTATCATTTCAACCTATATTTCAGCAATGTATGTATGTCTTTATTTACATAACGCCATTAATGTACATAGCGCTTCACAGCAGTAATGCACGTGACAATCCATATAAATAACAAATAATTTTGTTATTAACCGCCTGTTAAAAGTAGGAGTTTGGGCAGAGATGTAGCTTAGGCCCGGGCCATAGAGGGGTGAGGAGATCCGAGCCGCGCTGACGCTGAGGCTCGCCTGCTGAAATCTCCGCGATTTCATGCCCATACAGGCGAGCCAGCGGGCGCGATCGGAGCCGGGGGGAGGTGGTTGGAGGAGGGGCAGTGACGTCGCTGGGCCAATCGCCCGCGACGCACTGACGTCGACGTCACGGCGCTGTGACGTTGACACTGCTGTGCTGTGATTGGAGGTTTTCAGCCGACAGCGCGCTGAGAAACAGCTTGGCGCTCGGCTGAAAACTCCAACTCGTCAGCACGCCTGCGGACGCTCGCGTGAGCCCCCTCTCAAGGCATCCTCATTGAGGATGCAGGGGCTCATCACTGAGCGTCCGCACGGCTCAGCACGACCTGTCCGTCTATGGACTCGGCCTTATGTGATTGTTGTGCAGCTCTTCAATCTGGAAAGAGCGGTGTGTGCAGCTGATTGCTGACATGTGCAGGCCTCTTCCTTCACGTGACTGCACTTGTGTCCTGTAACAGAGCTGACGTTTATACACCTGAATAGGGCAGGAACTCTGGGCAGGCAGCCTAACATTTGGGACATTCTTTCTAGCACACTGAATATTGAAGCCAAGGCAAATAAGGTGCAGTGCCTGGGAAATGGTGGAGGTGGCATTGACACCTTTTAGGCCCGGATACATCAAGCGGTGCTAACCTAAAAATGCAGTGTTATCGGACAAAAAGTGCCTTATTTTTATTGTGCAATAAATCAACGCTGCACCGGCAAAAGTTAAGTACTTTTTTTATCGGATCCGTTAAAAATATCGGATCCGACAAAAAAAAAAAAAAGGAGGCCAAATACTGCATTTTTGGGGTAAAAACTGTTATTCATCATGTTCTGATATTTCTCGGAACGGGATTAATGGCAGAAAGACAGCAAATAATTTGTCACCAAGTGCAGGCCAGCGTTAGCCCCATCTTTTCTGTGTATATAACGGCCAATATACTGTCCATTATATACATAGGCCAGATACTGTACGCTAAACCAACCTGAAATAGGTGATGAAATAGTAATTAAAATACATTACAGCACATATTAACCCTTTAGTAGCCACTAGTCATTGGTTTCCATGACTTGCTGACCACAAAGGGTAACAAAGGGGTTAATATAAGCATACCACTACCTACCTGCTACCTTCTTGACCACATTTGTAACCACTAAGGTAAGCAAGGGGTTAGCCCCCCCTTCCCTCCTGCCACCCCCTTCCCTCCTGCCACCCCCCCTTCACTCCTGCCACCCCCCCTTCCCTCCTGCCACCCCCTCGGGAGGCCTTACGACTCCTCCCAAACAACCCCCCTAACTTCCTTTGAAGCAGGAAAACACGTGACATTATATGTGTATTTTTTACATAAATCAGTTCCATAGTATTAGATAATAGTAATTTTTTTAAAATTCAACTCTTAATGCCATTTTTAATCAGGTTTAAAGCATCCTTTGATTTCTATAGCAGATTTTAGCCACATCCCCAGCAGTGCAGGATATTTGCAACTCCAAATATTTCCTGTTTGTGATCATTTGTTGGCAATGTTCCCAGCAGTTTGAGCTGCAAACTGTAAGAATAGATAATGCTACCTTAGTAATAGAAGGATACATTGTAGCTGCTGAGTTACACTGACTGAAGGATTGTTAGGCACACTATCAGGATTGTTACAGAATTATACATTGTCACATGCTTTACATAAAGCAATAATACACCTGAGAGATATGTGACAGTGGAACTTCCCAGCATCTGGGTTAGTTCAATGCTAGAGCTGCTCCCCTGAATAGCAGACATCGCGGGTTCTATTCCCATTGGGTCTGATACTGGTACCCCCTTCCTCACAAGGGTCTTGAACTGATTGGTCTTAAGGATATATTTTAAGATGTGTGACTCATTTAAATATACTTTGTATAGACATTAGCATACATTATCTTCCATGGTACCTCAGGTATGTTCAATTTTTAACACAGGTGTTTCTCCCTAATTTATTTGGAGGGAGGTTTGAGGGGACATATATACATCTGGAGATACCACCCCTTCCCCTATTTCAGGCTCTGGAGGGAAGTCGCACGTTAAGTTAATTTCGCTCATTAAGCAAATACAAACTAGCGCGGTATGACTTTTTTTTAACCAAACGCTAAAAAAAAAATGCTATTTTTCTTTTTACACACATTTCATACCGTGAGGTAGGAACATGCGAATACGTTCGATGTTACAATGAACTTATCGAAGTTTAGTGAATAGGCCCCTACCGGGTATATTTACTATGCCATAAAACCAGCGTCTAGTGCAGGCGGACACTTTACAGCTAATCTGCAGTGTGCCAACCTCCGGAAAGCCCCTAGTTATAATCTGGCAACGAAAGGGTCAAAGTCAAATATCCTGAACATTTCAAGCCCTAATGGCTTTTCTTTGGCCCTTTCCCACAAGAAAAACATTGGCACATCTCCTGAGGATTGCGCTCTGTCTGGTACATACTGTAGGAAGGTGGTCTGGGTGTCTACGCACTGTGTGGCTGTGGTATTTTTTTTGGTAGCAAAATAATTTTTGTCCTTTGTTCTCTGTCTCTGATATTATCCTCCATGATCTGTCCTCATGGGACTACACAGAAAGATGAGTTCTACCTTTGTAATATCGGCATTTTATTGCTAGACTATTAAGTGTTGTTCTCAAGTGCTGGATTGGCACACACTGCTTTAACGGAGTGATTCCCCTGGCACTACGTTAGCATGTACTGCTAGATAATTGAATGATGTTATACACCACTGTAACGCACAGGATTTAAGTGTTAAGCACTTCTCGTAGTGTAAACTGGCACACCACTATTGACTGGCGGACATTGCTAAAATAATTGTAAGTAAGATATGCAGATATACTTTCATGCATTGGAACCTGTGAAAAGGGAAGTATACTCATTTTTGGAACAGGATGCAGATAAGTAAAACATTCACTGCAGGGGTAATTACATCTTTGTACGGAAGTTGATTACATCGATAACTTGTGTAACACCTCTTCCCCCCCCCCCTCCCCGGCTAACAGAAGAGGGCCACACCAAAGTATCTAATGTCTATTCAGGTGTTGCTTAAGGCTGCGTCCATAGAGGGGGGAGCAGTGCTGAACAGCGCTGACGCTGAGGCTCGCCTGCTGAAGCCTGTGCGATTTCATGCACATGCAGGCGAGCCAGCGGGCGCGATCGGGAGGCGGGAGGAGGTGGGGGGAGCGGGGGGAAGTAGGGGGAGGCGGTGCAGTGACGTCGCTGTGCCAATCGCCCGCGACGCACTGACGTCAACGTCACGGCGCCGTCGTCACGGTGCCGTGACGTTGACGCTGCTTTGCGCTGATTGGATGTTTTCAGCCGACAGCGCGCTGAAAAACAGCTTGGCTGTCGGCTGAAAAATCCAATGCCTCAGCACGCCTGCGGACGCTCGCGTGAGCCCCCTCTCAAGACATCCTCATTGAGGATGCAGGGGCTCAGCGCGGAGCGTTCGCACGGCTCAGCGCGGCTTGTCCTTCTATGGACGCAGCCTTAGTGTAGGTGATGCTCAGTGTCTCTCATTTACCTTGTTTCTCAGGGTGCTGGCATTCGTGCAGGGCTTGTATCGTCCCCTCTCTTTAAGGGGTGGCATTTCCCCGAAATGCACCTATTTCAAATAAACCTGTGACATAAGATATTTTAGCGAGGGTTTGAAAGATGCATTCTTAGGTGGAAACTCTCAATGGGGGTCTTCATTGAACTGCAATAGTGCTGGGCGGGGCACTATCGCACCGAAACTCCCATTGACGTCATGATTAATAATAACCCTGTATGCTTTCAATTGCTACATACGTATTCTCTCTATGTTTCCATGACACTATGGAATTTTCCCACCACTGCTGAACCCAGAATAATACCGTGTGGGGAAGCATGGGATGGGATGGTGGTCTGGCTTCCTGCCGCGTATCCCAGTGCAATCTGGTTTACGGTAGTTCTACACTTGAATGGAAAATGGATTAATGAAAAAACTAGGACTGGATCGCAGTGTTGGCATGGAGGTAGGTTGTACATACTACAGGGGGCATTCCTGTAATGTCATGAAGTGATTTTCATACGAGTACCTGAACCTCAGCAGACTGGTAGTCACACAACCCCAAGGTGGAACAGGAGGCTCAAATAGGCGAGGGGCTTACCAGTCTTATATCATGAGGGCTAGATTCACTAAACCATTAAATCAGCGATGTTACCTAAAGCAGGAACAGACATTTTTTTCCCTGTGTTAACGCCCTAATCAAAAATATAAAATGGAATAACAATTACGGGCCGTACTGGACCCCATTGATGTCGCCTTAAGATCACATTATTTCAGGATAAGGCTACATTATCTTGAAGTAACATGACGTTACTAAAGTCTTGGCGTTACCCTGAAATAGGGCTTGGAGGGGAGACAATTCCAAAGCGACATGTTAAAAAGTTAAATAAACGTAATGTATTAATATATATATAATAATTTGTTATATTAATATATTAACATCTTGGTAATTAACTAATTTCCATACTTTTTTTCCATTGAATTTAACTCACACTGTATGATATGCGTTATTTGATGTGATAACAGGTTAATGTAGTAGAAGGCGTATTCCCCCCACCTGCAATGCGTACTTACTCTTATCAGTGTTTAGTGAATCCGGGCCTCTGTGCCCTGATACTGCTCATTCTTCATTCATTTGATGCAACATTGTGTATGAAATCCCCATCGTTTAAGCTGCAGGAACGTTCAGGTATTGAAAGGGTCAAACCACAGACGTTCATTTCCGTTTTCTTAAACTCAGATGCGCGCCGACCACACACAGATGTGAAAGTACCTGTCTCTGCACTGTACTGAGAGAGCCATGTCTTGTTGACAGATGGAAATGAGCTCAGTTTTAAATCAGTAATAATAACTCATGAGAACCAAACACCATATTAGCAAAAAGAAGAAGAAACTTGGCTATACTTTAACTCAGGATTAGTATCAAATGATACACAAAGGTTCTACCTATGATTATAAAACAGAGTAGTCAAAAAAAGAAAGGGACAAAGAAATCCATATAAAGTGCACACTATATTAATTTATTACTAATAGTTAGTGTGCGCCTTTGTATATGGATTTCTTTATCCTCTTCTTTTGGAACTTTTTTGTCCGAACCAAATGCAGTGCAGTGCAATCTTGCATTTCTTTCACATAGCAACGGTCACCGTGACCCAAAGCGAATGCGGCCTGCAACGCCAACGCAGTTTCCGGCAGCACGTTTCTGCTTCCCCAGCAGTGGCAGCAGCTTGCACAGGGGAGAGGCGAGAGAGTTCTGAGTTGTGTCATTATCTAATGACATTTGGATGAGGAGACACACAGAGATAATAAGGCTCTTCATCTGGTTGTTGGTGGAAAGTGTGAAACTTGATTTAAAAGGTAAAACAATGCAAACGTGAATAAGAACAGACTGTATAAATCGCTTGCCAGGGCTAAGAGTCATGTTTCATAATCGACGTAATAAAGCGCAGCGTATAATGCAACTTTTTTTTTTAGGCAGTGGAGAGATGAATTAAATAATTATTTGCAAAAAAATAAACACACATCTATCTATGCAGGGCAATATTTACTAAGCAGCGATAGCAATAAGACACTCTGACACCTTCAGGACCATTCAAATGTCCTAAAATCTATGGGCAGGTGAAATAGTTCCTTTGCTGTTCTTTGCTTGGAAAGTTATTATGTTGCCATCCTTAGTCAAACAGATAAAGGGGCAGGGCACTGAATATCTAGTAAGCATGAATTTCAGAGGACCCCATGAAAAGAAAAGAAGAAAACATTTTTCAAAGGTTACAAATAAGAACATTCTAAGGGTGATTCGTTATTTTTAAAGCAGCGCTGATGGTTTTTCTGCATTTAACCTGTTTCAGTCTGGTGTAAAGTATTGTTGTATTGCAGTGACACAGAGCCGTTATGCTGTCTCCTAATTAGATATCAGACACTGGCATTATTGCCCCAGGAGTATGACACAACATGACCTGTGGCTGCCCCACTTTCCCCCCCAATCACAGGCAGGGACACATATAAAACGCCACAATGTATATGGGTATAAGGGCCACAGCTTTTATTGAACTCCAACATATTTATATAACCCGTATACTGAACCGTGCAAGACTGCTGTGTCTTGAGCCCACGCATACGCATGACTCGTGACCCCCTCAGATGACCAGATAACCGGTTCAGCCACCATGGCAATACCTACCAACTAGGCATTACGCCATGTGACCAAACAAACCAGGGCATTCGCCTACCATCTGCCCTAGGACCCAGTCTGGCACCCACAAAACCACCGCCAGCTGTGACAAATGAATATTAAAAACAAACCCTGACATAACATAGTTCACTTGTTATTTCTTATTTATTCATTCTTCTTTATTCACTTTTGTATTTTTCATTTTTCTTATTAAAAAAGTATTACGCATTGCACATAAAAAGGAAATACACCACATATATAACCCACAATCACATACTGACAAGACCTGTAAACCCATCAGCAGCGCACCACCGGGCATACATTATTGGTGCCAACCCAAACCTTTAACATTGTTTGCTGCTGTGCCAAGGGAAAGGAGGTACAGCCAAGGCACCATGTTATACTGTATACCCTAGGGGCTTCTCCTCCCCCTGACACGAGCCCTTGCAAAATGACCCTGGCCAATGCCCAGCCAGAAGGGGGGTGGGGAGGCACCACTGGCCCTGGCCGCAGATTGCCTAGGGCTCAATGCTAACTTTCCTGACAGGCAGAATTTAACAAGGCTGTTTGTCCCATTTATTACCACAGGGCCCTTTCACGTTCTCATCAAAGGTACACAATGAAAGAATGATAGTTGTTGACCTTGCACCCCTTTTACTCACTGTACTGGACTAATAGAAGTGGAGCACCAAATGCTGTCAGGAGTCTACTCCTGTCTTAGATACCATGTGGAGAATTTATTTATGTATAACAACATTTATATAGCGCCCTTAACCAGAGCGCTGTACATTAGTTAGTAAAACTTGTTTGTTTGGTGGGCAGGGGAGGGAACATTATGGACTGAGCATTGGGAGCATTTAAGAGCTTGTTTGGTTGGTAGACAGGGGTTGGGGTAAGGTCTCTGGATTTAATCTGGTCGGTGGCATGGTGATGGGTCTGACAGTGGGGGACAGTGGTGTCAATTGGATCTATGAGGTGGGTGACTTTGGATAGTTTTGGAGAGGCTTTAGGAAAGGGTGAGGGTGGGGAAGATCATGGGCGTTGGGGAGGGTGGGGTGAGGGAGGGGATTGGGAAGGAGGTTAATGGGGGATCATGGAATGTGATGGAGAAGAGATGAGTTTTGAGTTGCCTTCTGAAGATAGTTAGGGAGGAGGCAGATTGGATGTGGTGGGGGGAGCTTGTTCCAGTGGAGGGGGGGCAAATAAGGCAACTGATTGGAATCGAGAGGTGGCACAGGGGGCTGGGGGGAATAGATACAAAAGCCTACACATATCCTACACATTTTGGTCAGGAAGTCTAGCTCCTAACCCCCCAAGAGAAAGAAACATATGGACAAAAGTTGCCAGCTTCGCAAAATGTATTACAGAATTTGTGAGCTTTGGCAGATGTAGAGCAGGAGGAAGGGAGTGAAAGGCACTTCTTGAACAGAGCGAGGGGGTGGTCTCCGCAGCAGTTGTTGATCAGAGAGAGGTTTGGCCCTCTGCTACAGCCGGGAGCTACCCCGGAAACTCAGATGCAGGCACCCTCCACCACCGAGTCCAGGATACCAGGCCCGGCTCTCCCACGGCCCTGAATTCAAGTGGCGCAACTTTGTTATTTACAAACTTGTACTACAGCTACATTTGATTACCAATCCAGAGTATGACTACTTCCTAATTACAGGCCTGGAATACCATTATTGTTCTGTTTACCGGACTGTAATCTTTTTTTTAGAGAAGAGGGGAATTATATAAAAAAAAAAAGACGTACTGCCTATTTCTTTTAGAGAAATATCGTACAAATATTTGCAAAATGTGCTACATAGATCTTTACCCCAACATTGATATATATATTTTATATACAGTATATACGACACGTGACCACTATTTTTTTGACGGCATATTAAACCCTAATTCATTTCGATCAGCATGCTATTTTGTATTATATGAACTCTATTTCTGCAGATGCAGCTGGCCCCATTCAATATTGCTGATCCCACTGGCTTAAAATAGAAAAAAGGTAATTTTTTGGTTGTATTAACAGTGTTGATCCCAGAAGGATCAAAAAAGGTTCCCTCTATTAGTAGCACTCTATGTTGGAGTTCAATAGGCGGACTGCAGTGGTCCAACAGATAATTACTGTGATTAGGTCTATTGACCTATAGGAACCGGGAAGATCAGGAAAAAATTTTTTTTGGTTGACCGGCTTTAAAAAAAATAGTGGTATTATTTAAATGTTAAACTTTGTGGCAAACCTTTTTGGACCTTATTTTCGAAAAGGTGTTTATATGCTATTAGGGCAATAGAAACAGAAAGGGCAAAAATATTTTCAAATACAGTAAGTCCTGTTCTCTATAAAAAAAGAAAGGGGAACCATGACTTCTTAAATAGAATGGTCGTTTTGCATGTGAAAATGGCAGGTTTGCGCCCCTTTCAAAATTAAGTAACCAATTTAGAGTTGGTAAGAAATAGACACAAAATGCACATTGCGCAGTAACATTACAATTCGACAAGCGGAGCGTATGCGTCAGAATAACTCATTTATTTCAATTAGTAGTTAAACGTAGACGTGTACCTATTAAATAGCACCTTTCTTGCATTAACGTCCAACTTAGACTATATTTAACGGCTGTTCCAAATTTATGAATGCATGTTAATTGGATATTGATGAACCACGGCTGCTTTGGGTACGGAATTGTTGCTCAGACGTTACGTGGCACAGAACGCTTTGCAGGGTAATAGGCTAAGAGGCAGGAGATGAAGGGAAAGGGTTTATAGGGCTTCAGTTTGTTTGGTAAACCTGTGGGGATATACGTAGTCCGTAGGTGCCGTCTCACACCTTATGTAATCTTGATGATGTTTGAACTTGTTCTGGCTGATATAGAGCCAAAAATGTATATTAGAAGAACATGTTGTATGTTTGTGACGCGCCTTAAACTTCACCATGGACAGTTTTGCAAATCTAAGACTTCCTTATCATAATTTTAGGCCAGACACTGAAGAGCCTAACTAAAGCCCGTCAAACTCAGAATATGTCGGGAGGCCATTTTTTAAATCTGACTGCAAGACCCGGGCCGCACCTCATCATCATCAGTGGGCCGGAGGGGGCAAAAAGTACCTCTCACACACACTAAGCTTTCGCCCGATTGCAGCGACCCCGCCTTATCCCCCTCTCGACCCCCATCTCTCACTATCTCCTTTCTCCAGGGGCGCAATCAGAAAATCTGATTGGGGGGTGCAGTCACGGCATCATGATGTAGCGATGTCACATGGTGACATGCTGTCATGGCAACGCTTCACCATGTGATGTTGCGTTCTCATGGCAACGCGTTGCCACATGACGTCGCTATGTAATGACGATGCAGCGTTCCGGACACAAGGATGCGGATGGCGAGGGAATAGTCTCTTACAGAGGGCCCGCTCTCTCCCATGGCGATCTATTTAATTGCTGTGGGGAGGAGTGTGGGGCCTCTGTAAGTGCGATAGCACAATTCTTGTGGGGTGCAAATGCACCCTTGCATGCCCCCTGGTTGCGCTACTGCCTTTCTCTCCAAATATACCTCCCTCCTTCACCATCCCCTGTTTCTCTCCCCCCATACCCATCTCTCTCTCTCACCATTCCCTAATCCTCATCTCTCTCTATCCCCCATCTCTCCCCATTCCCTCTCTCCCCATCCCCATCTCTCTCCCCATCCCCATTCCCCCTCTCTCCCCATTCTCCCCTATATCCATCTCTTTCTCCCCATCCCCCTCATTCCCCATCTCTCCCCACCCCCTCATTCCACATCTCTCTTCCTATCCCCTCTCTCTCCCCCATTCCCTCTTTCCCTCTCCCCATCCCGTCTCTCCCTCTCCCCCATATCCTCTCTCTCCCCCATATCCTCTCTCTCCCCCATATCCTCTCTCTCCCCATTCCCATATCCTCTCTCTCTCCCTGATCCCCTTTCTCTCCCCGCTAATCTCCGTTCTCTCTCCCCGATCCCCTATATCTCCCCCATCCTCAATCATTCTTTCCCATCCCTGTTCTCACTCCGGGGTGGCAGGTGGGAGGAAGAGGGTGATTGGGGGATGGGGTGAGTTCAAAGTGTGTGTTCAAAATGTCCTCCTGCTGAAGCGCACGCCGAAGATGAGAACGCCACTGTATGATTGCGTAATTGATAACGTGTGATCCAGCTGATCTCGCTCCTGAACAATACATTGTTTTTCCAATTAGTTTTTTTAAGTCTTAGCGACCATCCTTTATCAGGAAACATGTTATTTATCAATTTCTAATTGCAACTCAAGTTAACCACCTCCTTTCCCATCCCTAGCCAGGATTTTAGATGAAGTTCATTATTATAGACTAATCCACCTGACTATAAATATTTTATAGTGAGATACAATATTAATGAGAGTCTGGTTTTTAAAAGTCTCCTTTATAACAGAGTGGCTAAATCGCGAGATCAGCCAACTTGAATGGGAGTTTTTGTCCGATCGCGATGCAATCAGCTACTTTATTGAAGAAGTGTTTTTATTTATTTTTTTTACTAGATTTATTGCTTAAAGCAGGAGTTCAAGCTGCCGTATTAAAAAAAGAAATTCACTTCAATATGTGCATCAATACAATCTGCACACTGACAAGTGACTAGCTAAGTTGCCGATCTATCCATTCTCCTGTGATCGATCAACGAAGATTCGGCTCGGGGGTTCACTAAATGGCTGTCAGTGCCGCAGAAGAGGACCAAAGATGCAAAGTTCCGTGGGGAAGATCACGTGACGAGGTAGTCACTAGATACAATTGGTGCACTGCTAGAGAGAGGGCAGGGCTCAAAAAGGGGTGTGCCAGAGCCTGTTTCATAAGAGGAAGGCCGCGCTTATAGTGCTGGCGAAAAACAAATGTATTGCCATCGTCGCGTGTGCTTATATTAGGAGCGGCGTGACGGCTTGGTCGCGATCGCTGGAAGTCAAGTCAATTTGATTTTTCCAGCGACCGCAGCGTGACATCGATGTCACCGGCGACAGCACTATAAGCGCAGCCTAAGGGGATGTGACTTTCCAAATGGTTGCTATAGAAAAAAAAATGCTTTGTTATATTATAATACATTAAAATGTTCACAGCTCCGTTCCCCTCCCCTTCACAGCTGCGGTCCCCCGCCGGTCACAGCTCTGTTCCCCCCATTCACATCTCCGATTTCCCCCCCCCATTCACAACTGCGTGTGTCCCCCCCTTCACAGCGGGGTAAATCCCCTCTCTCTGTGAGTGTATATAATATATGTATCTCCCCTCTCTCTGTGTGTATACAATATATGTATCTCCCCTCTCTCTGTGTGTATATAATATATGTATCTCCCCTCTCTCTGTGAGTGTATATACTGTAATATATGTATCTCCCCTCTCTCTGTGTGTATATAATGATGTCACCCTGCCTTGCACTCAGAGACCGCGAGAGCCAATGAGAGCCAAGGCTCGCCCCGTAGACGCCCAATGACAGCCAAGGTCCGCCCTGCAGTCAGCCAATGGGAGAGCTTGACAGCAAATGAGAGCGCGCACAAACAAACCCACAAACATATTTTGAGTTTTATATATAGATATAGATATAGATAGATATAGATATAGATTATTTATTTAAATTAATTTTTTTATTAAAAAAAAAACCCACACATATAAGATATTGCTTGAACTGCAGCTTTAATAATCCCTTTATTATTATTCATGTCCCTTCACATGCAATACTAGGACATGTTCACTGTATTCAGAACAAAGGGACCTCTTTCATTTTTCATGATATTTGACATATTTCTCGCTCAATCTCCATGATAATGTGCACAATTGTAGGTCTGTTATGTAGATTAAAACTATATATAAAAAGCACAATGCAAACAAATCAACAGATCTTAACTATATTGACGTCACAGTATTATGTCAACAAGTAGCAGATGCCCTGCAGTAGGTTCATGTTCATTAAACAGGAAATAGGAGGTTTTTTTTCGTAGCTCCTAAATGTGTTAAATTGTTGTAATCTTATCTGAAACACTAAGATTACTATAAAGTTTGAGTTGTGTGTTCAAAATGTCCTCCTGATGTCACACGCCCCAAGACGGGAACGCCAATGTCTGTTTGCATAATCCATAACACGTTGATCCAGCTGCTCCCACTCCTGAACCATACAAATTTGTATTTTCAGTCCTAGTGACGACTATCCTTTATCAGGAAACATTTTCTGAAAGCGTTTTGGATCATAATTCTTGCTCTGCCTCAAGCACTTTATAACGTGCGTATCTTCTTCGCTAAGCACCATGTGGTAACGTTGCACTTGATGAGGTCATCACGCCGTCACCAATTCCAAAGAATATTTATTAGATTATCAAATAATTCTTCAATGTAATAATCTACTGTGATTGACCTATAATTGCTCACATTTTTATGAAAATGGAGGGATTTTTCTGCAAGATATGACTAAAAATAGAAAGGGGTCCTGTTTATCCTGAACACAGTATATAAAATGTAATACTGTAATCATATAATTCCTTATAGGGGGTAGGGGTAGTTGTAGAGCGAAAGTGAACAAAGGACAGTGACGTTTAATAGGTTAAACCTGTCTGATTGACAACTTAAACAAGACAGACACAGTAAGTATTTATTTTTTAAACATTTCTTTACTTTTCCATAGTAAACAAAAAATGTTTTTTTTACTATCTTTATCTAGTGTCTTTCGGTGACAGGGCAGTCTGTCACTCCTAAGGCCAGTCTGTTGTAAAGTAACTATGAAGCCACCCAGCTGCGGGTTTCCAATATCCGCCACCCCATGGCACTTACCTGGTGCCGCCTCCTCCGCGCTATCGCCCTCTGCCTTCTTCCAAATCGCAGCTTCAGGACGTCACCAACGCGACGTCACAATGTCATTTGACGCCGCGACGCCATGGCAACGAGATGCGGTGTGATGTCGCAGCGTCATTTGACGCTCCAGAAAGAAGGCGGAGGCAGCAGGAAGGCGCAGGCGGCAACAGGTCGGGAACTTCCCATTAGGCCCGATAGGCCTGAGAGGGCGGCCTCTGTGTATGGGGGTGGAAATTTTTGGTGCCCTGGGCCTATCGGGCGTAATGGGAAATCCACCACAAGCCATCATTAGTCAAACCGATAAACTTACTCTAAGTAGCTGATATTCTTGAATATACTGTACTGTAGCAGACTCGGAGAAAGAGAGAGAATGTTTCATTCTTAACAGGATGCAAATACGTAAACCTGCTGCTTCAAAGGCGAATAAATCTTTCCAAGAAACGATGACCTGGTCAATTCTTATTTTTTTTTTTGACCTGCTACATGGGACTCTGTCCTTTTAAGTGGTAACAGGTGAACAAACACAAGGGAGGGTTTGCTCACTTTTGCAGGCCACCGACGAGGGGGGGTGGGGGGAGAGCCAGGCCCTTTGCCCCTACAAGGAGGGGGCTTTTCTCTCCACCCTGCCACTCAACAATTCCCGAGGGCTCGGGTCAAGGCTCGGGACAGCTGTCGGCTGGCCTGCACCCATGCTGGTCATAGGCACAGTGGTAATGTGAGGACAGCTTTCACTTTCATCTCTTGGCTGCTGAAGGGGTGTGGTACGCACATATAGTTCTGCAATGACTGGCAGCCCCTCCAGGCAGAAATGTGCTTATGTCGACTTGTCGGTTGGCAGGAACAAACCAGGAAATGAATATAACATTTACACTTCCTGGCTATTTCAATCACGCCTCCGGTTTTTTAATTTTTTTTTTTTTTTATAAGGTTACAATTAAACTGTGTATCAGAGGCCATTATATCTTTATAACATACAGTATAAAGTTAAGAGAGGCTCAGTGAGTAAAGGCACAGGTCAGGCAAGGGGAGGAGAGAGAAAGGTATCAGATCAAAGGCTTGCAAGGAGAAGAAAGGCACATGGAGGAAACGTGTTGAAGGGTGAATATAAAAAAAACAAAAAGGCGCAAAATTGATCCATGGAAATCCCAAATTTAATGGTGCCTGTGTACTAACCTTATTTTTTTTTTATGTGCGCCTTAAACATTATATAAATATTCTGGTGCACAGAAATGAGATGTACTAGACATGCCCCGAAAAAGTGTCAAACTTGCATCAAAATCATCCATCAGGCAGAACCTGACAAAAAAGCCTTAAAGCTGCAGACCAAGCAATATCCTACTTTGTGTGTGTGTTTTTATTTATTTTTTATTAAATCAGTTCTGTACTATGAGAAAATAGTTGTAGCTTTTTTTTAAAAATTTATTTTATTTTTTAAACAACTCCGAATGACATTTTTAATGTATTATAATGGAACAAGCATTTTTTTGTATTTCAACCATTTACAATGTCACATACCCTTCCTCTTCTGAAACAGGCACTGGCACACACTTTTTTTGAGCCCTGCTCTCTCTCTAGCAGTGCACCACAGAACTTTGCATCTTGGGTCCTCTTCTGCTGCACTGACAGCCATTTAGTGAACCCCCAACTGAATCTTCGCCGATCGATCACAGGAGAACGGATCAATCAGCAACTTTACTAATTACTTATCATTGTGTGGATTATATTGATGCACATATTACAAGGAAAGGATAATTAAATTAAAAAGAAAAAAACAAAAACCACAGGTTGGATTGCTGCTTTAAAAAGCCTGTTTATATTGTTAGCACAGAACTAAGTTGCTATGTATAAACCAAAAACGTATTTGACACAGCACGGATGTATTATTATATAGGTGTGTGTGTGTGCGCTATTTATATGTACAGACAGGCCTCGCTTATCTGCAGGAATCCGTTCCACTAACCATCGTCGGATAGCAAAACGTCGGATTGAGAATCCAATGTTAATGTGTGGCGGATAATTGGATAATCCGTTCTTTTTTTTTATAACTTTTTTATTAGGAAACAGGCAATTTTACAGGCATATATCACGTCACAATATCCTAATACACTTTGGTTTTCTGATTTTCCGTGTTGGGCGGGGGGTGTACCGCCAAGGGTGGCGCGACCTCTGGGCACCGGGTGACCAGGGGAGCGAGAGGTCTGAAAAAGAGAGGGGGGGGGGTATGGGGGGTGGGGAGGGTATGAGGGGGGAGGGGATGTGGAGATGGGGGGGGGGGTGAGAGGGTGAGCCTTCCCCGCCCCGCTGACCCTAACATCCTTCAGGCTGTGGTCTGGGTGATCATGGTGTTTCCTATCGGGTTCGCTTAGGTGTCAGTGAACCTCCCAGGGTTCCCATATTTTGTAATGACTTGCAGTCTTGCGTTTGAGAAACGCCGTCAGACATTCCATAAGCATTACATCATCTATTCTTCTCTTAACCGCCTGAATGGAGGGGGGAGAGATCTTTTTCCAGGAGAATGCCACAGCACACCTAGCCGCAGTAAGGATGGAGGAGATTAATTTTCCTACCGGGCGGTCAATTTCCTCTATTGGCCTGCCCAGGAGGAAGGTCAGTGGATCTGGGTCTAATGTGAGGCTAGTTACCTCTCGGATTAAAGTTTGGATAGAAAGCCAAAATTTGGGGATTTTTGGGCATGCCCACCAAATGTGGGCCATGTCTCCTCTCTGTCCACAGCCTCTCCAACATAGATCTGAGGCCAGGGGGGTAGATTTGCTTCAATCTAACTGGGGTAAGATACCAGTGGAACATGATTTTGTAGATATTCTCCTTTGTCGTGGTACAGATGGAAGTTCCTGAAGCAGCGTCCCATATATCCTCCCAGTCTTCTCTATCTATGTCTATACTTAATTCCACCGCCCACTTGGACATGTAGTCGTGAGTGGAGGGGCCTGCTGTTCTCTCCATACCAGCGTATATGTTAGAGATCAAGGCTGTTTGATGTGTGCCAGTTCGGCAAAGCCTCTCAAAGTTGGTGAGGGGAGGATACTCACATTTTGGGGACAATTTTTGGAGATAATGTCTAATTTGGAGATACATAAATGGGCTCAGTTCTGGGACTTCGTATTTTGCTCGTAATTCTTGGAAGTTCAGCAGCCTTCCATCGCTCAGTAGGTCGGCGACCACCCTAACCCCCTTCAGATTGAAATAGTCGAACTGCTTTGGTTCACATCCTGGGGGGAAGTGGGGGTTGTTGTGGATCGGAGTAAGCAGCGAGCCTGGAGCAGTTAGTTTAAACTTTGATCTGCATTTCCGCCAGACTTCCCAGGTGTGTCTGATGGCACCAAGGTCGAACCTACGGGGTGGTCTATCCCCCTTGTCTATGCACCAAAGGTGGGCCTGCAGGGAAGGCGTTTTTACGTAGTGGGATTCAATATCTCGCCAGCAATAGAGACCCGGGTCTGCGTTCCACACTACGGCTTGCCTCAACTGGGCCGCTAAATAGTACTTTGTGATATCTGGGACACCTAGGCCCCCTCTTCCTCTTGATGTCAGGAGGACCGATCTGGCCACCCTGGGCCTTTTGCCCTTCCAAATGAAATTAAACATTTTATTCTGGATGTTCTTAAGTTCAGGGCTGGGAACATGGATCGGGAGTGTCTGGAAATAGTATAACAATCTGGGGAATATATTCATTTTTACCGAGATCATCTTTTTGATCCATGAGATCTGCTAGTCTTCCCATTTGTCCAGATCTTTTTTGATTTTCCCGAATAGAGCCGGGTAATTATATATTTGTACAGTGATTGGTAGTTGCCTGATACATTCACTCCCAGATATTTAATGTATGAGGAACTCCATCTATAATTAAAGTTCAGTTTCAGTAAATGAACTTCCAATTCTGGTACATTTAAGTGTAGGGCTTCTGATTTGTCATTATTAATTTTGTAGTCCGAAATTTTGCCGAACTCCACCAATTCTTTATAAAGGTTGGGAAGTGATGTTTGAGGGTGGGTTAGGGACAGTATTATATCGTCGGCAAAAAGCGAGATTTTGTAATTTGTATCTCCAATTGGTACGCCCTGAATGTTTATGCTCTCGCGTATTTTGGCCGCCAGGGGTTCGATCGTCAGGGCGAAGAGGAGAGGGGACAAAGGACAGCCCTGCCTTGTACCATTCGTTATTGGAAATCTCTGCGCTGTGCCTCCCGGGAGTTTGATTGCTGCCGATGGATTTTGGTACAGTGCTCGGACCCCCTCTAGGAATGAGTCCTTGGAGCCAAATTTTGTAAGGTTTTGTCTAAGAATAGCCAATTGATTCTGTCAAACGCCTTCTCTGCGTCTAAGCTCAGGAGAACTGCCTTGGTGTTTGTAAGGTTAATGTGGTCTATTAGTTGGCAACTTACCTATTCCAACACGCGGGAAGCCTTTCATTTGAATGCAGCATTACTGACACTGTTCTAAGCTGCGGTACTCTCAGCGCCCCGCGTGCGGTTGAAACTTTGCTCCTACGTGTTTAAATTACACTGTAGGATCTCTCTGATCACAGGGGCCGTTATCTATCCACCATACAGTTAGGCTTGTCCTCGAGCATATCAGCGCTGATATACTAATGATCAGCGCTGATGTAGGGGACAATGCATTGCCAGATATTTGCTACATGTGTTCTATCTGTTTTTAATGTACGATCTTTACTTACCTGCTGATTAGGGGGTCCGTGTGGGCTATCGGTCTACACTGAATCTTACCACATGATACTTGCCTGCCGCCGGGGCACTGCCTTAATCAGCTGTTCCATGCCGGTCTGTTAGAAGCACAAGTCTAGTTCTCGGCTGGTTTACTGATCCTTAGAGTGACACCTTAGTACAATTAGCCCATACCAATTGAAACTATTATCCTATTGAGGAAGTCCAATTGGATAATTATTACTTCAATGTGCTATTTGGGCTTACAGGACTCAAAGGGGTTATATCCCTTTTTAAGGATCTCTGTCTGTGAAAAACCTCACGGATCAGCCATCTAGGAGTGCTTCTCTTGCATACCACCCTTTAACACTTCCCTGTGTATATGGGTGTATATGGGTCTTGGTATATACTATACTTACCATTGCAACTATATCCACCGCATGTTGAAGATCCATACCATTACCTGTTCCCACCTCCAGCACAGTCTGGCTGCATATGGGTGTATTTAGTGCATTTACCAACCAACATTTCCCTAAACATGGGGGTCTGTGTGGGTTAATGGTATACACTCTTTTTACCACTGCAGCCAATACATATCTTGTGCAGAGGATATACACGATCAGCTGCCTATGACTTCATTGAGGATGCACGAGTACTCCCTTCACTAGTCCCATAGCTAAGCCACATTTTTGACTACACTACTAGGGCTAATAAAACATTGCTTAAGGTACCCTATTAAGGGTGTTTGCATCAATCCTTATATTGAGTACATACCTGCAGACCTTTTGTTTTATAAGGCTCGAGGGGCTATACTCACAGAGTGCCTCCTCCAGTATTACCCTTACGGTAAGCAGCTTCTAGTGTTTGAATGGGACTAATACAGCAGTCACACGTTAACAGGTAGTCACACACAGATTTCTGCTTTGCTTTGCATAGATGTTATACTTATACACCACATATATGTCACCATTGATTCACAGCGCTTATCAACACGCTCTGAGAATATACATTTACAGTAGGACTGACATTATCTGTGTGGTGGTTACATCACGGACTTATCTCCATATCTATAGGAGGCTATATACATAGCACCAGATCCTAAATATCTATCAAGGATCTCCATATGTATACACTACTTAACTACCTTTAGTTAAGTTACGAATGATCACAGTCACGTGCTGTTTGACACATTTTTTATTTTAAAGCCCATTTTTTTATTCATTGTTAGCCAATAAAGTATTTTAACAATATCATCATACACAGTTTGACTGAGTGCTAATATACTAGGTTTCCTTTTCTTCTGTATACCAGATCTAGAGCGGATCTGATTGAACCTGACCATGGTACATTTCAAAATAGAAAGGATACAAGATGTAGTGGAACTGCTCAACCAAAACATTTCACTGTGTATTTTTGTCACATTGGATGTTGCTCTGGACTTCTTTGTTTCAACCAAAACATTTGTCTGATTGTGACCCTCCATATTTCATCACACAGTACAGGCATACCCCGCATTAACGTACGCAATGGGTCTAGAGCATGTATGTAAAGCGAACATATACTTAAAGTGAAGCACTACCTTTTTTCCACTTATCGATTCTTCGGTACAGGTAGGGAGCCGGTATTGCTGTTCAGGACGTACTGACAGGCGCATGCGTGAGCTGCTGTTTGCCTATTGGGTGAAGGGAATCAGCGCGTCACTACTATGGTGATCTGTAGGGCAGAGTAAGTGTCCGAATCGAGCATATGGACACGGGTATGGTGCTATTGAAAATATGTCCTTACTCGTCTGTATAACAATCAAGCACATGCTATTAAATTAACTATAAAAAACACTGGAATATCCTTTCAATAGATCCACTCTTGCGAGGAATTGTAGCAACTGATCCCAAATTTGTATACAGAAAATCTCAGACGCTTGGTAATATCGTATCTCCTAGCATGTTAAAATCAAATAAATTATCTACAGTAAATCACGAAATATCTTTCCTACATTTTTGGGTTGCTTTCCATGTGGCCATTGTAAAATCTGTAAACATACATTGTTGTTAAATCTGCAAACATACAAGGGAAAAGACAATGGAAACTAACAGCTTAGTTAAATCAAGTGGGACTGCACCTTTATAACATACTGTACATGCTTTAGTAACGTTATAGGATACATCTATGTTTGTATATCTATCTTTGTACAGTATCTATGTGTGTGTGTGTGTGTGTGTGTGTGTGTGTGTGTGTGTGTGTGTGTGTGTGTGTGTGTGTGTGTGTGTGTGTATGTATGTATATATATATATATATATATATATATATATATATATTTTATAGATGTATTATTTTTCTATAATGATCTCATTTGGAAATCTTTGTGGCTGCATGTAATATGACCCTTGATATTTATTCTTTCAAGGACAGAGCAAGTAATCTAATCAAGTGCTTCACGGCCACACAAGACAGACGTGCCGCCCCTCCCCCCCTCACACTTATGAGCCTCTTTCAGGAGCAGCTCATGAGTGCTGAATGGTGAGGCCAGAGGCCACGGCATACTTCCCTGTCTGGTTCAATCCCTAATGTGACATCCAGGAGTTACAGCGTGATAAATGTAACCGCTCTGCACCTGGAGGATGCCATGGAGAAGTCTGTGGTGTAAATCACTGCCACACCACAGTGACATTTGGGAGCAGCAGTGAATTCAGCTCACATTCTGCCTGGTAGTGTATTGCTGGTAACATGCACCACAGAGGCAGCTTGTATAGGTATATAGTGAAACTGAAAATAACATTCTGCTCTCTGAAAATGAATGTGCTGCACTGTATAATGAGACTGAGTTCCTTTATACGCTTTTAACCCCCCAAAAATATATTGAGGTGGCAGTGTTTGCAATTTACAGCTCCTATAATTCCCCTCCAGTGTTTTCTGTCAGTTCTTGTTCTCTGGCTATATTTTTCGCCATGTTTTTTTGGTGTGGCTGCTGGTAGCGTTGTCATTTTTGTGAAAACGTGATTTCCTTCAACTGTGAGTGACCTTTCTTGGATAAAGTTTCTGTCTGGAGAGTCCCCTTTTTTACCCAAATCACTATAACTTTTGAATTGTGGCAGCAAACTTACCTTAGTCCGTTATGACCCCCGACTCTGCCCTGCACGCTCCTCCTTTAACGTAAAAAAAAAAAAAAAAAGTATTTTTGAAATTGTTAGGCCTGGGACATAGTAAGCGCTTAGGTGCTGCTGCTCGCTCTCGCTTGCTGCCATTCGCTCTACCAGGAGCTTTTTGCTGTCCTGGCAGAGGAGACAGCAAGCGTGCTTGGGAGGCGGGTATCACTGTGTGTGTGTGTCACTTGGTAGCTGTCAGTGTGTGTGTGTGTGTCACTTTGAAGTGGTCTGTGTGTTTGTGTGTCACTGGGGAACCTGTGTGTGTGTATATTATATAATATTTTAAAAATTAAAAAAAAAGACATGTTGTGAGAATAAATTATTTATTAACATTGTGCAACTTTGATAAATATATTCGCACACGCACACATGCACACGCACACACACACACATACACACACACCCATACCCATACACACACATACAAATACACAGACACACACACACACACATACACAGACACACACACACACACATACACAGACACACACACACACACACACATACACACATATATATATATAATCAAAAAATAAATAGATGATACCGTTCTGTGGCTAATGAAATGCTTTTATTTGTGCGAGCTTTCGAGATACACTGATCTCTTCTTCCGACGATGCTTTCAGGAACCTTTGGACACCTCCAGCCATAAAACACATCCACACCGGGGGAAGGACCAGCACAGATAACATTCCAGTAGACACTGTTTATAGTATAGCTTTTGCTTGCTTCATTCATTGTAACATCGAAGAAGAGATCAGTGTATCTCGAAAGCTCGCACAAATAAAAGCATTTCGTTAGCCACAGAACGGTATCATCTATTTATTTTTTGATTATTGAAGCTTGGCTAACACGGTACTGATACCTCTACATGTATATATATATATATATAATCACACACACACACACCACCTTGTTGCCACCACTGCTCCGGGACAAATCACCCGCTCCCCCCTTCCCCCTCCCCCCCCACGGGCAGCGCAACCCCCTCCATCTCCCGCGTGGGCAGGGAGGCAGCTACGGTGATCGGGGCAGAAGGGGGACACATCACCCGCTCCCCCTTTACCCCCCCCCCCCCACGGGGGCAGCGCAACACCCCTGCATCTCCCGCGCTGGCAGGGAGACAGGCACAAGGATCGGGGCAGAAGGGGGACACATCACCCGCTCCCCCCCCCCTCCTACACACACACACACACCTCTGTGCTGCCTCTGTCTGGTGGCTCTGTAGGACCGGCTGCAGCCCCATTGGATGGGAGCGGTCACGTGACCTCTCCTCCGCTTCCCAGAGTGGCAAATTTCAAACCTGCCTGTCTCGGGGAAGTTTCTCAGCCTCCGCACGCATCAGTAAGCATGCGGAGGGAGAAACTATAGCCGCGCTGATAACAGATGCAGGGGCTTTGTGCATCTGTTCAGCGCATCTCAGCCCGGCTCAGCGACGCTGAGGCCTTATTCTTGTTGTCGCTGTCCTGGGCCTTATTCTTGTTGACTGAGGGAGAACAGCACGGCAGAGGGGAGTAGATAAAGCTTTAATTCTCTTGTGATGATGTCACTGCCGTCACATGGGAGGAAGAGGAAATAAACTGAGCATGTGACAGGTATTCCGGGAGAGCAAATGACAACCAGTCTCCCAGATACAGAGGCAAACCTTGAAACTAACACACTTTATAAATTTGTAGATATTGAAAGGTTTTTATTGTGCCTGGCCGCTCAGCTGTATAAAGTGTTTATCTCTACGTTGATTTGGGGTAGCACAACCTTCTTGCTCTTACTAATATAAAATACATATTACTAAGTGGGACTGCAGCATCGTCCGTACTGCTTTACGTATAATATTTGTTGTCTTGTGTGTGCTGTGCTGAAAAGCTGGGTAATGCGGCAGACATCCGCTTATAGGGGTTGTCCATGTTAAGATGGATAAAAAACAAAAGGTGACACTGTGTGCTGATTTGCATGTAATTTCCCAGAATCCCTGGCTGCAATGGAAGCACGTTTTCTAAGAGATAATGATGGAAAGCAAGGTTGCAGATCTATCAGAGACATGTGAATGTGCTCACCAGTGATATTTTTATTTTATTTTCTCATCGTGTCATCTTTGAACATACAGGTACTTGCTATATCGATTTTCATACTTTTGTTTTTTATCACCAATCCAGCGATGTCAATAGATTTATTATAGTATATTTTTGTTTTGGAAAAAAAAGTGTAATCAGTTTACCTTGGAACGGAAAATAAAAATATATGTAAGGCCCTTGTGATTAAATGATTATTAGTATTTATGCAGAGAAGTGAAGAAGGGGGGAAAAAAGCGTGTTTTATATGTCGGTAGCTCTGATCTTTTCTTTCCCGTGA
The DNA here is from genome assembly GCF_040206685.1 of Ascaphus truei. Taxonomy (NCBI): domain Eukaryota; kingdom Metazoa; phylum Chordata; class Amphibia; order Anura; family Ascaphidae; genus Ascaphus; species Ascaphus truei. The sequence goes on along the minus strand of NC_134484.1, from coordinate 374,205,395 downwards.
ATCAAAATTCAGAAGCACTACATTGTATTATATGTAAGTCATTGTAGGCTTTCCTTGCATAGAAACGACTAAGTTCAGTTATTGTGAACAGAGTGAACAGAGACAGCCCCAGCGCGCGGGTCTGATCTCTCAGAACTGAGATTACCCTTCATACTTCCTATGTGATGCCCTACTCCTGTGATAGACACCAGAATCGGGGATTATTAAAGAAATTTTATATGTAAGTTACTAATTTTATTATTTGTTGCTAATACAATATCTATCTCTCATCTTGGTGCGCTTTTGTGTTTTTTCTTGTTTTATTGTTACTGATCCTCTGCTATTTAGCCGGCAAAATATAACCCTCCTTGCTGCCTTCCGAGCTCGTACATCTTGCACAATTTTGCTCTAGCACAGAAGGTTCTGTCATTGTTGCTACATTCAGTTCAACTAAGTGAACTCCATGTACAAACCTCAGTGTTGTTCAACCGCCACTCAAGCCAACACTGCTAAGCAACTCAATGGCGCCTTCTACACCATTAAACCATAATAGGATATTGTACAGTATCTCCATTCATCTCCCAGGCTATAAACATTACTGAAACTACCCCTACTGCGGACTTAGCAATGGCTTTTATTAAAGGCTTTGCTACTCCCCCACGTCACACGCTGTATTAGACACTGTTATACTGCTTTAGCTCTGCTAATCTGGTTTAACAGGTGTCACTATAGATAAAGACTTCTTGCCTGTAGTTCCACTGTCATTGCCCTGTAATGTCCCCATAGAAGATGCAAGCACATGCTATGCACATATGCGCTGCAGACTTCAAGTGTTGTCACCATTAATTACTTTCTAGCAGGAAGTACATTTTTTTCTATCCCAAGAGAAGAACAAAACAGAAGCAAATATTTACGGAGTTCGTCTTTCACACGCACAAATACACCAACATTTGAGCAAGGCAGTACATGGCTTGTTTAAAAAAAATGTTTAATACACTTGAAGTATCTAGTGCTTTCAAATATTCCGTTTCTCTTTGAGGTAAGACCGTGAACAAGCGCTCAAGCGCGAAACACGTAGGGCGTTTTCCTCTGTACTACATGTCTCAATAAACCAAGTAGTTTTTGAACATTTTGGTCACCCTCTTTTTCAATTTTGATTGGATGGTGGTGTGTCGTTATTTTTCTCTGCGTATTCCTGCATCTGCACACCGGAGTATTCTTGTCTTCAGCAGCTCAATCCTCAGATCACCGTTCACACGGAAGAAGTGAGTAAAAGTCTGCTTCCTTTGGCACATTTATGCATTAACTCAAGTGGAGTGGGAAAGCTGCATGTGGAAAGGTCTAGGAGGAAACTGGTGCACCTTTATATCAAAGATTTGGTATGATCTCCAATTTAAGTGGCCTCCTTTTCCCATTGTGAGGAGTATATACCAAAGGAATACTTAATCCATTTATTGGCTTAAGAAGATGTATTAGATATATGGTGTTTAAGCATTTTTTAGAGCCCCAGATATCCTTCTCTGAACTATTATCTAACATTTCAGAAAGGCAGTAAATGGCTTGTTTGATACACTTGAAGGTCACTGCTGCTCCGTTTGGATCACTTGCTATGTTTGGATGCTGTGCTTTCCCGCACAAGGTTGAGAGAACCGGTGGGTCTCCCCTGTCACATGCTTATACCGGACTCTCCCTCTCCCCATGCGGTATAACAGCTGCAAGCAAGTATCAAGTTTACATTCACGGTACGGAGCTGCATGGCCCTAGATCTTAGGCCGGGTCCATGGTCAAAAAGACAGCGCCGAGCCGCGCTGAGGCGGAACACTTACCCCCATCATCCCTACTGAGGGCGGCTTTAGATGGCGTGTGGAATTGCAGCCGACAGATCATTTCATTTTTTGCGCTGAGGAAAGCGGAGGGCCGGTCATGTGACCGGCAAAAGCCAATGGCACTCCGTGACGTTGACGCCGTGACGTGAGCGCTAGCGCCGCCTCCCACCCACCTCACAAGCGCGCACGCTACACTCATGCCAGGACACAAAAAAGCTCCTGCTTGAGCAGGAGAGCCTGAGCGTCAGCGCGGTATTTTTTACCATGTTCGAGGCCTTATGTGCCTGTCCCTGGAAGTATATGCTACATCAAGCAATTATATTACGGGAGGGGGGCGCGAGCAGAAAAGATTGCGCACGTGGTGCGAAGAGTGAGAAGAAGCATCTTACACATATATACCCAGCATCTCATACTATATAGAGTGTGTGTGTATATATATTGTGTGTGTATATATATATATATATATATATATATATATACACACACACACACACACGTTACCGTTCCAAGGATTGGTAAACAAGAGACAGCACTCAATGTTGAAAATCAAAGTGTATTAGTGATAGCAAAAATACATCCAGAAACCCAACGTTTCGGTCCTACAGAATGGGACCTTCCTCAGGGGGATTTTTTGTGTATCTGGATGTATTTTTGCTATCACTAATACACTTTGATTTTCAACATTGAGTGCTGTCTCTTGTTTACCAATCCTTGGAACGGTAACGTATAACTACATTCTCTATATGGGACGTGCACCTGTGGCTTACCAGCACCTATTGGAGTGCCAACTGCCTTATCTCACTATATATATGTGTGTGTGTGTGTGTGTGTGTGTGTGTGTGTGTGTGTGTGTGTGTGTGTGTGTGTGTGTATATATATATATATATGTGTATATATATATTTGCAGAAGTATTCACCAACTCCACAACGCTTTCAAATTAGACTTTACATGTAGAATCTACAAGAACCATTCCAATGTGATAAAGTTAGGAAATGCATATAGAATATAGAGAAGTAAGGTTTACAGAGAAAAACAGATTAATCTCAGTTGCATAAGTATTCAACCCCTTTGCTACTGCAGCCCTATATCAGCTCAGATGCAAATTAATTGTTTGAAAGGTCACAAAATTAGTGGAATGGTTTCATTCAGCCCGTGTGTAATCAAAGTGGTTTAACCTGTAGATCATTTCCCTCAGGTATATAAAGACTTTCAAGCTGCAACTCGCATAGTGATCCAACAAAGTAACCATGAAGACCAAGGAGCTTGCAAAACAAGTCAGGGATAAAATGGTAGAGAGGCGCAGAGTAGGAGAAAATGTCAAAGGCGCTGATTATCCCTCTCAGCACAGTGAAGTCCATCATTAAGAAGTGGAAGATGCATCATACCACCCAGACATTACCCAGATCAGGTCGCCCCCCCAAAACTGAGCAGCCAGGCAAGCAGGAAACTGGTTCTGGATGTCACTCTGAAGCGTCACTCTGAAGCGTCGCTCTGAAGCGTCACTCCGAAGCCAACATTGACCTTGAGAGATCTGCAAAGTTCTGTGTCTGAGATGGGAGTCAGTTTCACGCACCAACAATACGCACGAAAGAAGCCATTACCCAAAAAGACTTGCGAAAAGCAAATAGATGATACTGCAGACATGCGGAAAAACGTTTTTGTGGTCAGACGAGCCCAACACTGCACATCACCCAGTCAACACCATCCTGTCAAGCAACATCATGTTATGGGAATACTTCCCTTTAGCCGGGACTGGGAATAGTGACACAATAGAGGGGAGAATGGATGGTGCAAAGTACTGGTGAATTCTTGAGGAAAACATGTTTGAGTCAGACAAGAGTCTGAAACTGTGGAGGAAATTCATATTCCAACAGGACAATGACCCGAAGCATAAAGCCACAGACACACTGAGGTGGTTGAACAAGAAGAGAATGACTGGCACATACAAATTCATGACTTGAAAAGCATATAGATGACCTTGACCTTCAACACATACTTCAGTCTGACTTTTTGAGACTCGAAAACTGGATTTCCCAAAACAAACTGTTTTTAAACACTGACAAGACTGTAACAATGGTATTTGGGACCAAGACTAAATTTTTAAAGCTTCCAGCGACTGAGCTCCTGATTAGAACCAACGCTAACACCACCCTAACCCCTGTCACTAGTTTTAAATACCTGGGCTTATGGTTTGACTCCCACTTAACATTCAGAATGCACATTGATACCCTGACAACCAAGACCTATGCCAAACTAGGGGTACTTTACAGGAACAAATCCTCCCTAAGTCTCCTGGTCATAAAGCGTATCGCACAGCAGATGCTAATGCCAATTATTGACAATGGAGACATAGTATATGGCTCGGCACCTCAAACCACCTTAGCAAACTTGACACCCTCTACAATTCAATTTGTCGTTTTGTTCTCCAATGTAACTACAACACACATCACTGCGAAATGCTCAAAGAACTAGATTGGTCATCACTAGAGTCTAGGCGCAAAGTTCACCTTTCCTGTCTTGCCTTTAAATTCTTCATGGGCAAGCTACCCAGCTATCTGAACAAGCTCCTCACCCTTACCACTTGCAGCACTTATCAGATTCCAAAAGACTGTTCATGGTCCCAAGGCTCAACAAAGTATCCGGCCGTTCCTCCTTCTCCTACTGTACACCCCAAAACTGGAACAACCTACCAGAGACTCTCACATCCACCACCAGTTTAAAGTTCTTTCAAATCCAAGGCTGTCTCACATTTTAATCTGGTCTGTAACTGTTTCATTCGCCCATAATATATATTTTCTTTAACTGTGCATGCAATGTCTTGTATATAATGTATACCCTGTTCATTTATGTAACTGTATTTGTAACCATGTATTATTTGTCTTACTCTGTGCCCTGGACATACTTGAAAACGAGAGGTAACTCTCAATGTATTACTTCCTGGTAAAATATTTTATAAATAAATAAATAAAATAAAAACCCAATCGAACATTTACTGTATGGTGAGACTTGCAGATTGCAGCCCATCGATGATCCCCAACAAACTTATCAGAAGTGGATCAATTTTCCCGTGAAGAATGGGAATAAATGTAACCATCCTACTGTGCATAACTAGTAGAGACCTATCCAAAATAACTCAGCAGTAATTGCTGCAAAAGGAGCTTCTACCAAGTACTGACTTAAGGGGCTGAATACTTATGCAACCAGTACATTTCATTATATACATTTCCTTTGCTGACAATTAACCCCCTCACATAACAGTGCTCAGTTTAACCGCTACAGCGTTGTAACTTCCAATAAAAAAAGCTTTCAGCCGACAGCTTGAAAAACTGTGCATACGTTATTTGTGATTTAACAAAATGTGACATTATTGGTTGGGGGTGAATACTTCTGCAAACCAGTGTGTATGTGCGCGTGTGTGTTGGTGTGTATATATATTAGAGGACCATATTTTTCCCGGGACAAATGTCGTGCAGGCGCCAACAGCAGGTGTCGGTCGAAAACAGGGACATTTGCAGACATTTCGGGACAACGTACAAGGGACAAAAATCAAAAACTAGAATGTCTGATCACCCTAGTAATACCCCTCCCCCACACTCTTAGTACCTCGCACCCACACGCTCAATACCCACCCCCACTCTCTTAATACTCCTCTCCCCACACTGTTAGTTCCCGTATTTTATATCTTCTATTAGTCTTAAAGCAACAGTCCAAGCTGCCGATTTTCTTTAAAAAAAAAAATTCCTCCACCCCCTTTAATATGTGCATTACCACAATCCACAGAATGATAAGTAATTAGCTAAGTTGCTGATCGATCCGTTCTCCTGTGACCGGTCGACAAAGATTTGGCTCAGGGGTTCACTAAATGGCTGTTAGTGCAGTAGAAGAGGACCCAAGATGCAAAGTTCTGTGAGAAGATCATGTGACCAGGCAGTCACTAGATACAATTGGTGCTCTACTAGAGAGAGTGTCGCTAGGGGCTCTGTGTTACTGTGATTGTCAGTGTGTATCCTTGACACTGACACACACACTCGCACAGATAGACACTGACACAGAAACACACACATGCAGACACTATCCCATGCAGACACTTTCTCTCATGCAGACACTCACTCTCTTAGGCTGTGTCCATAGAGCCTCAGCCCGCGCTTCTCCGCGCTGACACTGAGGCTCGCCTGCCTGGTCAGTAGCAATCCCATGAGCCAGTGTGTGCGATCGGGAGGCGGGGCAGTGACGTCGCTGGGCCAATAGCTCGCAACGCACCGACGTCAACGTCACGGCGCCGACGTCACGGCGTCGTGACGTTGACGCTGCTTTGCTGTGATTGGAGGTTTTCAACCTACAGCGCGCTGAGAAACAGGCTCTGCTGTTGGCTAAAAATTACAGCGCCTCAGCACGCCTGCGGACGCACGCGTGAGCCCCCTCTAAAGACATCCTCATTGCGGATGCAGGGGCTCAGCGCGGAGCGTCCGCACGGCTCAGCACGGCTTCCCCTGCTATGGACGTAGCCTTATACAGACACACTCACTCCCTCATGCAGACTCACTCTCTCATGCAGACACACTCACTCTCATACAGACACACTCTCTCATGCAGACACACTCACTCTCATACAGACACACTCACTCTCTCATGCAGACACACTCACTCTCATACAGACACACTCTCTTTCTCATACAGGCACATGCAGACACTCCTCCCCATCCCACAGCGTGCATTGAGAGCAGTGAAGGCTCTATCTGGCTCTTCCCCCAGACCGTCGTTTAGCCCTATGCAGGGCCGCCTACAGTGGGGTAGAGCCTTGACAAGTGTCCCGGGCCCGGTGGCTGCGGCGAAGCCTGGCTGGCCTGCACTGGAAGTTGGGCCCGACCAGAGGTCAGGCCCAACTTCTGCGTACAACTGTCGGGCCTCCGGTTACCACTGCCCCCCGGCTCTCCCCAGCTGCTGCGGGCCTGCAACTCCCATGCTGCTATGGGCCTCCGTCACTCTCCCGCACCGGGCCTCTCCTGCTGGAAGCTGGGGTCTGGCGCGGGAGAGTGAGGGAGGCCCACTGGCAGCGTGGGAGAGGCATGCCTGCAGCAGCTGGGGAGAGCCGTGGCCCGGCGGCCTGCGACCACTCCCAAGTTAAGTGTAAGTATGTATTTGGGGGGTAGTGTAAGTATGTATTTGAGGTGGTAGTGTTGTAAGTATATATTTGGGGGGTAGTGTAAGTATGTATTTGAGGTGGTAGTGTTGTACGTATGTATTTGAGGTGGTAGTGTTGTAAGTATATATTTGGGGGGTAGTGTAAGTATGTATTTGAGGTGGGAGTGTTGTACTTATGTATTTGAGGTGGTAGTGTAAGTATGTATTTGAGGTGGTGTGTTGTACGTATGTATTTGAGGTGGGAGTGTTGTAAGTATGTATTTCAGGTGGGAGTGTTGTACGTATGTTTTTGAGGTGGGAGTGTTGTACGTATGTATTTGAGGTGGTAGTGTTGTAAGTATGTATTTGAGGTGGTAGTGTTGTACGTATGTATTTGAGGTGGTAGTGTTGTAAGTATGTATTTGAGGTGGGAGTGTTGTACGTATGTATTTGAGGTGGTAGTGTTGTAAGTATGTATTTGAGGTGGGAGTGTTGTACGTATTTTATTTATTTATTTATTTATTTATAAAATATTTTACCAGGAAGTAATACATTGAGAGTTACCTCTCGTTTTCAAGTATGTCCTGGGCACAGAGTAAAACAAATAATACATGGTTACAAGTACAGTTACGTAAATGAACAAGGTATACATTATATACAAGACATTGCGTGCACAGTTAAAGAAAATATATATTATGAGCGTATGAAACAGTTACAGATCAGATTAAAGTGTGAGACAGCCTTAGATTTGAAAGAACTTAAGCTGGTGGTGGATATGAGAGTCACTGGTAGGTTGTTCCAGTTTTGGGGTGCACGGAAGGAGAAGGAGGAACGTCCGGATACTTTGTTGAGTCTTGGGACCATGAATAGTCTTTTGGAGTCTGATCTCAGGTGATAGGTGCTGCATGTGGTAGGGGTGAGGAGCTTGTTCAGGTAGCTGGGTAGCTTGCCCAGAAATATTTGAGGGTGAGACAGGAAAGGTGAACTTTGCGCCTAGACTCTAGTGATGACCAATCTAGTTCTTTGAGCATTTCGCAGTGATGTGTGTTGTAGTTGCATTGGAGAACAAAACGACAAATTGAATTGTAGAGGGTGTCAAGTTTGCTAAGGTGGGTTTGAGGAGCCGAGCCATATACTATGTCTCCATAGTCGATAATTGGCATTAGCATCTGCTGTGCAATACGCTTTCTGACCAGGAGACTTAGGGAGGATTTGTTCCTGTAAAGTACCCCTAGTTTGGCATAGGTATGTATTTGAGGTGGGAGTGTTGTAAGTATGTATTTGAGGTGGGAGTGTTGTAAGTATGTATTTGAGGTGGGAGTGTTGTAAGTATATATTTGAGGTGGGAGTGTTGTAAGTATGTATTTGAGGTGGGAGTGTTGTACGTATGTATTTGAGGTGGTGTGTTGTACGTATGTATTTGAGGTGGTAGTGTTGTAAGTATGTATTTGAGGTGGTGTGTTGTAAATATGTATTTGGGGTGGGAGTGTTGTAAATATGTATTTGAGGTAGTAGTGTTGTAAGTATGTATTTGGGGGGAGTGTATGTATTTGGATGTATCTTGTGGGGGGATTGTGTGGGGGGAATTGTATTGGTATTGGAGGGAATTGTGTGTGGCCGGGGCGGAGGGGATTGAGTGTGAGCAGGGCCGGTGCTACCACTAGGCGATCGCCTAGGGCGGCACATTTTGTGAGCCGGCGGCAGCAGGGGAGGAGAACGTCGCGCGGCATCGTGACAAGAGGACAGATGGCAGGAACGGAGCAGGGTGGCAGAGGAGGAGGAGGACGACGTCAGGCTGTGGGAGAAGAGGACCGCAGGAGCTGACCAGGGTAGCACAGGAGGACGGCCGGGGAGGAGCGCGCCCCAGCGTCCGACCCGTAAGTCTTCACTGACTTCCGGTGCCTGCCGCTGCTACAGCGCAGCTCCTCAGCTGTCCTCCTGTGCCGTCCTGCTCTGCTCCCGCGGCCCTCAGTCCTTTTCTCCCGCTGCCGCCTGACATCCTCATCCTCTGCCTCACTGCTCTGTCCATTTTCTGTCCTCTTCTCCTGCTCCTGCCAGACGCCCTCTGCTTCCGCTGCTGCCCACCGTCCTCTGCTGCCCTGCTCCACCGAAGCCAGGTAGGTGAGAGGAAGAGGAGGGGGTGAAAGAGGAGAAGGAAGGGGTGTGGGAGGAAGAATAGAAGGAGGGGGTGAGAGAAGAAGAGAAGGAGTGGGTGAGAGAGGAGGAGGGGAGGTAAAAGAGGAGGTGGGGGTGATTGAGGAGGAGTGGTAGGGGGGTGAGAGGAGGAGGAGTGGGAGGGAGTGAAGGGAGGGGATGAGGGGTGAGAGAATGGGGCTATAATAACATAAAAAAAAACATCTGAAACGTCAGTGTGGGGGGGGGGGGGGTAGGGCTGAAGGTTCTCCTAGGTTGCCGAACACCCTTCCACTGGCCCTGAGTGAGAGGGGGGTAATTAAGTGATAGCGGACGGAGGCGGGACAGTGAGAGGGGGTGTAAGAGGGAGCGAGGAAGAGAGAGGAGTGAGTGAGGAAGGGAGGGGTGTAAGAGTGAAGACGGGGGGGAAAGAAATACATGGGGAGGGCGGGATGGAGGAGGGGGCTCGCGAGGAGGTGTGATATGGGGAGGGGCAGTGGGGAGCGTCCCCGGTCGAATCTCTAGTCCTGGGCCCCGGGAAATCTGTCAGCGGCCCTTGCCCAACCCCTAATTCTCACATGGCCGATGTAGCCTGCTCTCCTGTCTCTGCCCCCTGCTCCCCTCACTGAGCTGCGCGGTGCTGACTTGACCTGTCAATCAGATCAGTCATCGTTGCGCACAGCACAGGGGACATTTCAGGCCCCCGGGATTTTTCTATCCCTGGGTGCACCTGTATTTCTACCTTTTATATTTTTGAGAGAGCCTCACCATACTGCTCTACACCTAATAATTGCTTTTAAAATCATTTTTAGCAAGATGGAGTTAAAGGGCAGAATATTTATTTTCATCTCGGTACTAAGGCCTCGGATCACGCGGTGGTGCTTTGTTTTGTAATTTGTTGTTTCCCCGTGTTTCAGCACACGATACAGTGCAGTGATGAGCATAGGATTTAGCAGGCAGAATGAGTGCTCACAGCCTAAGCATAGTGCACGAGTCCAATAGGATTTCCCCGCAACGAGCTGCTATAATACAGTGGCCACACTAGGTCACCCCCCTATTCTGTGCATGCAGTGTGCTTATATGCTACATACAGTAATGCTTGACCTGTGATAGAGCATTGGGTGCAGAGAATCACTACCTTTTTTTATTTATAACCACCGAATACCACACTGATTTATATTGACAAACATATGGCGCTCCTTCCCATTTTTAAGAAAAATGGGTTTATTTGACCAACTTTAGAAATCCTTCTAAAATATGGGCCAAATGTCTTTTCCTTTTGTCTTATAAAGTGAGAAATTGTTATAATTCAGGCACATGACCACTACTATTTTAAGCCACTTTAACCCCTGGTTGCATACAGAGCTGTGTGTCATGTTTAGGGCATGTTTTGATTGGTATGTTTAGTAAGATGTGCATCTCACACACACACAAATCATCTTCCTACTTGTAAAGTGCCAAAGACTACAAGACGCTTCTTGTCAAGTCATCGATTGCATACCATTTCAATGGGTATTTGAAATTTGTTCAACTAACTATTGATCGAAGACTGCAAAACCGGAGAAAGAAAACAGGACCAGTTTTATGATGAATTAATCCTGTGTAGAAGGTAATAGGTTTGTTTTTTTTTCCTTTGATAAATGCAGTGCAATTATTTGGCGTCCCGGTTTTGCTGCCAGAAGCTTTTGATAAATACAATAAACATCTTGTAATCAAATTTTAGTCAGTGGTCTGCAGACATCCGTTCTGCCCTTTGACATACTACTATCAGTACAAGCTCCTACATTTAGTTGATAAGCCTAAATAATTTGGCCTCCTGAAGTCTTGGCCCTGATGGAAAAACGTTCTAACAGTAAGTTATAAATAGCTTTGTAGTATGGTACCCTACAGTTCAGACAAGAAATAGGGGAGCGAACCCCTCGGGATACTGTGGCTACCAAAACCGTGGTGGTTCAATTTATGCAAGTCCCTGGTAGCAAGAGGTGGACATCCTTTAATTGTAAAGACAATAAGCAACCCAGATTTAGCCGTGCAGACTAAAGCAGGGCGGGGGGCTTTTAACCGGGGGAGATACCTGCGGGCACGTCCAGGGAAATGCCCGAAAATAAACCCCAACCAGTAGCAATATGCCTCACCCACGCCCTGTGTCCCGGACTAAACCCAGCGGTCAGTACTCACGACTCCTTGTGTGAACTGCCAGAGTGCTGGTTGAGGGGTTGCTCAGCGGTCTGCTGTACGGTGGTGTCCTCGTGTGCTCCAGCAGGAAGTAGAAGAGATAGGTGAAAAAGCGAGTGACGCCGCGGTCACGACTCCTCTAAACAGCCAAACGCATGTAGAAAAAATAAAAAACTTTATTGAACAAACAAGTGAACAGCAGCCATAGTCATCCTCTGACGTGTTTCGTCCGGGTCACGGACTTTTTCAAAGAGTAACTCCCTATGCCTGGGATGATCTCTATATAGGGTGTACTGCACTATGATTGGCCATAGTGGTGTGGAGGGTAAAAACCTCTCACCTGCTGAATAATGTGTATTAGCTAGTTTCATACACACCCATAGCGAGATCATTACATTTAAGGCACAACACCAAGTGAAAAATTACATAAATAATCCCAAAAAAGAAATTTAAAAAAATATAATTAAAAAACACGAGTTAAAAACAAAGACTGATGATTCATCCCGGTAGGTATTGCATAAGAAAAAATACATGTTAGGAAAGCATATACAATATATACATATAAACTTATAAACTTCTAATATATGCATATGACTTTGGATATACTCCAACTCACTACATGGAATAGTAGGTGTCTCTTGATAAGTAATCAGATGACATAGTACTCTATAAGCTGTAACAACATGTATGGACTTAGATATAGTCCAACTCACTACATTAAATGATAAATGATTTCTTGTTTGGGATATTGAATAACATGATAATCAATAGACCACAACAACAAAATATAAATATTGTCAGTATTGTCGCATAGATATCATTACCAATATAAAAGTATACAAAGGCATGCAACATAAAAAGTTCCCTTAAGCCACTCCACAGGGTAGGACAGAGAGATATAAATGTGGATATACCCCGGAAGATATTCACAGGGATGTGTATAGAATAGATGACTATTTCAGGAAATGTTTTAACTCCCATTCCTGATTTATACCCGATGGAGAAAGGGTACCCAAGGAATAGATCCAAAACATTTCACGTTTATTCAATATATTCTCTCTGTCTTCCCCCCTGATGTGGCTAGGGATATGTTCCAAAGCTGCATATGAAAAATTTGTGATTCCCCCTCTTGAACACGAGGAAAAATGTCTAGGTACAGGATGCACCAAATCCTTCTTTTTTATTAATCTGACATGTTCTGCAATACGTACTTTCAAGGGTCTAATAGTACGCCCGATATACCGTTGGTCACATCCACAGAACAAAATGTAAATTACAAAGCTGGAATTACAGTTTATAAAGCTGTTTACATAGAAACTCTTTTTACCAACATTAATTGATTTCATCGGTTTAACATACCTACACATGGAGCAAACACCACAAGAGAAAAAACCTTTTGGTATTCCCTGTATATGTGCCTTTCCTGATTGTGATTTAAACAGACTAGGCGACAAATGTGTCGCTATGGTTGGAGATTTGCGAAAAACAAACCGGGGTCCATCTTGTACATATTCCTTAATATCTTTGTCCAATGACAGGGTCCGCCAGTGTTTTTTAAAAATATCGCATATAAGATGAGATTGGCGATTATAAGTAGATATAAATAAGGGACTTTTATTCCCGTCATTGGAAGAAGATTGTAGCGTGGATCCATGTCCAGAATGTTTAGTTTTCCTAATCAATGTGGATCTTTCAGCGAGATTTGCTGATTCGAATGCTGATTTGATATCGCTATCCTTGTAACCTCTAGCTGAAAAACGTTCGGCTAAAATTTTTGATTGTACCAGAAAGCTATCATGGTTTGAGCACAGTCTCCTAAGCCTGAGGAACTGTGCTTTAGGGATGCTTTTGATGAGTGAACGAGGATGATTACTCTGAGCTGACAACAGGGTATTACGAGAGTTAGGCTTACGGAAAATATCCGTTTGTATAATCATGTTATGGTCGATATACAGGAGGAGGTCTAGATAGTGGATGTGATTGATATTATGATCATATGTGAACTTAATATTTAAATCATTTTCATTGAGACTCTGGATAAATGACATGAGAGATGACTCATCACCTTCCCATATCATTATCAGGTCATCAATAAACCTCTTAAAGAACTTAATATTTGAACGATAGGAATTATTACAGTGATAAATGTGTTGTGCTTCCCAAAAACCCATAAATAAATTTGCATATGAAGGTGCAAAACTCGTGCCCATAGCAGTGCCTAATTTCTGTAAATAAAATAGTGAGTCAAACATAAAATAATTGTGAGTTAATAGAAAAGAAATAGCTTCCGATATAAAAGTGCAATGTGAGGTGGATAACGTGGATAAACTCAAAAAGTGATCAATGGCGCAAAGGCCGTGCTCGTGTTTAATGATGGAATATAATGAAACAACGTCTAGTGTGACCCACCTGTAATGTGATTTCCAGACCACGTCCTGTAGATCGACCATAAGATGCATAGAATCTTTTATAAAAGATGGCAAACTAAGTACCATAGGTTGCAAAAAGCTGTCCACATACCGCGATAAACCATCTCCCAAAGATCCAATGCTCGCCACAATTGGACGACCAGGAGGGTCCTGTAGCGATTTATGGATCTTCGGGAGATGGTGAAATATCGGAATCACGGGATGTGGACAGCGTAAAAAGTCAATCTCCTTTTTATTTAGAACACATAAGATCTTGCCAAACTCAATTAATTCCTCAAGTTGTGTATTAAACACTATTGTGGGATCTTTTTTAAGCAGAAGATAATTGTCTGTGTCTCCCAGTTGTCTGATCGCTTCACCTCTATACTGTTCTGCAGATAGAACCACAAGGGCCCCTCCCTTGTCTGCTGATCTAAAGACGATATCTTGTCTTTTTTTAAGTGAATTTAGTTGTTGGGATTCAGTGTATGTCAGATTGTTGGAACATACTTTGGAATGTGAGAAACCTTGGGCCAATAATTTCAAATCTCTTTCTACAAGTTTTTCGAATGTGGTGATGAAAGGGCCCCTATTCTGACTGGGACAGAAAATTGATTTTCTCCTAAGATTGCACTCATGATTCCCAAAAAATGTTTGACTAAAGTTATTCAAGGGTTCCCCCTGTTGTTCCAACAATACGTTCATATCTGACAAGACACATGTTTCCTGAAAATTGAAAGTCAGATCATCAACCTGACCTGAATCTGACAACAATATGGTACTTAGTTTGCCATCTTTTATAAAAGATTCTATGCATCTTATGGTCGATCTACAGGACGTGGTCTGGAAATCACATTACAGGTGGGTCACACTAGACGTTGTTTCATTATATTCCATCATTAAACACGAGCACGGCCTTTGCGCCATTGATCACTTTTTGAGTTTATCCACGTTATCCACCTCACATTGCACTTTTATATCGGAAGCTATTTCTTTTCTATTAACTCACAATTATTTTATGTTTGACTCACTATTTTATTTACAGAAATTAGGCACTGCTATGGGCACGAGTTTTGCACCTTCATATGCAAATTTATTTATGGGTTTTTGGGAAGCACAACACATTTATCACTGTAATAATTCCTATCGTTCAAATATTAAGTTCTTTAAGAGGTTTATTGATGACCTGATAATGATATGGGAAGGTGATGAGTCATCTCTCATGTCATTTATCCAGAGTCTCAATGAAAATGATTTAAATATTAAGTTCACATATGATCATAATATCAATCACATCCACTATCTAGACCTCCTCCTGTATATCGACCATAACATGATTATACAAACGGATATTTTCCGTAAGCCTAACTCTCGTAATACCCTGTTGTCAGCTCAGAGTAATCATCCTCGTTCACTCATCAAAAGCATCCCTAAAGCACAGTTCCTCAGGCTTAGGAGACTGTGCTCAAACCATGATAGCTTTCTGGTACAATCAAAAATTTTAGCCGAACGTTTTTCAGCTAGAGGTTACAAGGATAGCGATATCAAATCAGCATTCGAATCAGCAAATCTCGCTGAAAGATCCACATTGATTAGGAAAACTAAACATTCTGGACATGGATCCACGCTACAATCTTCTTCCAATGACGGGAATAAAAGTCCCTTATTTATATCTACTTATAATCGCCAATCTCATCTTATATGCGATATTTTTAAAAAACACTGGCGGACCCTGTCATTGGACAAAGATATTAAGGAATATGTACAAGATGGACCCCGGTTTGTTTTTCGCAAATCTCCAACCATAGCGACACATTTGTCGCCTAGTCTGTTTAAATCACAATCAGGAAAGGCACATATACAGGGAATACCAAAAGGTTTTTTCTCTTGTGGTGTTTGCTCCATGTGTAGGTATGTTAAACCGATGAAATCAATTAATGTTGGTAAAAAGAGTTTCTATGTAAACAGCTTTATAAACTGTAATTCCAGCTTTGTAATTTACATTTTGTTCTGTGGATGTGACCAACGGTATATCGGGCGTACGATTAGACCCTTGAAAGTACGTATTGCAGAACATGTCAGATTAATAAAAAAGAAGGATTTGGTGCATCCTGTACCTAGACATTTTTCCTCGTGTTCAAGAGGGGGAATCACAAATTTTTCATATGCAGCTTTGGAACATATCCCTAGCCACATCAGGGGGGGAGACAGAGAGAATATATTGAATAAACGTGAAATGTTTTGGATCTATTCCTTGTGTACCCTTTCTCCATCGGGTATAAATCAGGAATGGGAGTTAAAACATTTCCTGAAATAGTCATCTATTCTATACACATCCCTGTGAATATCTTCCGGGGTATATCCACATTTATATCTCTCTGTCCTACCCTGTGGAGTGGCTTAAGGGAACTTTTTATGTTGCATGCCTTTGTATACTTTTATATTGGTAATGATATCTATGCGACAATACTGACAATATTTATATTTTGTTGTTGTGGTCTATTGATTATCATGTTATTCAATATCCCAAACAAGAAATAATTTATCATTTAATGTAGTGAGTTGGACTATATCTAAGTCCATACATGTTGTTACAGCTTATAGAGTACTATGTCATCTGATTACTTATCAAGAGACACCTACTATTCCATGTAGTGAGTTGGAGTATATCCAAAGTCATATGCATATATTAGAAGTTTATAAGTTTATATGTATATATTGTATATGCTTTCCTAACATGTATTTTTTCTTATGCAATACCTACCGGGATGAATCATCAGTCTTTGTTTTTAACTCGTGTTTTTTAATTATATTTTTTTAAATTTCTTTTTTGGGATTATTTATGTAATTTTTCACTTGGTGTTGTGCCTTAAATGTAATGATCTCGCTATGGGTGTGTATGAAACTAGCTAATACACATTATTCAGCAGGTGAGAGGTTTTTACCCTCCACACCACTATGGCCAATCATAGTGCAGTACACCCTATATAGAGATCATCCCAGGCATAGGGAGTTACTCTTTGAAAAAGTCCGTGACCCGGACGAAACGCGTCAGAGGATGACTATGGCTGCTGTTCACTTGTTTGTTCAATAAAGTTTTTTATTTTTTCTACATGCGTTTGGCTGTTTAGAGGAGTCGTGACCGCCGCGTCACTCGCTTTTTCACCTACCCTACAGTTCAGTCCGGGAGTAACCTGCCCCAGCTCACATGGACCTTGCACTTTAATTCAGTCTAAGTTCCCCTACTCCAAAGGCTGTTATACTATTAAAAGGCAACATCGACTTGGCGTCCAGTGAGTGAGTGAATTGCAATTGCACCAATAGCATATATACATATGGCAAAATATTGGTTTTAGTCTGTGCTGTCACACGTGATCTGGTTTATTTCCTTGTGTTTGTAAGAGTCTTCCCTTAATCCAGTGGTTTTCAAAAAGAATTTGGTTAACGAACCCTATAATTATATTGTCAAATTCTGCGGCACCCCAACCCTCTCTAATAGCGAGTCTGAGATCAGATGCAATGTAAGGAACCCCAACCCTATCTGATAGCGAGTCTGAGATCAGATGCATTGTAAGGAACCCCAACCCTATCTAATAGCGAGTCTGAGATCAGATGCATTGTAAGGAACCCCAACCCTATCTAATAGTGCGTCTGAGATCAGGTGCAGTGTAAGGAACCCCAACCCTCTCTGATAATGAATATGAGATCAGGTGCAGTGTAGGAACCCCAACCCTCTCTAATAGCGAGTCTGAGATCAGGTGCATTGTAAGGAACCCCAACTCTCTCTAATAGTGCGTCTGAGATCAGGTGCAGTGTAAGGAACCCCAACCCTCTCTAATAATGAATATGAGATCAGATGCATTGTAAGGAACCCCAATCCTCTCCAATAGTGCGTCTGAGATCAGATGCATTGTAAGGAGCCCCAATCCTCTCCAATAGTGCGTCTGAGATCAGATGCATTGTAAGGAGCCCCAATCCTCTCCAATAGTGCGTCTGAGATCAGATGCATTGTAAGGAGCCCCAATCCTCTCCAATAGTGCGTCTGAGATCAGATGCATTGTAAGGAACCCCAACCCTCTCCAATAATAAATATGAGATCAGATGCATTGTAAGGAACCCCAACCCTCTCTAATAGTGTGTCTGAGATCAGGTGCAATGTAAGGAACCCCAACCCTCTCTAATAATGAATATGAGATCAGATGCATTGTAAGGAACCCCAACCCTCTCCAATAGTGCGTCTGAGATCAGATGCATTGTAAGGAACCCCAACCCTCTCTGCATTTTTGGGGCCTGCAAAGCAATAGTAATTTTGTACCTGTTTGCTTTCCACCCAGAAGAAGGGAACAACCCAGTGTTTTTGCAACTAGCTCCATGCAAACCATGCCATTAAAACCAATCAGGGCCACAACTGTTCCTCCTTGGTCTCCGTAAAATTATTGTTTTTATCCCAAGTAAAATAAGTGTACCAATGTCATGTACAATTCAGCATCTTTGTAACATACATTTTGGTTGTGAGACTTGCTTAAACGTAGTTAGAGTTAGGACTAGAGCTATATTAATCATATTGTATTTCCTCTCTAGCGCTGACAGTGTGTGCAGTGATGTACATAGAGTTTTGCAGGCACAATGAGTCCCTGCCCAGCACAGATTACAGTCTCATTTCTGAAAGATTAATATCTGCGGTAGCGGCTGTTCGGACTGTTTTATGCTGAAAATGTCCATATACTTCAATGGGGAGTAGATAGCTCAAAAAGACTCTTCGCAGTAAATAGAATTTATCCCTAAGTGACCAAGGAACACAGCCATAGTTGTTTTAAAGCAGGAGTCCAAAATCCGTGTTTTTGTTGTTTAAAAAATAAAATAAAAAATAGGTTTGAAGCATGGGGTCTTTGGAGCTGAGCTACGTTAATTTTATTTTTGAGACCCCTTGCTTCTTGAAATTCTTACCTCTGTATGGGGTGCCGGTATCTTGCTGCTGTTTAAAGGTCCTGGTCACGCGGGCCAATAGCAAGCCACAAGGCATGACACCATGGCTTCCAATTAGCCTGCGGTACATTTAAGCTGCCATTTCCATAAACCCACACTGCCCAGCCATTGCACCCCCTACAGAAGTAAGTATCTTCAGGAAGCAGAGGGTACTGAAATTAACGCGGTTCAGCACCGGAGACCACCTGCCTCAATCCTAAATAAACTAAAGGGATATACAATTATCTGGAGAAAATAGAAGGAAGAAATTAGTCTTCATGAAACAGTGGTAAAGTAGATATACACCTGAACTCTGGTGTGTCACGCTTGTGCGAGCCCACAGACAAGACCTGACCCCGGCACTGAGGTGGGAAGGACAATGCCACACACCCACAGCAGCGAAGGCGGGCCCAGTAGGTGGTTTGTAGCGTTGCTGGGTCTGGGTATGAAGAAAAAGGGTAATTCAATACTCGCCAGGTTCCAAGGGTAGGAGAGGTACATGTAGTCGTTATCCGTAAGCCAGGGGTAAAGAGTCAGAGAGAATCCAAATGCAAAGCCAGGTCGGTACACGAGAGGTTAATCCATAAGCCAGGGGTCAAGAGCCAGAGAGAATCCAAATGCAAAGCCAGGTCGGTACACGAGAGGTAACTGTAGAAATCAAAGCAAGACTGGGCTGGACAAGCCAGGCACACACAAGGCTACACAAAGTCTATGTTCAGCAAGGGATGCCAGGAAGAGGCAGTCTTATATAGGAGACAGGAACCAGTAGGGGAGGGAGCGGAGGAGGGGCCTCCGCAGATGCCAGGATAGGCTGCAGGAGACAAAGGCTTATAGCAAAACGTGACACGTAGCTGGGGCTCGTTGCGCGCCGTAATGCGAGTGCACCGCACACAGCGGAGGTGCGGCGCGTCCCGAGGGGGTGGAGCTATGCTCAGTGACCGTTCATAGAAGGAGCGGGTGCGCGCACGCTCTGTAACAGGAACTGTGATGCGCACATCAGCGGGGGGCGAATCTTTGGCAGCTGCCGCTGCAGTACTATAGGTAAGCGAGGAGGGAATGCGCCGCAAGGGACGCGCTCCCCAATTCCTCACATGGTGGTAGCGACTTCTAGACCTCTGAAGATGCACATAAGTAGGCCCGCCCACCCAGCATAGGGTGCAGTACCCCCTGCCGACCCTGGTGGACCCAGCCGAGCACCCCTGCAGCCGCCGGGCAGATGTCCCAGCTCCCTCCCCCGGTGCCTCTGTTCACCAAAATGTATTGGACACGCTGGTGTAGTATAACAAAACTGTATTAAAAACACAGAAAGTGTGGATAATTACACTCACACTTTCACAGATGGTATAAAGCTTATAGGTCTCACAAGCGGAGCTGGGTTTGGGGCAAGTGCAGGCAGATCTCTTCTTTCAGCGCCACTCCCCGTGCTCGTCTAGTCTGTGAGCTCAGTCTGGCTCTCGGCGTCTGACGTCACTGCTCCACACTCTACTTGTCAATCCACGTGCAGCTGACAATCACCCTACGCATTTCACAGATCTCGCTGCTTCCTCAGGGCTTAATTAACATTTCAAAGACAACTTAATCATTTTAAAATTGATGTTTGGTTTTCTTTAAGGCATTTAAAGCACTCTGTGCTGCTCAATTGTTACTATTTTTATTTTTTAGACTATTTTGTTTATTCATTATTTGATCTGGGGGGCTCCACGTAGCTCGACAATGGTACCACAAGCTCCCCGGTTGCTGAGACCTTTGATTTTAAATCTACCAGACATTAAATCTAGTCTGGGAGAAACAATAATATCGCAGCGGTCGGCATCATTCCTGCAGCTGATTGGAAACCGTAACCTCACAGGGAGGCAGATGATCACGCAGGCTTATTAGATTTGTGCTATTTGAAAGCGTTAAGAAGAAAAACATGATGGCTCATGTTAACTAAGTGGTGCTATTCCATACAACGCCAGAAGACACCTTCTTGCCTAATCAAAGCGAATGGGCTTAGAGTGTCTTTCAGTCACGGTAGGTGACTTCACACCACTTAATAAAAACAGGCCTACATATCTCATCATAGAACGTTTTGACTTTTGCAGCGGAGGAGGGATTGGGGCTTTAACTTGCGAAACATTTCACTGTCATTAATTAACGTTGGTCCCCCGGTTTTATTTTTGACGTCCGCTAGTAGGCTGCTGTTCTGTAATTTCTGAAAAATGAAATACAAGGAAGAGGGTGCAGCTGATGTCATGTCAATCAACCTGACCTTCAGCTACAAGGACATTGATAGCATTTTTCTTGGGATACTCTTTCCGGATAGTCCCATATAGATGCAATTGGATCCTGCTGTCCTTTTGATCTTCTGTTCACCTCTATTTTAAGATGACGGTGCAGCCTCCAATCGTGGCACTTAGGCAAAAATGGTGTTTGCTTTTGCTAAACTTTGCAGGAAAGCTGCTAAATTTACACTTGTTTTTTGTTTTTTTTTAATGGGGGGGAGGGGTGTGTGGTTAGAAAAAACAAAACTTGGGGGATACCTTTGGGTGGAGGTGAGATAACAGAACAGAAGGTATTTTATTTTCATTTAATCATTTATTGGTTACACAAGTAAATAACGTATCAAAGTCAAATACTTAGCAAAAATGTGCAAATCATTTGTGATGACAATTGTGCAAAATACAGTAAATATAATAGTAGCCTGAGGCCCAGAATTGCAACGTCAATCTGGGTCCTGGGTTTTAGAGGGGGGGGGGGGGGGGGAGGTATTGCCTGCTGAGCGCAGGGGGGACGGGACAGAGTGGTTTGTTGGGCTGGGGCCTTGCAAAGGACGGGGCCCGGCCAGGCAAACACTTGTTGGGCCACTTAACTAGAGCTGTGCAATCTTCTCGCTTAAGTCCGTGAAGAAGCAAACTTTGCACCTTTTTTCGTCAAAGAATAACTTGCGCAGTTGTAGCTCCATGGACCCCATTCATCAAACCCTGTGTTAAAAAAAAAGCTGTGTGTGCTGTGCACGCGCATAGTAAGTGAAACTTCTTTGACTTTTGTCACAGAAATTGACTTATAACGCGCGTGCTCGGCACACGTGTCAGTCAGTGTATGTGTCAGTCAGTGAGTATGTATGTGTGTCAGTCAGAGAGTATGTATGTGTGTCAGTCAGAGAGTATGTATGTGTGTTTGTTTGTGTGTGTGTCAGTCAGTGAGTATGTATGTGTGTCAGTCCGAGAGTATGTATGTGTGTTTGTTTGTGTGTGTGTCAGTCAGTGAGTATGTATGTGTGTCAGTCAGAGAGTATGTATGTGTGTTTGTTTGTGTATGTGTGTCAGTCAGTGTGTGCATGTGTGTCAGTCAGTGTGTGCATGTGTGTCAGTCAGTGTGTGCATGTGTGTCAGTCAGTGTGTGCATGTGTGTCAGTCAGTGTGTGCATGTGTGTCAGTCAGTGTGTGCATGTGTGTCAGTCAGTGTGTGTGTGTGTGTGTGTGTGTGTGTGTCAGTCAGTGTGTCTGTGTGTGTCAGTCAATGTGTGTGTGTGTGTGTGTGTGTGTGTGTGTGTGTGTGTGTGTGTGTGTGTGTGTGTGTGTGTCAGTGTATGTCTCTCTCTCTGTGTTGTGTGAATGTCTCTCTGTGTCGGTCAGTGTGTGTATGTGTGTCAGTCAGTGTGTGTATGTGTGTCAGTCAGTGAGTGTATGTGTGTCAGTCAGTGTGCGTGCGTATGTGTGTCAGTCAGTGTGTGTGCGTGCGTATGTGTGTCAGTCAGTGTGCGTGCGTATGTGTGTCAGTGTGCGTGCGTATCAGTCAGTGTGTGTGTCAGTCAGTCAGTGTGTGTGTGTGTGTGTGTGTGTGTGTGTGTGTGTCATTCAGTGTGTGTATGTATGTGTGTCAGTCAGTGTGTATGTGTGTATGTGTGTCAGTCAGTGTGTGTGTGTGTATGTGTGTCAGTCAGTGTGTGTGTGTGTATGTGTGTCAGTGTGTGTGTATGTGTGTCAGTCAGTGTGTGTGTCTCTCTTTCTGTGTCCTGCCCCCTCTCTCCTGACTCCCCCCACCCCAGGCGTAGCTGCGGACCCGCGGCGGCTCTGTCTGAGTCTCTCCTCCCCCCCTCAAAGGCAGGCAGAGCTGCGGACCCGCAGCGGCTCTGTCTGAGTCTCTCCTCCCCCCCACCCCCAGGGAGACGCGGCCGCACCGGGCCTGGCGTATGTGAGGGGCAGATACCGTGATTGACAGCCCCCCCCTCCCTCGGCAGTGCTGCGTGGGAAGCGGCGCACTCAAACCCCCGCTTCCCGCGTTACCGGAGCAGGAGCCGTGAGAGGCGAGAGGGCACGATCACGTGTCTGTGCGCGCGTGCGCGCATGCGCGGCATATGCTGACAGCGCAGCGGCCGTTAGGGATATCGTCCTGGTTACCCTTCATGATCCCAGGGCTCCTCTCCTCCGCCTCAGCGGGACACAGGGAAGGGGAAGCGGAGGTAGAGAAGAGGGAGGAGAGAGGCTGAGCAGCGGCTCCTCCTCTCACAGCCGGACGACTTGCGGAGCTTCCGCCATCTTAGTACACCCACAGCACCGGAAGCTCTGCGCCAGCCATCTTGGTATACCCATGGCAGCGGAAGTGTGGGGGTAACGGCGGCCGTTGGAGCGGCGCCGGCGGGGGTGTGTGGGGGGAGCGGCGCGGGGGGGGGGGGAGCCGTGACGTCACGTCACTTCCGTTTCATTTTCGTCTCCATCTCTCCAGTCTTGCCCCATCAGAATAGGTGCCACTAAAGAAGTTTCACTTCAAAAATAAAACGTTTGTATTGCTCCTTTACCAGCAGCACTATGTTGAGCTCTGGCAGCCCTCGGTTTTTATTGTACTTGCATTTTTTCTGTGCAGTTATAACTGTAAGAGGCAACATCAACATCATCTTAACATCTCTGCGTTCTCTTAACTCGCTGGGTGACCCTTAACCCCTTCAGTGCCCTATTGATATACGGTGTACATCAATAGAAGTGCCACCATAGGGGCCCTTATTAGGCTGCGCTTATAGTGCCGGTGACAGCGACGCAACGTCGCATCAAAACACATGTATAGTAAGCGCGACGCAACAGAGCGACGGCTCGGTCGCCATTGCTGGAAGTCAGCTCAATTTGATTTTCCCAGCGACCGCAGCCTGACGTCACCCTCGCCGGCACTATAAGCGCAGCTTTACATACATCGCATTGCCTCTTGCTAGTTTTATCTGCGCTGCACGTGATCGGGACTCCACATTGCGTACCACACTGAAATCCACGTCACAGCCGGTACGACGGGCGAAACAGAAGCACCATCGCGTGATCGCTCCCGAAGAGCAGTCACGTGATGCGGAAGTGACGGAGGTTACGTAGCCAGGGGCGTGGCGTGAGACACTGAAAGGGTTAAAGCAGAACTTCCCTCCTGAAGTCTACATGGGCTTAATGTAACTCCTATAGTGTTTGTATCTTCCCCCCTGAGACTGTCCTGCTCTTTTATTTGTGCTAAAATTATGATTTGTTTTCTTAATCTCCAGTATCTGAGGTTACCATGGTTACCTTCAGACCGGACTAATATTTCAAATGCTTATATTTCTTGAACAGATCTTCAGGCCCCCCCTCCCCCCCTCCCTCTCCCTCCTCCCTTCCTCCCCCCCTTCCTCCCCCCCCTCCCCCCTTCCTCCCCCCCCTCCCCCCTTCCTCCCCCCCTCCCACCCCCCATTAAAAAAAACAGCGTCAGAAAGGGCAAGAATAGATTGCGACTAAATAATAAAATGCAAAAAGAACAATGATCAGCGCGCTCAGTCTTGAGACCTGATGGGGTTTGTAGTGCGCTTCAGCTGTAGGGGGTGTAAGAACGCCTGCTGTATCGATATTTTACACCTCCTGTCAGCTTCATTCACAGGGTCGGGCCATCGGGCACATAGCTGCCCCCCCCCCCCCCCCCCGCAGTCCGGGCATTGCCTCTTTTTTTGTTTGTTTTGCTATTGGTTATTTATTTGCTTTTAATTACTTTTGGCAATGTCGGTCAGGAACAATCTACTGTCTTTTAAATTTCCAGTAAACGGACAAGTCTTCCACGCCTAGTTTAGCACAGTTGTGCTCATTATCTTTATCATGTAATTGGGCACACCCCCTGGCAAGCACTGCACATAATGCACGCAGCGTCTTGTGACCAACGTACAGTAATATCTCTATCAGGCAGGAACTATAGCAACATTGCTTAACTACAGAGCAATGCACGGTCAGCCTTGCAATCCTAGCACTAAGTTACAACTAAAGCGCCGGGAGGGATTTCTGAAGTGCAACATTGGGAGGCAATCAATAGCTTAAGGAATAAGGATCATTACCACGAGCAGCAAATAAATAGTTTCTTTACCAACAACCATGTTGCAACATAATAAATCGTGTAGTCAAGTGGTATGTTTGATAAAGCCAATTGAAGATGATGTTAGTGGGGAGTTCTGTGTTAACCCAACACAAAGGCCAAGATTTACTAAGGGATAAAAAGCAGCATGGTGGCAAGCTGGAAGACACCATACAACCCATTCAAATGAATGGGAGATAAGGTGCCTTAAGGTCTAGCACGCCTTAGTAAACATGGGCGCACATGCTATATGTTGCGCAATCGAATCAACCCATTGTTAAAGATAATAAATATATCTTGGTTAATCCTTGTGTGTGTTTGTTACCATGCACTGCCACTCGTAACCTCACCGTTGTCACTGGATGCAGAAGTAACCTGTCAGTGGGACTCAATTAACCCCTTGAATGCTGGTTGGCCAGTGCCGCAGCTTCTCTGTCACATCACATGATCCTATGACAGCTCCTATGAGCAATACCGTAACCTGACACCACCTTTGAGGCAGACTTTGCTCTTCTGGCCAGACCACGTTCAGCGCTAAACACGATCTACCCTAAATAACGGGCAGACAGCCTGTGACGGAGCCACTAAATCATGTGGAACTCATAGGGTTAAAGTCTATGAGACATGCTAAAATTCAATGCAGCAGACTCTAAATCAGTGAGACCCACAGGAAATCATTGAGAGTTGACAGGGCTACACTACCGTCTCCACATCAATATTTATATTTATCAGAAATATACTCTGCGTTTTGCAATCAGATGGGTATGAAAACGGCAGGGCTGATTTTAAGTCTTTCCCCTTCTTTCCCCTGTCTCTTTCACCTCCACCAAAGGAAAGAAATGCCTGTTGTTGCAAGAAGACACTTGGCAACTGTGTTCTTTCCCTTGGGAATGCCACACCTACTGAGATTACACCCTGCTAAGAAACTACAGTATTCACCTGGTGCTGTTAGTAGCTAATGTAATCATGCATTTATACCACTCTTTCCTAAAAGTTAATTTACCATTGATGTCGCTTGAAAATAACCAACGCCCATCTGACTGAGTGCCGAGTTCAGATCACATCGTCTTAAAATACCCTGATGGCTTTGGTTTATTTAGGCATATTTCAGATCTCTAGACGAGTGGTTTTTCAACTTGTTTTTGGTCAAGGAACCCTATAATTATATGGTGAAATTCTGCAGAACCCCAACCCTCTCTAATCGTGCGTCTGAGATCAGATGCACTGTAAGGAACCCCGTCCCACTCTAATAGTGCGTCTTAGATCAGATGCATTGTAAGGAACCCCAACCCTCTCTAATAGCGTGTCTGAGATCAGATGCATTGTAAGGAACCTCAGCCCTCTCTAATATCTGAAATCAGATGCATTGTAAATTCTTCTGTATTTGGTACAATATTCAAATTACGTAAAAATTGCGGCATCACGCTGTCATGTCGTCGCATTGTTCTGACAATGTGGCGCCACGTTGCCCTGTGACATCACGTTGTCATGGCAACACGCCACCATTTGACATCACGGTGCCATTACAGGACTCTGTAGGAGGGGAGATCCCACCAGAGCAGGTAAGAGACACTTACAGAGACCCCACGCTCTTCCCCGCCATTCAGTTTAATTGTTGTGGGTAAGAGTGCAGAGCCGCAGTAAGCACGGGGTTAGGTGTGATGACACCGATGGAATCGCCATCAAGCCGGCCACGGCTAAGAGGGATATAAAGATTAAACATGTAACCTTGGTATCTACCCCTCCAAGGGAATGATAAAACAGAGGATCAATGAGGTGAAGCTCATGGAAAAGCTGACTGCTTTTCTCAGACAAAACACAACAGCCTTCTATAAAATTTGGGAACCATGGCTAATTTTAGAGACGAGCCCGGACGCTCACACATCAGGCATGAAAATGGAATAATATGAAAAAGAAGGCCGAGACACCCTGACCTCAAACCCAAATCGATAGACTTAGACACTCGGCACCCGGGGAGGGTATCAGGTCACCCCTTGACCCCTCCTTCCCCCTTTCCTGCCCCACTCTACCAGCATCCACTGCCCCTTTCTCTTCCCCTCTGTGCCCACTGCCCCTCTCACTCCCTCCGGTACTCCCTCTCTCCTGCTTATCTCTCTCTTTCTCCTACACTCATTGCCTCTCTGTCTCTCTCTCTGCTACACCCATTGCCTCTCTCGCCTACACTCATTGCCTCTCTGTGTCACTCTCTCTCTCTGTTGCTACGCTAATTGCCTCTCTGTCTGTCTCTGTCTCTCACTCTGTCCTGCACTCATTGCCTCTATGTCTCTCCCCTGCACGTATATGTGTATACACAAACCCGACATTACATTGGTACTTTACCTGAGCAATTATCATTTTCCTTGAAGATGGCGGTTTCACACTTTTTAGATAAACACATTTAAAGAAGAGGGAAACAAATGATTTCTAATAAAATTAACATCAAAAGCTCCAACAGAGCGCGCATGTTTATATAATGTGTATAAATATATATATTTTTTTAATTGAAAACAAATTGAATATATTGTTTTGGGCCTGAGTGGGCTTCTACCTTGCTCAACACCCCAGGGCCCGGGTTATGACTGTAGTCCTGGGACCCAGGAAAGCTTTTGGCAGCTCTGAGTACAATCCTTGAATTGAAAAAGACTTTGAACCATATAGTGCCTCAGGTTTGTTGAGTGTTTTGGGCATCAGAACCATGATTTTGTCTTATCTGTGGAAAATATGTGCCAGTATTTTTGTAAGATCTAATCGCAGGCTACTGATTATTGTATTTGCTAATAAAGCGTATGTGATGATCATATCTTGTTTCTTAGGGATTAGGCATTCATCACTTTGTTTAACACCCACCACATCATGAATATATATTTATGTCAACAAGAGAGCTACTGAGCGTGGCAATTGTATATAACAAGAGACAGGGGGTGCCCAATGCTACATCCCATTGACAAAACATATATGGTAAAAATGATAAAGTAAAATACTTCAATAATAATAATAAATACTTGGTTATTTAGTTAACCCTTTGGCCAAAGCGTCATAAGCCTGCATACCAACGCCAAGGTATAACCAAATTAATGCAGGTCCTAGACTACACTGTGAACACTTCCTTTTACCTCTGTATGTTTTGTCAATGGGATGTAGCATTGGGCACCCCTGTCTTATGTTATATACAATTGCCACGCTCAGTAGCTCTCTTGTTGACATAAATATATATTCATGATGTGGTGGGTGTGGGAGTTTGAGCTAGCTGGGAATGTGTGTTAATCAATTTCTGACTGGTAGCAGTTGTTTGGAGGCTGGTGGCACCTCCCCCCAGAGCTCACGCCTCCTCCTTCACCTTTTTAACTTGGGAGGTCATTTCATTTGCTGCAGGAACAGGACCTATAATGGTTCTTCCCCTCTTACAGAGGTAAAAGGAAGTGTTCACAGTGTAGTGTATGACCTGCATTAATCTGGTTATACCTTGACGTTGGTATGCAGGCTTATGACGCTTTGGCCAAAGGGTTAACTAAATAACCAAGTATTTATTATTATTGAAATATTTTACTTTATACTTTTTACCATATATGTTTTGTCAATGGGATGTAGCATTGGGCACCCCCTGTCTCTTATTATATCCATCACTTTGCACAAGAGGCGCAATCAATAACCTTTTTAATGGCCCAATTACAATTACTATACCCTCTGGCTTGGAAAAATCTTGCGTTAATTTGCTCACTTGAGAAAGTTGCTATCTTCAGAGCATTTACGTCTAAGAAACTGTCCCACAGGAATATTGCTTACAAAATAACGTGGATAAACTTTTATTGAGATATTCAATACAGTATACTATACACTGCAGCATACAGCACAGAGAAGGGTTAAAATGACGCTCCCTAAATGATACTAAGCACCTTTAAGAGATAACTTTGTCAGCATTACTATGTGTATAATGCGTGTGTGCATATGATATCATTGGTATGACTTTTCTTTTTGAGTTAACGAAGTGTACATACTGAAGTCACAGTGCTGGCTGCTGAGGCAATGCAAAATACACATCTCAGCAGGGCTCATACTTATGTGGTAATTTGCCTGGCATTTTTTATAGCGTGTGATTATATATACATATACAGGGCTCGACAAATGCACTCGCCCATTTTACCCGCTCGCGAGTCTTACCGGTGACGGGTGTAGCAGCGTGGTGCAGTGTCTCCCGACATTCTCCTGCTTCTCCCCTGCAATTTCTGTGCCTCCCCTGTAACTCTCGTAAACAGGGCTGCTGACGCGTTGCCATGACAACGGAACGCTAAGTGCCGTCCCGCGGCATCAAGTTGCCATGACAACTTGATGTCGTGTTTCGTCTTGACATCATGTAGCGTCACGTTGTCATGGCAACGCGGTGTAATTTGACGCCGCGCAACCATGTTTGCGGGAGTTACAGGGGAGACACGGAAGTTGCAGGGGGAGAAGCAAGAGAGTGCCGGGAGACACCACGCTGCCGCACCCCGCCATAGGTAAGACTCGCGTGCAGGTAAAGTGAGAGAGTTTTTTGGGAATGGGAGGGGGGGAGGGCGAGTGAATTTTTTTTAGAATTTGTCGAGCCATATATATATGACTCGACAAATGCTAAAATAATTATGTATATGGCGTGGCTAAATGTATACAACAAAAACAAACAAAAATGCCCAAAGCTACTTCCAATGTGACAAAAATACACAGTGCAATACCTTTATATTCTCTTGAAAAAGGGTAATTTAGTTTAACTCTTTGGCCAAAGCATTGTAGGCCTGCGAGCCACATCAAGGCAGACCCTGTTCACAGGTCCTAACACTCTCTGGGTTAAAATTCTCGTAAACCTGTATAATGACAGTAAGAATGATCTGCATTGAATCTGTCGTAACCTGGCAAAATGAAACTGACCTGCCAACTTGGAAAGTGGGGAGGGGCAAGCTTAAACCTGGGGGGGGACCACCCTCTCAAAAGCAGCTGAGACCAGCTGCACATAGTTAATATACACACAAATACCCAACAAGCTCTGAGAAACCCCCAACCATTACCACATAATATATATATGTATATAAGTGACAAAAGGAGTGCTAGTGGGTGTGGCTAAATGTATACAACAAAAAACAGACAAAGATGCCCAAAGCTACTTCCAATGTGACAAAAATACCCAGTGCAATATCTATATATATTCTCTTGAAAAAGGGTCATTTAGTTTAACCCTTTGGCCAAAGCATTGTAGGCCTGCGAGCCACATCAAGGCAGACCCTGTTCATAGGTCCTAACACTCCCTGGGTTAAAATTCTGGTAAACCTGTATAATGACAGTAAGAATGATCTGCATTGAATCTGTCGTAACCTGGCAAAATGAAACTGACCTGCCAACTTGGAAAGTGGGGAGGGGCAAGCTGGTCTCAGCTGCTTTTGGGAGGGTGGTGGCCCCTCCCCCCCCAAGGTTTAAGCTTGCCCCTCCCCACTGTCCAAGTTGGCAGGTCAGCCAGCTGCTCTAAACAGCACACAGATTGTCTCCTATGAATGTTTAAAACAGTTGATGTGAGTGCAAGTCCTGACGACTGCCCCTGTTTTCAATAAATGACTTTTTTTTATGCAGTATTATGCTATGGAGCTGGCGCTTCTTTTCTTCTTTTTCATATACAGTATATATATATATATATCATACTGCTGAGAAAAAGCCCAGCCACATTGTAAAGATAAACACATATTTCATTGAAGCTGTAAAGTGCCCATGAGACGGCGCGGCAAATGTTGGCAAGATCTCAGAAACGTGTCAGTGCGACGCTTAAAGCAGCAATCTGCTCTGTTTGATACATTTTTTTTCTGGGAGAGCCGAGGGATTTTCTCCTCAGTCTAACCAGCTTCTAAAAAATAGTTTGTTTCCAAATGCAATCCACCCTGCGACATCCAAGTGATGGGAAAACAGCTGTCTGTCAGCTTCCGGATGGTAGGCCAAGCAGCAGAACCAATACAAAACAGTATATGATTGATATTTTGTAGCTGCAAGATCCTTTCTTTTAAATGACGTTTTGTAGTGTTTTTGTGCAATGTTGCTTTCTTCACAGATAGAGCCTGTAATAGAGGGCCGCAGAAAAACAAGTGCTTCATGAAAAAATGGCATCCAATGACTGGCACTGACCCCCACAGAAGCCAAACTGGAAGAACAATATTAATAATTCTGTCACATTTAGGAATTTGTGGAAAAGAAAAGAGGCTATGCTCAGGGAATATGACTGAATGACTATATTATTTAAATGCTTTAAGATATTTTGGCATACTGGGCCACCTAATTAGGTGGCACTGCTGCTTTATTAATAAAAAACCTCTAATACGTTGGTAGTAACAGACATCTGGGTTTTTGTTTGGGGTGGGGGGGTTATGCATAGTGATAATTACTTTCTTAACAAGTCACTGACTTTCTCATTGGCATTGTGCTGAAGGCCCGGGTCAGAAATGCAGCACGATATTCCAAGTTAGTGTATTATACTGTATATAGGTTGCAATGACGTATAACTGCAGCGTTCAAAACTATGATTATAATCTAAAGCAGTAGCCTAGTGTAAGTGGAGATATTTTTCGTTAACGTGAATGCTAATTTGTGTTTGGAGCAGTTGTGGCGTGTATTTGGACAGTGAAATTATTTACAGCAAAAAAAAAAATGGTTTGCGAATGACCAGGTCTTTTCTCTCTCAAGATTGACACAGGTTTGTGAATCTTATACGGGTGCAAGCACAACAATGCCGAAATGAAGAACAGATTCACATTTTTCTTTGCCTTGACACACACAGACAGGCACGGTTTGTTGAGGAGCAAAGTTGACTTCATTATAGGAGCAACAGATTTATGGAACAACGTCAGAAGCTGACTGTCATTTCAATGTTTAATAATCAACTTTGCTCAGCCTAGAATAAACAGCAGTTCAGCTTCCTGTAAGAGAACAAAATGACACAGAGCTGTTACCATAAAATTAATGGCCGACTGTTTTCTGCGTTCACATTTCCAACAGTGACTCTGTGTTTGGACAGCTTGGTGCTTTATGAAATGTTTGCCTTGCTAGCAGGGAAGTGTTACCTTGCCAGCTCTTGAGACCCCGCAAGGTGTGCTGGCCACTTGACAATCGCTAGGAACTACTGAAGTGTTGTTCGTTGACATCAAGTTTATTGTTGTACTCTGTAGACCCACTTTTATCTATTTAAAAAAACAAAATTTTTACGATGTAAAATATACAGCGGGATCAATGGAAAATCCTTCTTACGCTAACTAATCATAGTTACATAGTAGATGAGGTTGGGAAAAAAAAGACATGGCCATCGAGTTCAACCTATGTTAAATTTAAACGACAGATACTTTATCCCATACTATAATTGTACTTCCAGTATTTTGATCCAGTAGAAGGCAAACAAAAAATTCCAGTGAAACATTATCCAATGATACCTCATAACGAGAAAAATAAATTCCTCAATGACTCCAAATATTGGCAATCAGATTTCTCCCTGGATCAACATCCTTCCCACGTTTACTAATTTGGTATATCACTGTATACCTTTCCTTTCTAAAACGACCATCACATTCTCCATGGGTAATGAAATCCAGATTTTAACTGCCCTTACTGTAAATAACTCTAGTTGAGCTCGTTCTTTGTTGGTTTGCAGCAGCAGCAGCAGCAGCAGCAGCAGCAGCAGCAGCAGCAGCAGCAGCAGAGTAACCAAGATAGTCAGAATAACTAGAGTTGGTACAGATATACAGGGAAGGAGAAGTTATGCAGAATCTTATTTTTTCTGCACCAGCTCTGGGTTCTATTATCTATAAGTCTTTTCACCTCCCAACATTGTGTAGTGTTATGTAGAACTGGCTGTTTCCCACACCAGCACTAGTGATGTTATCTAAACACTGGATTATATTAGGTTGAACAGGTCATATGCTAAATCTGGGGTTTGTTATGTAGAACAGGTTGTTTTCTACACCAACACAGGGTTATGCTATCTGAAAAAGAATGTTTCTTGGGCAGTAGTGTCTAATATTATCTAAGCATGCGGCCTTCTGCAGAAATATGTTTAGAAGTCTAGAACAATCTCGTTCCTACAACTACAACTTTGATGGTCTCTAGATTTCTTTTTTTAATGTATCCTCTCTGTATTGTGCCTTTTAAATCAGACTTCAACTTTTGAACTTGCTGTCTCCTTATGTCCTTGGAGTGACTCCCAGCCTGCCCCTGCTAATCTAATTGCAGGTCCTCTGGCTTCTGAGTTCGTTGTTTCCCCATTGAAACTCGCTATGTAGCTAAAGTAATACAAATATATGTATCCATGTTATAAATGCTTACACAATGTGGGGGTCTTTTTGGATATGTACACAATTACATTGCAGTACACTTCTGTTCTACTGTATTTGTAAATATTTTTTAGTCCGGCCCTTTGGAAAATGAGTTGAAGAGCAATGCTATAGATCTTCTCGTGCTGCATCGTCTTAGATTTCCACCTCAATGCATCTCTGCTTTTCAATCTGTCGTCACACACAAAAAAAGGAGCTATCATTTGTCAGGAAATTGGGACAGCTGCTGCTCTTCTGACTTGTCAGCAGATTCATCATTGAATTATCTCCTCTAGTCCTTACCATTCAATACCTAGGACAGCGAGCAGAGAGAAGAAAGGAACATAGCCTATATTTACACCTAGCCTGTATGCATCCTGCAGTCCAGGGGGAATGTAAGTAGTATAACACTGTCAATTATAATTAGTTTTTGCCAGTATTGAAAACTCATGAGCAAACAGGTTTAGGTACAGCAAACATTGCTCTTGCTGCCATTCACAAATCTTACTGCTCCTCCTACAGTACAGCAAACAGAGGGGGCCAACCACACCAAAAAGAATATGGATAAAGTTAATGCAAAGAGATCATTTAATGACTAAACAAGTCAGAGGTATCCAACTCTGATGAAGGTGTATTGCACCTAAACGTTATATATATTTAAATAGGTAAGTGCCGTAAGAAGACGCAGAAGAGAACATTGAGACTCAGGCAGCCCTAATCATCCTAAAATAATTGAATAACTACCGTATATAGTCAGGATAATGTGTATTATAATGTAGGGATAGATAATTATATTTCTATTAACGCTCTTGCTGCCAGTCATAGCATGTTAGGCTGCGTCCATAGTGCAGGTGACGGCATGAGCGACGTAGCTCGCACCGAAAACAAACACTAGGACGCCAATGTGTTTGTCTATAAAGCGCGACGGGGCGACTGAAGCTTGGCGCGACAACCAAGTTTGAATTTCCTGCGCGACAGCCGGGTCACGTGAGCGGTTCGCCCTATGAGGGTGAACCAGCTCCGTCACGGCTGCGCCTCCCAACACCCCCCCCCCCCCCACTGCGCAAACATGCACGCGACCAAAAGCGTGACGTCACGCGCCTGCACCATGTCCGAGGCCTTAGTTCTCATCAACTATAAAAGGTGTAGTTTATAATATACCCTATTTCCTCGATTCTAAGACGCACCTTTTTAACAAGCAGACAATAGCAAACATTTATCTACACTAGAGAGAGGCAGACACAGAATGGGGAGAGAGACAGACACAGAATGGGGAGAGAGACAGACACAGAATGGGGAGAGAGACAGACACAGAATGGGGAGAGAGACAGACACAGAATGGGGAGAGAGACAGACACAGAATGGGGAGAGAGACAGACACAGAATGGGGAGAGAGAGAGAGACAGACACAGAATGGGGAGAGAGAGAGAGAGAGGCAGACACAGAATGGGGAGAGAGACAGACACAGAATGGGGAGAGAGAGAGAGAGAGGCAGACACAGAATGGGGAGAGAGACAGACACAGAATGGGGAGAGAGACAGACACAGAATGGGGAGAGAGAGATAGACAGACACAGAATGGGGAGAGAGAGAGACAGACACAGAATGGGGAGAGAGAGACAGACTCAGAATGGAGAGAGAGACAGGCGCAGAATGGGGAGAGAGAGGCCGTATCGGAAGGGGGAGGGAGAGAATGGAAGGAAGGGGGGGGGGGGAGGGAGAGAATGGAGGGAAGGGGGGGAGGGAGAGATTGGAGACACACACAGACACAAAGAGAGACACACACACACACATAAAAACACACACACGCAGAGACACACAGAGACGAACACACACAGTCACAGACACACACAGAGATACACACAGGGGTGGGGGGGGGGGCCTGAGGGCTCGTGGTGCCTGCAGCCACACCGCTGAAATCATCTGTGCGTCGCAGGGGGGCCAGCACTTCAACCCAGCAAGCAAGCAACATCAACTGTGAGTCACAGGGGGGAGCGGGCGGGGGGCCCGTGGTTCAAACAGCCGTCCACCGCACCTTGCTGCAGCGCCATCCTTCTTCAGCAGCGCCCCAGAGCAGTTAAAAAAAACATTGATTCTTAGGGTGTGTCCCCGCTGGCGCTGACCTCGCTCATGCTTGAGAGCGGTGACGTCACCAACTCTCCAAGCATGAGCGACGGGTGTCCTGTCTATTTTGTAAGCGCGCGCATGGGGGCTTGTTGCGTGCCGCGTGAGCGGGGACATGAGTATTAAGATTCCAATAAGTAAACTCGGCAAGCGCCGTGCACTCAGCGCTAGCATGGACGCAGCCTAAGGCCTCATCCAGGGTGAAGGGAAGAGCGAGCGAGCTGGCGCTCATGAGCAGTGACGTCTCCTGCATGTAAGCAGGAGACCAATCTTGTCCTGCTATAGGAAATTTGCGAGCGGGGGGGGGGGGGGGGGGGCGTGTCAGTGGGACGGGGGGCATCTATTGCAGTAACATATATATATATATATATATATATATACATTCATCCATCCATATATCCATATATATATATATATATATACAGTGTTCGACAAACCTATACATTTGCACGCCCCGGGCGAGTGGATTTAACATCGTAGCGAGCTCCTATTGGCCCAAGCAGCACACGTGTGGTACTAGGTGGCGAGTAGATTTTTTTGTTGGGCGAGTAGATTTTTTGGTGATTTGTCGACCACTGTGTATATATATATATATATATATATATATATATATATATATATATATATATATATATATTTTGCAAGAGAAAAAGAAAAGACCCCGCATCCACAGGAAAAGTAAACACAGCTAAGTACCGACACTGGATAAATCCAATATGCAATGATGTGTCGGTGGTGCTGTAAGGGCAATTAAATAGGATGAGAGAGAAAAGAAGGCCCTAAAAAAGCACTCTAGTATGTGTTAAAGTACAAATCACATAATATTTATTGATGTATTGTCACAGAACAAAAATTGTTAAAACAAAGCACAGAAATGGTTAAAATACAGCATGCTGTATTTTAACCATTTCTGTGCTTTGTTTTAACAATTTTTGTTCTGTGACAATACATCAATAAATATTATGTGATTTGTACTTTAACACATACTAGAGTGCTTTTTTAGGGCCTTCTTTTCTCTCTCATCATATATATATATATATATATATATATATATACCACGACTATTAAGGTTATGGTGGGTAAAAAAAGTGACTAAAACCCTCCACAGTTTTAGTCACTTTTTTTACCCACCATAACCTTAATAGTCGTGGTGATTACTTACTCTTATCTCATTTGAGCAAATGTCAGTAAGCCAACCTCACACTGATGAGACCCATCAAGGTTGAAACATGTCTGTGAGTGGGTTAACTGACTTTGCATCTCCCAAGTCCTTGCTTAAAAGCTGTGTTTAAAGCAGCATGCATTGACTAAGGGTTGCTCATGTAATGTGAGCATGAGATAAAAAGTGGCACTGTGTGCTCATTTGCATGTCATTTCCCAGAATCCCTTGCTGCAGTGGAAGTGCTGTTTGCTGGGTGATAATGGTGAAAGACAGGGTTGCAGACCTGTCTAAGACATGCAAATGAATATACAGGAATATTTACAGTTGCTATATATATATATATATATATATATATATATATATATATATATCCATCCATCCATATATCCATATATATATATATATCCATATATATATCCCCTCTCCCCCTCCCTCCCCTCTCCCCCCTCTCTTTCTCTCCCCCCTGCTCTCTCTCCCCCTCCCTCTCTCCCCCCTCCCTCTCTCTCCCCCCCTGCTTTCTCCCTGACCCCCTCTCTCTCCCCCCCTCCCTCTCCCCCTTCCCTCTCTCTCCCCACCTCCCCTCTCTCCCCCATCTCTCTCCCCCCCATTGCTCTCTCCCCTGCTCTCCCACCCCCCCTGCGCTCTCCCACCCCCCCCGTGCTCTCTCTCTCCCCCACCCTCCCTGACCCTCCCCCGATCCTCCCCTCTCTCTCCCCCCCGACCCGCCCCTCTCTCTCCCCCCGACCTTCCCCTCTCTCCCTCACGACCCACCACTCTCTCCCCCCCGAAACTCCCCCCCCCCCCCCGACCCTCCCCTCTCCCTCCCCGACCCTCCCCGACCCTCCCCTCTCCCCCCCCTGACCCTCCCCTCTCTCTCCCCTGACCCTCCCCTCTCTCCCCCCTTCCCTCCCCTCTCTCCCCCTTCCTCCTCTCTCTCCCCCCCTTCCCTCCTCTCTCTCCCCCCCTTCCCTCCTCTCTCTCCCCCCCTTCCCTCCTCTCTCCACCCCTTCCCTCCTCTCTCCACCCCTTCCCTCATCTCTCCACCCCTTCCCTCCTCTCTCCACCCCTTCCCTCCTCTCTCTCCCCCTTCCCTCCTCTCTCCCTCCTCTCTCCCCCCCTCCCTCCTCTCTCCCCCCTTCCCTCCTCTCTCTCCCCCTTCCTTCCTCTCTCTCCCCTCTCTCTCCATTCGCCTCTCTCTCCCCCTTCTCTCCTTTCCCCTTCTCTCCTTTCCCCTATCTATCCCCCTTCTCTCCTTTCCCCTCTCTCTCCCCCTTCTCTCCTTTCCCCTCTCACCTTTCCCCCTTCTCTCCTTTCCCTTCTATCTCCCCCTTCTCTCCTTTCCCCTCTCTCTCCCCCTTCTCTCCTTTCCCCCCTTCTCTCCTTTCCCCTCTCTCCTCCCCATCCCCCCTCACTCCGTTTGCCCCCCCTACCACCACTCCGTTTGCCCCCCTCACACCACCACTTAGTTTTACCCCCCCTCACACCACTTCGTTTTACCCCCCCCCCCCACACCACCACTTCGTTTAACCCCCCCCCACACCACCACTTTGTTTTACCCCCCCTCACACCACCACTTAGTTTACCCCCCCTCACACCACTTCGTTTTACCCCCCCCTCACTACTTCGTTTTACCCCCCTCACACCACCACTTCGTTTTACCCCTCCCCCCCCCGTTCACATCTCTCTGTTTTCAGTTTTGTGTGTGTCCCCACCCCGTTTCGTGTCTCCCCCCCGTTTTGTGTCAGAGGACAGCAAGCAATGCAATACAATACAATACAAGCTCCCAATGCTTGTATTGCATTGGTTTTGCCTTGCTTGTAAAGTAGGTCATGTGATCTGAAGTCGGAGCTGCAGATTCAAAATTTTAAAACTCTTGAAACTGA
Source organism: Ascaphus truei (assembly GCF_040206685.1). NCBI lineage: Eukaryota > Metazoa > Chordata > Amphibia > Anura > Ascaphidae > Ascaphus > Ascaphus truei. The sequence goes on along the minus strand of NC_134484.1, from coordinate 374,166,986 downwards.
GCTCCGACTACAGCTCACGGGCAAGCGCAGGAGGGAGCTCACGGAGGCCACACACATTGTCTCAATGTGTCTCATCGTGGCGAGCGTGAGCGCCTGCACCAGCTCAGCGCCACCCTGGACGCAGCCTAAGACACATCCCTATTTCAGACATGTGAAAATGGGAAAAAAGGTGCATCTTACAATCAAGGAAATACGGTATTCATGTTGGCCACCTGCAACAATCCTTTTCATGATTACTGTTCTTTCCTCTATTTTATACATTAACATTGCAGTGAGCACATTAGGTCCATATTTGCTAAGCAGGGCTTTGCGACATGACACTTCCCATCACCAGAAGACACCTTATACCTTATTCATTTCAAAGAGCCCTAGTGTCTATACCAACTCTCTAAGTTGTTTTATGGGATGGCACTGCTGCAATCCACGCTGGCTGTTTTTATTTAACGTAGGATTGAAGCAGGGGGTCTCCAGAGCTGAACCCCATTAAATTCCGCTCTTGGGGTCTGTTCTTGGGTGGGGTGGGGGGGTGGGGTGGGGGGCTTGTTCCGGAAGCGGAACAGAGAACAGAGAAGACATTGGACAGTGGAGCTCTGTGGGCCATATATATATTTTTTTAGTGATTCCTCTGTCAGGTGGATGGAGAAGGGTCCAATAATATGTTACTAACTGAAGTATGGTTATCAAACAGTGCATACACTTTGGAAATGTCATCGATCGAAGCCCAATAGGGTAGAATTCATTGATACTTTTAAAGTTAGACAATCTCAGCATGAAGTTTCCATGAGATAAATGTTCAGATGTTTGGTAGTTGGTTGGTCCAACTTGTCATGTCCCCACTTACGTGTCCACCCGGGTCCTCGCCGAGTTTCACCGGGTGACTCCTTTCCGCTGTCAGTATGCTTCTGACTCGCTCTGGTTTTCCAGGCTTTGCACCTTTTGCTCTGCAAAGCACTTCCTGGTTTGGGACTTGCTGCTGCAACAGGAGAGAACGGATTGTCGGTGCACAGCACGAAGAAACAGATCTGGACTGCCACTGCTACATGCGAAAAAACTTTAATGGCACAAGAACAGGGGAAGAGAAACACTCTAACGCGTTTCGCGCCTACTCCGGTGCTTTATCAAATAGTTTGACAGATTACTTATTTTTGCTTCATTGCACCACCAAGGGAGGGAGCCTCGTATTATTAATAGGCTTTTAGCGGACTGGAGGTAGGGGGCATCAGTTTCCTCACTTTTCCAGCGCAACTTTTCCCTGTCCTGTTCAATGCTCCCGGACTCATAGCAAGCACTGCCAACACGGTCCTAATATCTATTTAGTGTGCATACTCACTCAGAAAAGGCATTGTTCTGAAATCACAGACATTTGGATGTTTTATGTTTACACACAAATGACACAGCCATTCATTAAAACAGCCATTGTTCTTTTCATCTGCATGTACTGAGTCCAGATGCACTGTGGGGGAGTTTCCCCCACTTTTTGGCTTTCTGCTGCTGCAACAGCTTTATTCCCTGTTGTACCTTACTGCCTGTTTGGAGCGGTGGTTTGTTTTCTGAGTGTTTTCCCCTGCTACTTGGACCCCTCTCTCGCTCCCAGATTTCATGACCTGTGCCTGTCTGACCATCCTCTTGCCTGCCGCCTGCTCTGTACTGTGCCTGTCCGTCTACCTCCCCTTGCCTCTGTACCCCGCCTTTCAATCAGACCCCACCTCTCTCCTGGATCCCCTTTCCCAGGATTTACAGTTTTCTCTGCAAGTTTCCATCGCGGCCCGCAGGGTGCTGCTCGCTACCCTCTTGTGTGTTATTAGAGGGGGCGGGCGGGAGGTTGCTCTTGGGCTAGCTGTGGGTAGCTTCCATCTGCTCCTGTGTGCTCTGCTGTCCGTGTTGTCACAACTGACAGAGTAAGCCCTTCTGATCTAGAAATAAAATAGAGCGTTTAAAGCCAAATGGGCTGATGACCATTTTTATTTGCATTTTATTGTTGTACTTAATAGATCTTTACTTGCTCTTTCCTACTTGTTTTTATTTTTTAAAACTCGATGGTCTGTTCAAGAGATATTTGCGAATATTTACGTGGAGGTTAAACTGGAGCTCTCCCAAGAGCCTTGTGCAGTCTAAAGGTTACCATGGTAACCTCAGCGACTGGAGATTAAGAATGTCGTCATTATTAACACTAACAATGTTAAGAACAACCTAGCAGAACACGCTTAGAGGCCAATAAACTAACATTATAGGGGTTACACTCATACAGGCTTCTGGGGAAATGTCTGCTTTAATGACTCATTCTTTGGCAAGACCAATCTTCAACAGGTGTCGGACTGATATTTAATGTTATCGTAATGTCCAATCCTCTGCAAATCCAGTGGGTGGTAACAGACACATTAACAAGAGAGTAGTGGAAATAGGATTTTGCATGAAAACCTCTTTCTTTTTTCCTCCATTAACATTTTCTAGAGGGATATAGTAGCTTGATTAATGCAACTCTTTTAACGCTTTAAATTGAATAGCCTGTATTTGCTCACTACGTGTGTCCTGTGCGGATCAGTTGTGTAAATATAAGATATGTACGTATACACACCTATTCTTGCAATGTTTACATTGTATTAGGCCTCTGGTTATAAACTGCAGCTCACACGTAGCACATACATGTTAACACCGTTGGCGCATCCAATGCTGTTGGCTATATTATTTTGCTTCCTCTTTTCTCTATGCAGTGGAAGAAATGCAAAAGACACATTATATAATTGGTAGTGTGGGACCTGTGGATAAGGTCTACCTTGATGCGGTTGCACTTTTGACACAAAGATATAGAATACTGTGGGCCTGGGTTTTGAGCTTGCTAAGATGGGGTATGTCTAATCGTATTTGCCTTGCAGGCAGGTGCTGCTTCCGAGGAGCCGCACGTGTCCAGAGCGCTAGGTCTGCAGCCCATAAGGGCTGCGAATCCTATTCGGGAAGCTCGTGGCACAGGAGCACCGGCACGGCTATTGCAGACACCAGGCATGGGAGAGGCTACGGGTAATCCAAGCGCCGACAGTCTTTTAGCAAACTAGGAAGGTGGACAGGCGCCCAGGGTTGTGCAAGTGGAAGGCAGGGGGTCATCCCAGGTTAGAGGGACATTTGTGGCAAGAAGGTGTCGCATGGGTGTCCGAGGGTGTATAAAGTTAGTTAGTGTAGGCAGCTTCTGCAACAGTGCTTACTGTTGAGAGTACGGTCCAGCAGAGTGCGTCCAGCCTGGTAGAGGGTTTGAATCAGGCCCTTGTTAGTGCCTTTTTTGTTTTAAACATATATATATATATTTATTTTGCTCTAATTTTTGGGGTACAAAAAGTAAGACGGGAATGAGGTGTGGTGGGCTAGGTGGGTACAGAAAAAAGGGGTGTGGAGAGGTATGGGGGAGGCACAAGTAGCAATACTGTACATTTATCACAAATAGTATAACAAAGTAGGACACTATTAGTGAGGCTGTCCAACTCTTGGTTTACTATATGAAGTATTGTACTATATGTTGTGCCACTTTGTATGTTGCGCTGGACCTTTCTGTTTTTGTTTTTTTCTTCCTTTGTTTACTATACAGTACAGAGTCTCGAGTCTATCCCTGTAGCTCTTATCACATCCAACCATGGTTTCCAGACTGCCATGAATGAATCGCTGTTATTTCGTTATAGTATACTATAAGGTCCACTGTTTTTTTTCCATGGGGCCGCTATACTACAACGTGCAGCCGGCAGGATATGGAGAGAGAGTTTGTGCTCTCTTTTAGGTATGTCCAGGATTGGGTTATTTAGTAAGGCCACCCACGGGTCCGGTGTCACTGCGGTTCCCAGAACCGTGTCCAGCAGTTGAAAAATCTGCCTCCATAGTTTTTGTTTTTTTAACCTTTTGTGCAGACGAAGACGAAGCCCTCTGCGTAAGGGTGAAACGCGTTGAGGGGGAGATGCTGGTGTAGCCCTGGTGTGTGTCAAATAAAGTTATGTAGAACTAGTCATCCGGGAGCCTTTCATTGGACATGCGCAGTTGCGCCGCACTTCTATCCATTTTATGAAAAATCTACCTTCCTGACCGTAACCGAAGGCTGCGCTTATAGTGTGCACTGCAGTGCGCGCGGCCGCGTGACGTCTTTCTCGCGGCACGTGCGTATCCTGCACTCTATGCAGGCGACAGGCGGGATGCGACAGGGGGCGTGGCGGAGGCGTGGCCCGTGACGTCATACGAGCGGTTCGCCATTATTGGCTGAACCGCTTCACGTGACGCTGACGTCATGCGGCGGCCGCATAGAGAGTGAAATTCATTTGTCTCTCCTGGATCCTGCCGCTCGGTCGTGCTTATGCCTGGTCGCGGTCGCGTTCACTATCTGCAGCATGATGCAAAACAAGGTATGTCTTTTTGGCAGCACGCGCCGTCGCCGCAACTATAAGCGCGGCCTGAAGCATAAGGGAGACACCTGCCCATAGATTTTGTTTCATTTGGATGGGGTCAAATACCACTGGTACAGTAGCTTGTACCTGTTTTCCTTGATAATAGTATTCATGGAGACTGATGCTGTGGCTTCCCAAATATCCTCCCATGTTTCAGGGTCTCTAGGCTCCCCTAGATCTGCCTCCAATTGTCTGATACGTGATTCATCCATCCCTCTTCCCTCCCGAATCAGATCCTGATATCCAACATATACCAGGCTCTTTGGCATGTGGGTCACACCTGCATACTGTTTCTAAGCAGTTAAGCCCATATGGAGTGGGAGTAAAGTGCTTAATTTGTATATATCGGAAAAGTTCTGCATTCGGGATATTTTGGGTCTCTTTTAAATAATCAAATATTTCTACCGCTCCTTCCCAAATCATATCTCTAATTCTGGTGATTGCATTGTCTGTCCACCATTTCAAGATTTCACTCCACTGACGCGGCAAAAACATGGGCTTACCAAATAAGGGAGTCATGGTGTTTGGTTCTATTAACCCTTTCTTTTCCCCTATGGCGTCCCATATTCTGAGGGAAAGGTATATGGTGGGAAGTATATCTCTTCTTCTCGTTCTATGATTCCTGGGTATCCACATACAGTAGTCCCCGATATTCGCCCAGCGTACCGGGTGGATAGTGCCTTCTTTAAACCTGTGTAGAGAGCCCCACCGGGTATGTACCTCTCAATAGCTATAAAAGAAAAGATTTGGTGCAGGAGTTAGCCGAAATTCCATCCCTGCTCCCAGGTTTGTAAGGAGGCCAGGTTTGAGCGCATTTTATTTGTATGGTAATGTTTAAGACTCCAGATAGGTTCGGCACAGTTCGGTGACCCCTACTTCTGTAGAGCAGTTAATACAAGCAGTACATAGCGTGTGAGAGTCAACGTGGGAAGTCTTGTCACTTAACGCGGCTTTCGTTTTGCCGTTTATCGTGCATCGCACCTTGGCAGGATGTTGCCCCTGCTCGCATGGTTCACGGTCTGACCATGTCAGAGTTGGTAGCAAAGGGGTAGATATTTTTCATAACAAGGTCAGAAACTGATCAGTGTGGCAAAGATGTAGTGTTCAGGCTGGTTCCCTGGATGGCTTCCTCACCTGTCCGGTTGAACATTTGTGTGCTAGTTAGTGCGCATGAAGGGTCTTTGTTATCATGGTTTCACTTTGTGTGTGTCCCGCAAGTGCCTGCATTACACAAGCCATTACCCAGGTGCATATGGGACGCAATTATTCAGGAATCCTATTTGTGCCCCACGGTGGAGGCAATGACATGCATTATTGGCGTACGTGGGAGTTATTTGAGGGACCTGGCATCAGATTATTGCCATACGTTTGGTTGCTATCCAGATGTTTTGTGAGCTAGGTCTGAGATTGTGCTGGGGTTGTTTGGCTGGGTGGCTTGTATCCTGCATGGGAGATCCATACAGGAAAAATGGAATAAGTCCACGGCTACATTTGTGTCATATGTAATTTGAGCGCACATGCAGGTGTTAAAAAAGAAACAAACAATGGCCCTGCTAGTGGCAGTTGTTTGGGATACAGACTGGGCCCATAAATATCAAGTTGGGCATACAGCCCGGTTACTAATCAGTGTTCGGCCCAGGTTGGGCCCCTGGTGGTGGAAGCGCCTCCTACCCATAGGTGAGGTGAAACTTTACGGTGCTGTCTCGGTCGGCCGACATCAGCAGGGTGTCATGAGCCACAGCAACGCTGGGGGGGTTTCGACATGGCATTGGCCAGTCTGGGGTTAAGTTATAATTTGTGTTGTACTATTAATAAAATGTGTGGTCTTATTCCTCCACGACAGTGTTTGTTGTCTTTGTTCCTCAGTTCGGGCCTAACGGGCCTACCCCAGTCAAGCTTTTTACGGCTGTAAGGAGAAGGACTAAAAGGCACCAGGCAGCTGGTGCTCAACATGATAAACATCTCCCACAAAGATTTTAATTAAAAAATGGAAAGAAACATTTCTTCTGGCTTTAAAACAATACCAATATCAAGAATGTAATGGCATTTAATATTTGTGTGTATTATAAAACTAGCAGGAGGCCGTCGATATGCGCAGGATGTAATTTAATTGAAATACAATCCATATGGATTGTGTCAAAAAGGGATCAAAAGTCTAGAAATGAAACAGTCCGACCACCAACGGGACGCACCCCATGTAGAGTTTTTTTTATCGATCTACAGTAGGACGGGTGGAAAGAAATTGTAGGAGATGCTGAGCGTGACGATCGGATACTTGTGAAATATATATATATATATATTTGATTTTTTGTTGTTTACTGAAGCATGCCTGCTGATCCGCCTACATGGATTTACCTGCCACTATGTCTGTAATTGACACGGGATGGAGATGGGCTGTTGTCTTGCCATTTGACATCCTTGGCTGATGTCAAAAGCTAGTTTTGCATCGCTTTAGTTTACAAAGCGCACAGATGGCAATCCACAGGTAAAAAAAATCCCAAACAAGTACTGTAGCTAAAAGTTGCTTGATAACATGCCTATAAATTAGTATATTAAGGGATTTGACTGGAATCTCTGAAAATTAATCTTTTAACCGTTCCAATGCTTTAAACTGTAAAACATTATATTCCTGGGCCCCTCCAGCTCTCGAAGGGTTATCAAATGTTCCTAAATATCAGGTGAGAAAAAAGGATTGTGTCATTAAAGTGGTACCAGCTTTATTACTTTTTTGCTTCCTTTTTCTTCCGTTTCACCAATGTTCAAGGGATTCATATTAAGACGTTGGTTTTGGGTGTCGAAAGTTTTGCATGACAACAAAACAATGTATTGAGTAACAATACAGGTCTCGCTCATCTGATGGAGGAAATAAATAGGATTTTATCTTGAGGAAAGTCCCTTTGTGGGATTGAAACAGGGAGGAAGTGTAATGTGTCCATTTAAGTGACTTGACTGTAATCATTTCAACCCATTTGTTGTTCATAGGGGTTTTTTTGTCTTTTTTTTTTGTGGCTGAGTAACCATTACTTGGAAATTCACATTTATGTTTTCAAATTAGCAATATAATGAAACTTTTCACCAGTCTGGCGGACTGCTCTTCTTTTGTATCCTAGACTTTGTGTATGTGCAGTATTATGATTGAAAGCATGGAGACGGAAATATTGTCTTTGCTCAAGTGTAGAAATCTGCCACATGGTCAGCTGCTCATTTGGGCCCACGTGTAACTAAGCAGTGCTACGCCATAAGACCTCTCCCAAGCATCTCTTAGTCCATTCTGGTCCATTCACTTGAATGTGTCTTCAAGCAGTACCTCATGGAGTAGCACTTCTTAGTAGATGTGGCCCTTGATCCTTTCTGTTCCAGTAGCTGCGCAAGATTCAATATCCACCCGTCCTCTTGGCAGTGCCCAGCAGGCCATGATATTCTGCTGTTCTACAGTGGTCTCCTGGGAGCAAGGGAGCGAAATGGGTCATGTGATGGCTGTAATAGCAATCACATGACTCAGCCGCGAAAATGTCTCTGGCGGTTAAAGGCTAATACACAACTTTAAAACAAAAACACAGGCATTCATTCGGGAGTGAAAAACGGCTTTGAAGATTACTACACCACCAATGGTTGAATCCTCTTAGCAGTCTTGTTTTTCTTTCATTGTGATTCTACGAATAAACCCGGCTTGTCTTAGTACTGTATATCGAACAATATATCATGTACCAGAGCTGAAAATACTGAGGCGCAGCTCTGCAGGTCCCTTAGTTTCAATCCTGTAACAAAAAAAGGGTTGAGGGGTTGGTTCGGGGGATTGTGAACAAACTTACTTCGAAATGATGCTACCCCCTTGCATTTCAGTAGTAATATTACTATTTGAAACATATGTACATATATATTTTGCCACAATTATACATACATATAACATAAAAATAAATTCATTATTAAATGAAGACTAATTAACTCCCTTCCTTTCACTGGTAAAGCTGCCGTTCCAGCAATATCCTACATGTGTGTGTTTTTTTTTATAAATCAGTTCTGTACTATGAGAAAATACTTGTAGCATTAAAAAAAAAAAATCTGAATGCCATTTTTAATGTATTATAATGTAATGTTATAAATAGTTATTTTTGCCCCCTTTTTTTGCAGTGCTCTACCTTCTACCCCTTTTTATCTTGTATTATAATGTAATAAACATTTTTAGTTTCTATAGCAACCATTTACAAAGTCACATCCCCTTCCTCTTCTGAAACAGGCTCTGGCACACCCCTTTTTGAGCCCTGCCCTCTCTCTAGCAGTGCACCAATTGTATCTAGTGACTGCCTGGTCACATGATCTTCCCCACAGAACTTTGCATCTTTGGTCCTCTGCTGCTGCACTGAAAGCCATTAAGTGAACACCCGAGCCGAATCTTCGCCGACGGTCATGGGAGAACGTATCGATCGGCAACTTAGCTAATTACTTATTGTGTGTATCGTATTGTTGCACATATTAAAGGGGAAAAAAATAAAATAAAAAATTGGCAGTTTGGACTGTTGCTTTAAAGGGGGTAGCAGTGGATTGAGGAGCAGTGAATGGATTAGCAGTGAATGGATTAAAAGCAATTCGTTCAGCCTCCCAAGACATGAACATTAAGGGGTTTATGCATTGCACTGCAGTAGTGCTGATTGGAGGCACTGTGGCATCGATACTCTCATTGAAGTCAATGAACCTCCTATATCATCTTCTAGTGTCTCTTTTTTTATTATTTTTTTATGGACATTACCTTGAACTGTTCAATAGCAGTGCAGAGTAAATACAGTACTAGTATTTTCCTCTCACTGTGCATTAATTTTAAGCTTCAAATTTTAGTAGGTCATTAGTGCACAGTCTTGCGTGACATGGCCATTCCAGTTACAGGTCACACAATGACCAGGTACTATACTAGAAGTAGCAGGACTGTGATCAGCCCAGAATTCTGGAGCTCAGAGAATCTGTCAGGATTTTTGTCTATATGTTTTTAATTTAATACATTTTTGATATTGGCCCTCTGTCCCACCTTCTTTCTAGCTGTGCTGCGGATTTTCTATTTTTGAATAACCCTTGCAGGTAGTATACTATACAATATAGCACTGGGGACCTGTTGTTTTTCTGTTTGTCCTCCTGCTGTACGGTGTATATATAAAAATTCTGGCATTATCGCAGTCTGTTTGATGTAAAGTTGTTGCATATCCTGCAAGAGAGAGTAATGATGGCATAATGTCACGCAGTAGCTGCAAAGGCAAACACAATCTTATCTTGCATTAAACGGGCAATGGATGGAAGGGAAGTAAACATAATTACGCCCCTTTATAAAGCATTAGTAAGACCACACCGTGAATACAGAATGGAGTACAGTTTTGGGCACCACTCCTTAGAAAATACATTGTGGAACTAAAAAAAAAGTCCTGAGAAGAGACACCAAATTAATAAATATGATGGAAAATCTGATTTAGGAGGAGAGGCTCGATATTGTACATTAAATTTGTTACATTAGAAAAGAGGCGTCTAAGAGGGGATTTGATAACTTTATACAAATATATTGGGGGACAGGGGTTCTCACCAGCAACAAAGAAAAGGGTTCTTTACAGTAAGGACAGTTAAGATCTGGAATTCATTACCCATTGAGACTGTGATGGCAGATACAATAGATTTCTTCCAAAAAAGGTTGGACATCTTTTTAGAAAGAGAAGGTATACACGGATATACCAAATAAGTAAACATGGGAAGGATGCTGATCCTGATTGCTTTACTCTGGATCAATAAGGAAGTATAGATATAGGATAAAGTATCTATTGTCTACATTTAGTATAGGTTGAACTTGATGGACATATATCGTTTTTCAACCTCATCTACTATGTAACTACACTATGCACAAGAGGCTTTTTACAAATTTACAAACATGTACAATTCATTTTTACAAAGATATTAGAATTTGCCAACAAAATGGTGTGAGTTATCCTTTTTTTGTGTGTGGTCTTTTGCTGGCTGGTGGTTACCTGAAAATGAACCCAATGCTGCTTCTGCTAGCCCAATGCAAGTCCATGGAAGATGAAGGGATCTCCCTGATGCTCTTCCTTGATGTTCCTGATAGAAACTTTTTACATGTTGCTCAGTACGGGTCATTGTTGGTCAGCTGCGAAGGGATGGATTGGACATTGCCTGCCTGTTGTGGAGATTCAGCAGCGCCTCTTAATATATGCTCATGTTATGTCAAATGTAATCAATAACTATAAAATCAATACTGTGAAATGGGATGTCAGTGATGGGTCAGTGATGGGTCATGTTATAAACCAGATGAGATATACAGCTTGCAGGAGTGAGAGTAGGCCTGCGAAGTTTCACTCAAAGAGGCCTATTTCCTAATGTCACCCGGCTGCAAACCTGGGGCAAAATCGCACCAGATTTATCAAAGAAAGGAAAAACCGCCAATTGCTTTTAAAAGGAATTAATTTTCTTTTATAAATTCGGTTCAGATTTTTGTTTGCACCGGTGCCCCCAGTTGTGCATCTGGGGTACTTTAGAAAAGAGACCCCAGAGTGGTTTTATGAAAGGTCATTCTTTGAAATGTGACTTTTTCCACATAGATGTGTCTCCCCCCCGTCCCCCTACTAAACCTAGACATCCCAAACCTCACTCATTGGGGTCTTTTGACCTTGTCAGGAAGGACCTGTGTACAGAGCGGCCTCTTGGCCCTTGATTATAGTAGCCCCACGAATGGCACAAACATCAGTACACTCGTAGCCTGTGTGACATTCCCGAGAACGTTTGGTGTTCTCTTCTGATTGCGTGTGCGGCTCTTAGGCTGCGTCCCTACCAGCGCTGAGCGGGCGGCGCTTGCCACGTTAACTTACATATATATATAAATATGTAAGTTCCTGCCCGCGCGGTGCTCGTGCGCGGGCACACGCTGACCCGCGTTTGGCGATTACCAAAACAAAAAACCTATACTTAACCGTGAGCTCAGCTGGCCCCAATGCCGCCGTCCCCTCCTTCCCCCCCTCCCCCGCGCACACTTGCGGAAATCGGAGGACACACGGCGCTCATGTTTGGAGCGCTCTCCAAGCATGAGCGCGCTCAGCACCAGCGGGGACTCAGCCTTAGGTAGACATATGCATTGTGAATTAAACATGAGGACTTCCACTTGTGTTCATGGCCGTGCAGGAAGGGATCAAGGGCCATGTGATCATTGTAATAGCGTTATTTGACATTATGGCAATCAAGGGGACAAAGGAACAGTGCCACTGCTGAATTACAGTACTTTAAACCTATACTGGTTGAGGTATCTGTCTTTATAAAGGGACCGGCTCAAAGGACTACATTCCACTATTTTGGGTTTTATTTTATTTTTGGGACTTTTAAAAATGACATATAGTGTATATAATGAAAGACTAAGAACAAGGTCCAAAGCGCACAAAATGTGTACACCTGTAGAGATATAGTGATAGTCAACAAACTGACCAAATACAGTGTATTCGTGATAAAATAAATTGCATTAAACGGTCTAAAGAAAGAGAACAAACAGGTGGGAATGCAAATGAGAATGTGAAACAAATGAAATAAATAAATGTAACAGGCCTCCCTGTGGCAATGTGAGAGTCTGCTGCTATTCACAATGAGATGGCAGGGCATCCAAATCCAAAAGAAGAAAAACAGAAAAGCGCACAACCTCTCATTTTGTATAAAGTGTATTGAATAAAGGTACAGTGGTAAGATACTGTATGCACGGTCAAAAATAAAATAAGTTAAAAGCAGTGTGTCAAAAACCGTATAACTCGTGGCTTCTTCCTGGTTACACGGTTTTCGACCCACTGCTTTTAACTTATTTTTGTACGTGCATATCTTACCACTGTACCTTTATTCAATACATTTTGTACGAAATACTATACTATGAGAGGTTGTGCGCTTTTCTGTGTTTTTTTCTTATATATGTGTGTATGTATAATTACTAGTAAATATACAAACCATTAGCTACTCTATTCACGTGAAAACGCTAGATGGAACAGTCATAATATAGTAAGTGGATATACTGTAAGATTGCTAGTTAAAGAAATTGGTATTAAACACGTATAGAGTATACTAGTACAGAAGTTAAGTGCGCAGCTAAACAACCAAAAGTGATGTGACAAAAATCAATTGATGAATGTGCAACTAGCACATACCCTAAAGCTCTAACTAATTAGTGAGAACAACACAGTAATCTGAAATACATACACAGAACCGTGAAATAAATCTTGTGAGTGCGTCCTCAGCTGTAAAGAAGGGGTGGCTCCGCAGCCCCAAACACTAGAGAGACGGAGACAAAAAACAGCGCAAAGAACGCAAATAGTGAAGTATATCAAAGTATTATTAACAATAAAATTAGGGTAAATATTCTGCGTACATCAAAGAGAAGAAACATGCGCATTCAGTGTGTAAAACACACAGGTTACCAGTCAGCAGAACTCAGAGCTGTATACAGGAACAAATCCCTCTGGTAAATGGCCCATAATCGTCTCAGGACTCCTTCCCGGTTCTTGGTGAGTAGTAGTCACTCCCACAGATGGTGTAATCAATCGGTCACAGAGAATCCGTCTCAGCAAAGAGAGCTCCCCACATCAGATGGTCTCAGAGTTCCAAAGTGGTATATAGTCCGTTGTTGCAGGAACAAAGTTTATACTTTCTCCAACTATAGCACCAGTCCAGGGCATATGCATAGGATGGGACCCAAAACGCAACACTTCAGGTGTGCTCAGTGAACCGGCACAGTCTCCGCTGGAAGCAGTCACTCCTCCGTGACGCGTCGCAGGGATGGATTAGCCGGCAATGAGACGCACAAATGGTAATGCGAATGTGCTAAGATAGCCAGCAGAGTCTCCGCTGCAAAGCGGTCACTCCTCCGCGAGACGTCACACTATACGTCACAGACGCGGAGTTAGCAGCAAAATAGCGCAGTGGAACGAAATAACTTGAGGGAGACTAAAAACAATGATGGCATTAGCTTAAAAATAGTAATCCTACGCGTTTCGTAGCGTTGACGCTACTTCATCAGGGAATACAAACATTACTGCCACTCTGCTGACCCGGTTGTCTGCTTTAGGCTAATTAGCCAACCAATGGCGGAAGCATGTTGGGTATTTAGCGCCTCTGGGAATGAATGTTTGTATTCCCTGATGACGTAGCGTCAACGCTACGAAACGCGTAGGATTTCTATTTTTGCAATGTATGTATGTATATGTATGTAGAGGTATCTGTACCGTGTTAGCCGAGCACAAGAGAAATCTCTTCCCATGAGTGCTAAAGGCTGTCTATACATACTGCGCTATATGAATGCACACACAGCTGTCTCTTACACATACATATGTATTGTCACGAGAGAACAGACAATATATCTAATAACTTTGCCAGATTGAACAAGACAAGGATATAGTAAACTGAATGAGTTTATTTCCTTTGAGCAGAACAGACAATATATCAAGCAAATAACATTACAGAAATATTTACACTTACTGGGGTTGGACAAGGAGATATTCAGCCGAATAGCAGCTCCTTAGTTGTTATAGGTCACGACAAGCACAGGAATAAGGGGTGCAAGCAACTATATAGATGCAGGCCCCCCATTCCTAACATGGCAGTTCAGTTATTGGTGAACAATTATCTTGTCCCAATCACAGGTTGCCAGGTAACGCGAGAAGCTGGGTTTACCCAGCCCCTCATTAATACACCCCTCCCCTGTAGCTACTTGGCCAGCCCATTTATAAAAAAACTATGACCTGATGCCTTCGTTGCCATCCTGTCTAGCAAAAATGCTTATTGGGCAGGGGTCTTTCATATAGGGTGTTACGTTTGACAGGTCACAATGGTTAGTATCCATCTGTGAGAGCTGGCTGCATAGGCAATGTGGCGAGTCACCTCCCTTGATGTACAGGCTTTTTCTCACCTCTGAGGGACTTCTCCACAACAAAGCCTTTCAAGTAGCCTCCTTTGATCAGCATATGGCCTCATTAACACATCAGAGGACTCATATAACTCACACTGCCTTTCTGAATAAAAATATGGCATAAACTATAACATGGGGAAATCATACTTTCTATTGGTAAGAAGGGGTTAACAATCCCTGGGCCGCCTGCTATAGGTGGGATTTAACTTGTGTCCAAATATCACCGTTATAGCATGTATACAATGAAAGTTATAATTTTTTCACTTTATCCATTGTCAGGAATACAATACAATACAATTTCTCCCTCTCTTCATGTTAATACATAACATAGCAATTAATTCTGCTGAAGTGGGGAAATGCAGATCCACATACACACAATATGGTTAACCCTTTCCCTCCTGACATGATTTATACACATACAGAAATATAACACAGACTGCTGGAGAAATAAATCTAAGACCGGGGACAATTCTGCTGAAGCAGGGGGATGCGGATCAACATATACACAGATCCCATTAACCCCTCATATCCCGATCATGACATGTATAATGTAATTCTATCCCTATATACCAACAGGGACCACATAGTACTGTATCTACACACATTAAGAGTAATGCAACACCCTCTTACATTTCTACACTAACACCATTGGTATACACTCCCACTCCACACACACCTTTTGTAAAGCGCTGTATTCACTGTGGGCGCTTTATACATTTATATTTACACACACTCTTACATCAGTAACATTCAGGGACCATTTAACACCTTAAGTCATAAATCGCATACTGCACAGGGGGGAGGGATAGACTTCAGTCTGATACATTCCAAGATGCACTGTTTAAGTAAAAACCTCTCTTGCTTTATCCATTGTAACATCGCCGGAAGAAGAGATCAGTGTATCTCGAAAGCTCGCACAAATAAAAGCATTTAGTTAGCCACAGAACGGTATCATCTATTTATTTTTTATTATATAAATATATATATATATATATATGTATGTGTGTTTTATTATGGGGAAGGAGTGAAGGTCAGTATTATGAGGTCATCCAAGTATTAATGTAATCCTATCCCTATCTATTGTAAATCTGTTTGCATGAAGGATGAGCCCGTGTGACACTGTTCCTTAACTGCATTGAGCAATTTCAGCAAGGAGCTAATACAATAACATGCCTAACATTCTTTATGTTAACTCTTCCCATAATAATATTGCCTTATCTCTAATTTGATTTAACTAATTTTCTGCCAACGTGTGCAATAGAAGCAATTTAAAGCGGCAATCCAAGCCGTTTTTGAATTAAAATATTTGTTTCATTGGATTGAAGCAGGGGGGTCTCTGGAGGTGGACCCCATTCATTTCAGCTTCTGGAGATACTGTATGGGGTGTCAGTAGCTGCCCCACTCGGCTAGCAGGGTTCACGTTATGGCGGAGTTTCAAAGCTTCAGCTCCCTACGGGGCCAATATCAAGCCGTGATGTCCTGTGATTCGGCCACCTATTGGCCCATGTGACGCAGGGGCTTTAAACTTAATAACGCTATGATAATCATCTGGTTTTGGTATGACATAATCATGGCAGCGTTATTTCCATGTGCCAACATGAGCGGAGCTTTGTGGATCTGCGTTGTTAGATTAAGGCTCCTTTATTAGCATATGAGTAAGCCAGATGTTAAAAGTTAGCAATCTGATAGTTTTCCGGTTAACGCACTGTCATCGTAATGATAACGTATGCATTATGCATTACAATTTATCACGTTAACCCCCATTTAACGCATTGATAAATATTTAATGCACTCCTGAGGATCTACCCCCAAAAATGTAGGACATCCCTCCCCATTTCTACAGGCGCCTCCTAAACATCCTTTATTTGAAGCGGGAAAAAGTACTCCTGAAAATACCTGCTTCAAGAAATTTAACTACAGAGCAGATAGATCCAGATGACGTTTTAATTGCAGCCTGATTGTCACTGTCCTCACTTTGAAGGGATAGTCAATACACAGTAAAGATAAGACAACATGGGATTCTGGGATACAAAATAAGCAGTAACGCGACTAGGATTTCCCTAAGCACAAGGCAGGGTATCGAGCCAGTTCTTGTGGTAACTACCATTGATTTGAATTGTAGTTACTGCCAGAATGGGCACACACATCCCACTATGATAGATCCCAGCCATAGAACCACTGATTCGGTATCTATCCTTTTAACCAACATTGTTTATAAATCAGTAGATTTAGAGATTAGCTAACAATTCACATCTCTTTATCTCCCTATGACTCAGGCACCAAAATGAGATTTTAAATTCCATGCCTGCAGAATTCTGCAAGAATGGAATTTACAATGTCATGCTGTACAGCAGTGTGTACACATCAGCGCTTTGTACGGAAAATATATTATTAATATTATTATCCCATACATGCCTCCGCTGGCTCCTGGAAGTATCTGGCAGCGCTTTGATTCTATGATTGGTAGATGAAAACTTTGAGGAGCCATCTTAGAGCCAGATCCACAAAGCTCTGTTAAATCTGGGCTACCAACGTGACGTTACCTACCTACAGTGGTTCGCTTCCCTGAATTTAACGGGTATTCACAAAGCTATGCAAAACCAACGGCCATTGGTGATCTCATACTGTATGCATAGGCTTACCGTAATGTGCAGTTAGCACTGCCTTGTGTTAGCTTCAAATAACATGGCGTTAACTCTTACCCAAAGGTGGCGATACTCC
Organism: Ascaphus truei; assembly: GCF_040206685.1. Taxonomy (NCBI): domain Eukaryota; kingdom Metazoa; phylum Chordata; class Amphibia; order Anura; family Ascaphidae; genus Ascaphus; species Ascaphus truei. Next base: position 374,149,931 of record NC_134484.1, on the reverse strand, counting down.
CATGCAGACCCTGAACAGGTGTTTAATGAAAGTAAAAAAAAGAGAAGGCAATAGAGGAAAATAACCCAGTGAATAACAATATGATGGTTAAATCATTTATAACTGTGGTCTTACACACATCCAGACCCTGTACAATACTTATTTCAGGGTCCGGATGTGAGTAACGCCACCTTTAGCTATAAGCTACACGTAACGTGAAATCCCTGCCATAACTATAACAGAGCTGTGTGCATAGGCTGTTACAGGGAACACCTCTTTTTCAAATCGTTAGCACTAATGTCCGTTATAGTAACGCAAGGGCTTGTTATGGCTCAAAAACGCACTTATTAACATGTCGTTAGTGAGCTTTGAAAATCCCTACTAGCACTTAACGAGATGTGATAGAGGCAATTCAAGCAGCTTAATTTTTTTTTAAATAGATCTTTTTTTTTTAATATATGCAGCCTTTCATTACCTTTATTGAAAACGAATGACCTAAACTGCTGATCAATTAATTATCCGCAAAATCCTGCTTCCAAGGGTTTACTAAATGACTGCCTTTCAGTTTCAAACCAATCCTCCAGTCAGTGTAACTCAGCAGCTACAATGTATTCTTACTGTATATTACTAAGGTAACATTATCTATTGTTACAGTTTACAGCTCAAACTGCTGGGAATATTGGCAACACAGTATCCCAAACAGGAAAGTGTTACAAATATCTTGCACTGCTGGGGAGGTGGCTAAAATCTGATATAGACAAAGGATACTCAGTATATTAACACTCACTGTGGATGTACCCCCCAGTTTTGATCAAATATGCCACCCTCGTGTTAACCACATTTTGTTGACATGTTTGAAGAAAAGACAAAAACAGAGCTCGCTAAAATATTCCCAGAAGCCCATAGTTCAGCCCTGTTTAATATTTCAAAGAATGTTTAAAAAAAAAAAAGATTGTTGGGAAAAATTATAGTCATTTTACAGTCCTCAAAAACCTGTAAAAGCAGATACAGGATCTGCAGAGTTCTGCAGCACACAATGAGAAGTGAGAATTTGTGTCGGCCAGCACACAAAAGCTCATTCTTTGTTAAATAGTATTTTGTGTGTTCAGTTGTAGTACAGATTGAAAGAGGCAGGAAAACATATCTGACTAAGGGTCTATTACCTTAGGTTAATAGCAAACTAGGAGGAATGTGTGTTTTGCACTAAAAAATATGTACAGTATCTTGTCTATACAGGGCTACCTTTGCTTCTATAGTATTTTATAGCTTCTAATTTACTCCCTTTTGCTTCTCAACAGCTAAAGTCTGGTACCTAAAGCTATGTACGAAATGAGATCATTGCTGTGTTATGGCATGCAGAGAAAACTGTTACTATTTGGGGAAAGTGTTGAATATCTGAGGTGCGTTTAGTATACACTGGAAAGCGGGTTTAAAATGTTTATTGTAGAGGCCCATTGCATTGCAGGCCCAGGTATATTGATGATGACATTTTGTTATTATTTCTTGTACAAGTCATTTGTTATCCCTTTGCCCCCAGCACCAATAAAACGTCTATGAGATTACTTTGCCTGTGAATGTCTAAATGCAGCAGTGTGTATGCTGCCAGTACTATATACGTACCAAGTATCATTACATTTACTAGTATCTGGGACAAAGGGAGAACGGTCATTATTTGTGTTTTTGATAAAGTGCACACAATCTGTGCAGTGCTGTATATTGCATTTTGCAGGAGCAGCGCAAGGCAATGTTTCTTTAATTGTGGTGCCCGAGGCACAGGGAGATAATGGGGACTTGCCCAATGTCACTAGGAGAGCTGACAGAGATTCAAAATGGTGGTTACTCACTTTTCTAAGGCCTCGTTCAGGGTGCCAGAGGCAGGAGTTGGAGGGCGGGCGTTCGCGAGGGCGGGCGGCAGTCTGCTGGGCGATGTGTGTTCATCCTCCCCAGCAGACTTTTTCGGGAGTTGAGGAGGCGGGGAGGGGGCGGGGCTACAGACGGCAGCTTAGGGATCCAAGTTGCAGTCTTGAAATCATTCTTAAGAATGATTTCATTGGCTGCCGAGGTCCCAGTGACGCTGCTGCAGCTTCAAAAAACGACTTGGTTTGTTTATTGAAACTGTAGCCAGCGTCAACTCCGTACTTCGGAGACAGGGCAGCTGCTACCTTGACAACTTGTCCCACGGCAGCTCGCATGACAGCACGGCCTCCCTCCGAAGCCTGCACCCTGAACGAGGCCTAAGGCAGTCTAGTGGCAAGTTTTTAATGGACTTTGGCATATCCGGGACAAAAATTGCTGCTAGCAAAAGATTTAACTACTATCACATATATGCCGGTAAAACAAATTCAACTAAGAAAGGCCTAAGCCAGGAGTTATATGGCAATATAGTTTTAACTCAGAATAGCGTTGGGGACGATTCTTAAGTCCAACTGCAAGACTCGTGCCACACCCAAAATTTTCCTACGTGTACACTTTTTTTCTTCTTCTTGCATTTTCCTTATTAAAAATACGTAAATGTCGCTGGTATCTCCCTCTCCCTCCCCTCTCTCCCATCCCACCTCTATCTATCTACCTCTCTCCTCCATCCATTCTCCCTCTGCCATCCCTTCTCTCCCTCTGCCATCCCGTCTACCATCCCCCCAACACTTCTACCTTCCCCCCCAACCCTTCTACCTTCCCCCCAACCCTTCTCTCTCTTTCCCCTAAACCATCCTCTCTCTTCCCCCTCAAGCCTTCCACTCCTCCCCCCTCAACCCTTCTCTCTCCTCCCCCCAATCCCTTCATCACTCTTGCTCTCTCCCCACAATACACACACACACAACACTCCCCCTCACCTACAATACACACAAACAATACCCCCCTGCCTCACAATACACACATACAATACCCCCATGCCCCACAATAGCACCACATCCCCTAAAATACCCCTCTGTTGATTGGCTCGCCAGTGGAGATATGGTTAGTGCCAATTTTGATTTGCTCCAGGAAATTAATAGCTGAGGGAATTTTACTAAACTATTAAAGAGGCAACCCAAGCCATTTTTCTATTTTTATAATACTGGATTGGATCAGGGGGTCTCCAGAGCTCAAACTCATTCATTTCAGTTCTGTGGGCCCCCTGCTTCCTACTTCATGCTGTAGTGGGTGCCGGTAGCCAATCCAGGGTTCACTATGTGGCTGCTCTTCAAAACTCTCGGGCCCTGCTGGCCAATAGGAAGCCGTGACATCATCCGGTGCGGCTTCCTATTGGCCCATGTGACTAGGAAGCTGAAAACTTCCGAAAACTGCAGGAGATACTGGCAACCCCTTCATAGCTGAATCTCCTGAATCAGAGGGTCCCCTGAGCTGAAATTAAAAGGGTTCAGCTCCTGTGACTCCCTGCTTCAAACCTGTATTAAAAAACAAACAAACAACATTTTTTTTGGATTGCTCCTTTTTAAATAGCTAATATTGTATATCTATATATAGCTCTAATTGTTTGACTGTTACATGCTATGTTGTTTGAAGGAGTGGTTCAGCGACGCATGTAAAGATGTTTTGCAGTGGAATAACCTGATTCATTGCACAGAGTAAACTGCTTGTGACTTTCGTTAAGTCACCTATCTTTCTACTATATGTCAAGCAATTAAATGTGAATCTTCTGGGCAGGGACATGACCCATATTTACTAAACAATGCAATACCATAGAACACCGTACAGCCTATTCATTTGAACAGCCTCATGTGTCTTCGAGCACCAGATGGTTTGTTGTGGAATAGCACCCTTCAGCACTGAAGGATACCACCCTTTAGCACTGAAGAATACCACCCTTTAGCACTGAAGAATACCACCCTTTAGCACTGAAGGATACCACCCTTTAGCACTAAAGAATACCACCCTTTAGCACTGAAGGACACACAGCCCCAGATTTACTATATAATTTGTGAGCATCCTATAGTAATTAATCTCCATTACTATTATTATAAAGATTTTTGGTGCGTTATGCCTTTCTGAAGACGTGTAACCCAGGCACAATTCTCAGAACTTCACATCGATGTCTGGCTTTTGGGCAGCATATTACATACTGCTGTAGATTGGACAAAGAGATTCGATATTTCATTCAGAATAGCTGTGGCGTTCAGTGCCATGTAGCTCTGGTGATGAAATATCAGCAGTGCTTTGGTCTCTGAAAGGGTTAAAGGACCAATATGTGTGTGGTAGCGATCTTTAATCAGGTATACATGCTGCTTGAGTACATGCTGTGCTGGTCTTACTTCTATGAGAGACCCAAACAAGGGGCCTCCTGCATGCAAAAAAACAAAACGGGGAAGTTATGTTCTGGGACATGCTTAAGATCAGTTGTGGGCAACGTGATATACTTCAAGAGCTGCAACTGTGGCCATTGATACCAAAAAAGAGCCACACATTGCATCTCCCCGGTGCACAGTGAGATGGGACGTTGCTGCCGCAGGTAGGAACATCTCCCGTCTCCCTCCAGTTAGCTGCTTAATTTAGTCCTGCTCTTCTTCTTAGGCCTGTAATATAGTGTGCACGCGTGCGTCAGTTATATTTGGCTGTGTTAGCCAGACGTTTCTATACTAGGGACGCGCACAGCCGTGAGCGGTGGCGCGGCAGACCAGGGAAATTACAATAAAATTGTAAGTTCGCCCTGCTGCCGTGCCGCGAGACAATTACAGCGCGACCTAACGCTGTGACAGAGTCACGCCCCCTAACCGCGAGCGCCACCGCTTGTAGCCTACAAACTAAATGCGCACGCCATGTGCATGCGCCACGCTGGTGGCGCGCCCGCACAGCAGCAAGAACTATAAAACAAGCCTTACTTACACTGGCAAGCAGTAAATAGCACAGGAGCAGGGCAGTATTTGGCACTGTACTGCCTCCAAGCAGCTGAGAGAAGCGAAGAACTGCAGAAGCAACGTCCCTGCCCCCTTTTCCTGGGGTGAAAGGGAAAGAGCTGCCGGGGCCAGCAGCAGTTGGGGGCCGCAGGTGAAGCCGTTGCAGGCCATGTGTTGCCCACCAATGCTTAAATCAGAGGTGGCCAACAGCAGTCCTCAAAGGCCACCAACAGGTCAGGTTTTAAGGATATCCCTGCTGCAGCACAGGTGGCTCAATCAGTGGCTGTTTATTTTGACTCGGCCACTGATTAAGCCACCTGTGCTGAAGCAGGAATATCCTTAAAACCTAACATGGTGGTGGTCCTTGAGGACTGCAGTTGGCCACTCCTGCTTTAGATAACAAAATGTTGAAGGGATTGCTGCTTTAAACTAAATAATAGAGATCTGTCATTGTTGAAAACAAATATGGATACGCGTACATATCACCTAAGAAATATTGAGTAGCGAGGAAAGATACCTCCACTACGTGGAATCGGGAAATCAGTACTGTATATATTCCATGCTAATAGTCAACAAGCAACATGTGTCACTTTGAAGAGAAGCAAACAGCCAGCACCCTCGTGTGACAAATTGTCAGTGAGATTTAGCATCTCGGACACAAAATGGCTGCTAGGGTCAACCTAGCTCCAACGGCCAATAGAAAGCTGGTAATGGCGACGCAGCGGCCATATTTATCGGGTTTTTTTTGTGTCAAATACCATCACATAAAACTACAAAAATATCCCCAGAGGATCTCCTCCATAGAAAGTGAGAATTAACAGCTGCAGTTTTCATCTGAATACTCTACTTCAGGCCTTTGGCGCTTTTAAATACAATTTAATTCCTTGGAGTGTCAGGGTTCATGGTGCCCGAGTGCTACAGCCCCTCCGGCACAATGTGGTCATGTGACCGCTTCGGCCATTTTGGACGTCATGTTTCCCCCAGAGTGCCAGTCCCCATGGGGCACTCAAGGGTTAAATGGCATCACAGAGCTCACTGTCAAAATAAATCATACTGGAGAAGTCTACCACACATTGCAGTTTACCGCAGGTCAATATGTTGAGGTCTGTTCCTGCACTAAAGGGGGAGGAGGGGTTTGTAAGAGGCTGAAAATAAACGTACACAACATAACCAAGTTATGCAAGCTTATTTCTTCCTTCGGGAGTAGCTGGCTAATACTGGACTGTCTCTCTGTCAGGACCAGTCAGTACTTGACAAATTGTAACTTTGAATTATGTAGCCAGGCAAGAAAAGCTCCACTAATCCAGTTTGAGCCAGGGCTCCCTCACATCAAGATAAACGTGTGGACAATGGCTGGGTGGAACCGCCCAGTCTGCCTTCTGTGCTTTCCCTTGTTCATTCTTCATTCCTCCTTCACTGATAGAATTGATAGTCCTAAAATTAGTTCATTATTTTGTTTGGTTTCCTGCAGCTGTCTGAATATTTTTTTTTTTAGTACGTTCTATCACAGCTATGACTGATGGTATTTGGGGCAGCTGCATGTTTCTGCATGTGGGGTAGTATGGTTTAAAAAAAATGCAATCAACCCCATCCCTTCTTGGGGCTTAAATCAGGAAAACATGTAGCACTGCACATTTTTTTTTAATTACAGGATTGAAGGAGGGGGTCTGCGGGGCTGAACTGCGTTCATTTCAGTTCTGGGGACCCCCCCTGCTTGCAGAGGTACTTACCTCTGTAGTGTTGGCAGTATCTCGGCAGCCAGGGAACATGTGCGCCTATCGAAATGGCGGCGTAAATGTCCAGCGGGCCAATAGAAAGCCGTGACATCATCCCTCGCGGCTTCCTATTGGCCCGGGACATTTAAACACGAATGCGATACCGGCACCCCCTCCGGAGGTATCTCTGGGAGCTGGGGCTCCCCTGAGCTGGTGTGTATGCGGCTCCACAGACCCCCCCAGCTTCAATTCTGTAATAATAATTTTTAAAAAAGTTAAATAAACGGTGCAGCGCGACATGTTTTGCTGCTTTAAAATGCAGCGAACGGGTTAATGCGGATGCTTTTATCTTTCGTTCTTTGATCTGTCACAGCACGTGTTGCAAAGGTTGATGGTATGAAATATGGGTTTGGAAAAAAAACATTCCTTAAAGCAGCAGTTCAAGCAATATCCTACGTGTTTTTTTTTAATAAATCAGTTCTGTACCATGAGAAAATACTTGTAGCATTTCAAAATGTAAAAAAAAAAATGTTTTAAAGACATTTTTAATGTAGGAAGCATTTCCAAAGTGACAGCCCCTGTCCCCTTCTGATAGGCTCTGACTATTGAGCCCCGCCCTCTCTCTAGCAGTGAACCAATTGTATCTAGTAACTGCCCAGTCAATCATATTCCAGTCAATCACATTGCCCACAATGCTGTGCAAGAACTGAATTAAATAGCCCTGAGCAAGCGATTGATTGCAGAAGAATGGATCGATTTGCATCTTAGCTAATCACTTGTCAGTGTGCAGATTGTATTGATGCGCATATTGAATTGGAAATTATATATATATATTTATTTTTTTAAATGGTATCTTGAACTGCAGCTTTAAAACGCTTCCCTTACTAATGTAACAATTACACGAAAAGCTGCTCCTGATGTAAGCTGCTGTGAAGCGGGTTCCCTCTGCTGGAGAAGATTTCAGCCCCATTCATCTGAATTGAGCTGATCTTTTTTCTAAGGCACCGGGAAGCTGCATATTAAATTGGGGGTCAAAGATTTGGGAGGATTAATTGAAATGCAGTTGAAAGAAGTATATAGATATAAAGAGTTGGTTAGTATATAGGACTGGTGTGAATTTTTGTTTTTCTTTATCAAACCTAATGGGGGTCTCCAGGGCCCCACCGCGCTATTCTCACACCCAGTTCTATTTGCAGGTAAAATTAAGATTACTATTAAGATGGCTGCCAGGGTTGTCCGATAGAAATGCGTGATGCGCCAATGACATTGCCCTATAGCAGCCATTTTGATATATTGAAATGGAGAATATAAAACCAATTTATTAAAAGGTATATTTCCTGGGAACTGTAGGCTCCCCAGACTTCATTAGTAGGTTTAATTAATTATAAATAAAATAAAAAAACACAACTTAAAAAGGAACAAAGGAATGTAGTAGGGTCGCTGCTGCTTGAAGGTCCCTGGCCTAAGGAACAGATTTTTAAGAAACTGCTAAATCCTGCAAACCTTTCTATTGACTCCTAATGTACAGGAGGCTTGTGATGGTTTAGTGCTCCCTTTTTGCTCTAAAATAAAAATAAAATGCCTTTTTTTCTTAGAACCGCCAAGTATAACCAATTTGGGTTTATGACAGGTGTACATTTAGTAAATCTTGACTGCAGCACATTGTATCAATATCACTATAATCTCGTAACGTTTTAATACAATGAAACTAACTCGTGTATTGAGTGAAACACGTTGCAAAGCAATGCATTATGTGGTATGTTTACCAAGTTCTGCCATAAGACACCTGCCGGTGTGGGAAGACCCATTAAAATCTATTGACTGCAATGTCTTCCAGCAAGGGAAGGTGTGATATTTACTTGTATTTATAAAATGTTTTACCAGGAAGTGATACATTGAGAGTTACCTCTCGTTTTTAAGTATATCCTGGGCATAGAGTTATGATGACAAATAATACATAGTTACATAAGTGAACAGGGTATACATTATACACAAGACATTGCATGCACAGTTAGAGATAATATATATTATAGGCGTATGTACAGTAACAGTTACAGACCAGATTAAAATGTGAGACAGCCTTAGTTTTGAAAGAACTTAAACTGGTGGTGGATGTGAGAGGTTGTTCCAGTTTTGGGGTGCACGGTGCATATGGCAGTAGATGTCTTAATAAATAGGTCCAATGTGTGTTTTCTGGTTCAAGAAGGTGTCCTACGGAATAGCACAGCGCAATAATTATGAGCACTCATAAAGAGGTTTAGCAACACAGCTCTGGAAACTTGTTCTTGAAGCACACCAAGATAAGGTGGATTATTTGATGTATGCTGTCTCTGCATGACTGAGGAACAGGAAATGGTTGCAATTTCTCATGTTTTTTTTTTTTTTTTGCACTAAAACGTCTGTGTTCCTAATTTTAATTCTCATATGACCAGCACTGGTAAACGGAATAACAGATAACACCACAAAGGCTGTTTTAGAAAGTGCAAAAGAACACAGTTACCACATTTTCACAACGTTCCCCTTATATGTTTGATCATATTAAAAGACCACATGATTAACCCAATCATTCCTGTATCCCTAAACCTCTCACATAAGCAGAGTGCTTATGGGTAAACATGCTCAAGCTTTCAGCTACATGTAAACTGCTCCAAGCCACAAACTGTCGTTAGGAATAAATGGCTTTTGTTGTGGTGAAAGGGGTGCATAGTGATGTGCTTTCATATTTTAGGCAGTTTGTCTCACTCTTGAGAGTCTGCAGTGTTGTACAGGCAGTCCTCGTTTTACAATGCTTCGTTTTACAACGAATGGCTTATCCAACACTATGTAATTCATACCTATATTAATTTTTACAACGCCAAAGCGGCTTATCCAACACTCTTACGACGCTTTGCAAAGTTGTTTATATGTATAATATATATATATATATATATATATTATATATATATATATATATATTATATATATATATATATATATTATATATATATATATATATATATATATATATATATGCAAATATAACTGTATGCTCATCTGCATGTCTTAGGCAGGTCTGCAACCCCGCCTTTCCCCATTATCACCCAGCATACAGCACTTCCACTGCAGCAAGGGATTCTGGGAAATGACATGCAAATGAGCACACAGTGTCACTTTTTGCCTCAATAACCATTTTTAACATGGTTCCCTATAGGCTTAAGCTTGCTGCATGGTCACAGCTTTGAGCACATACTCAACATATATAGTACTATATAATATATTATAATATTATGTTATATATAATACACAATATAATTTGTGTGTGTGCTGCATATCTTATTGCCTGCGTAAAATATTTGGTGTATTTTAGTGTTAAAAATGCCTGCAGGAACGGAACCTTTCATTTAAACTGTGTTCCTATGGGAAAACGTGTTTCGCTTTAAGACGTTTCGCTATCCAACGCCATTTTGAGTAACGCATTGTGTCGGATAACTGATGACTGCCTGTAGTCGGATTCCACAACAGAGGTGGCTATATGTACACATCAGAGCTACACATTTAAATCCCTTTGGAATTAAAAGATGTGATATAAGACATATTATTATAGAAATCGTTTATGTATGGCGTTTCAATGTAGTGAACCTCTGGTTCAGCATTGGTCTGAATGTAAGACCAGTAGCATCTCCATGACATATTGAGCAAGTCTTCACACACTAGAAAAATATGGAGCAAGGTTTCTCTCTGAAAAAATGTTACTACACAAGGCATTGTTTGCACAGACTTATCAGTGTTCCATGGTGGAACAACAGACAAACAGTGGAACTTTCCATTGAACATTCTGTACCTACAGCCATTTTAGAAAACAAGTTAAAAAGTCTCATCAAAAGCTGCAATATGATGGTAGCTCCAACACGGGCAGAGCAGTATTGTGAGGATTGTTAATGCAATGGAGCACCATTAGGCCATGCGTATAGTGCCTGCGACGGGCGACGCCACCCAAAAACAAATACATTGCCGCCGCGGACTTTGGAACCCGGGAATATTTGATTTTTCAAGGGCTGTCGCCTCATGTGACAGCCCCTGAACAAATGAAATGCCCGGAAGCCCGCGCCGCCTCCACAAAGCGGAATATAACTTTTGCAAGCGGCGACGGGTGACGGCACTATGCGCGCGGCCTTAGATTGTATTCTCTATGTGTTTCTGTGTGTGTGCGTGTGTGTGTATGTATACATATATACATATACACACACACACAATTCATAATAACCAAATATATACATGTACAGTATATAGAGATAAATGTGTCTGTATATGTCCGCATACATATATATGTGTATTATTTGATACATTAGTGTATATATAATATATATGGTTATTTCGCAAATTATGAATATATTGTATGAACAAAGCATGATTGTTACATTGTAATTTTTTTTTTTTTCTTGGACAGGATTTAAGTGCCCGGTGTGCTCAAAGTTTGTCTCCGCAGATGAAATGGATTTGCATCTTGTCATGTGTTTGACAAAGCCAAGAATAACGTATAATGGTAAGTTACATTGCTGAATAAGTGTGTGTGTGTGTGTGTGTGTGTGTGTGTGTGTGTGTGTGTGTGTGTGTGTGTGTGTGTGTGTGTGTGTGTGTGTGTGTGTTATATACTGTTTAAACCTCCTGTTCTGCTGAAGGCCTCAGGGGGAGGGAAGAATTCAATTATGCAATTGCTGTAATAGCAATCACAGGCCACCCGATGCAAAACGGTCTATGGACTGAAAGTGATTAATTGAAGTCCTAGAAACGTTTGTTTGAGCCACGTCTTGAGTAAACTGACACATATGACATATGCATGTAATTTGATCCGTATCTCAACTGTTTTTTAATCACTGTATAATTTCTGGGGTATGTAGCCCTTGGCTTAGACCCTGGCGAGCCCTTCTGTAACTGACTGTAAGAGGAAGGTGACACAAGTTCAATGAATGACGAGTATCGGATTTGGTAGGTTCAGAAGTTTAAACAGCTAGTTTGAACTCAGTTACGTGACTTTCCAGTCAAACTGCATGACGCATGAAACATATCAAATGGATGCAGAAGACTTCTTCATTACACGTGACAGTCATTACGTAGTGTGTGATATTTTTACATTCTGTTTGGATCGTGACTATGGAAGAGTTCCCCTTGTTACTGATGAATAAGTACTGTATTATGTAACCTAAGTTTCCACTGACTATTCTGGGCACACAGCCCTACGGATGAGTTTCCATTGGCAGATGGGGCCATGTCAATATTTTTGCGTTATTTCAATGTCACAGAAATGTTCAAAACTGAGGGTGGGATTTGCAACTGTTATGAATGTGAGTTTTTTTTTAGCATTCTATCTTTTTTCTTTTTGCAGTCACATGCTAGGCAATTTTATAAATGTATAATAATTTTATAACCCCATAATTATATTGTGAAATTCTGAGGAACCCCAGCTCTCTTTAATAGCGCGTCTGAGATCAGATGCATTGTAAGGAACTCCAACCCTCTCTAATAGCGCGTCTGAGATCAGATGCATTGTAAAGAACCCCAACCCTCTCTAATAGCGCGTCTGAGATCAGATACATTGTAAAGAACCCCAACCCTCTCTAATAGTGCGTCTGAGATCAGGTGCATTGCAGGGAACCCCAACCCTCTATAATAGCGCGTCTGAGATCAGCTGCATTGTAAGGAACCCCAACCCTCTCTAATAGCCTGTCTGAGATCAGGTGCATTGTAATGCCTTCTTTCCCCCCACTAGTCTGGGCCTCCTCCCCCGCAGTGCACACCAGAAGTAGGGCCACCGTGCGGCACCGAAAGCTCCCTCCAAGGGAGTGTGGTTAATATGGGGTTGGAAAGGGTATTGTGTACATTGTGTGTATTGTGGGGAGGTAGTGTGTGTAAATTGTGGGGGAATTGTGTGTGTATTGTGGGGGAGGAGAGTATTGTGGGGGAGGGACAGTAAGACAGTGGGAGAGTGAGCAAGAGAGGGGGGAGAAAGACCGTTTTCCCCTCCCTCACCCCCCCCCCCCCCTCGTCTCTCTCTCTCGGGCCACTTACTGTATCCTCTTCTCTAGAGACTTCTCAGTCACGTTTACATATTTGTAATACGGATAGCTCAAGAACAAAGTGCCCGCGTAGGTTATACTGACTGTATTTTATTGATTCCTGGTGCGTCCCGAGTCTTGCAGTCAGGCTTAAGAATTGACCCCCAAACTATTTTGAGTTTGAGGGTCCTGCCCGGGGAACCCCATTTGAAAAACCACTGTGCTAGGGCCTAGAAGGCTTCATATATTTATCTTCCTTAAAAACAGCTTCTTGGTAACATTTACACAATTCGTATTGCATTTTTTTTTAGTGGTGGGGATAATCATGACCCACAACATGACTGAATAGGCCAGATAGTAACTTAGGATCAATCCCCCGCCAAAAAAGTTATAATATGATTAGAAACTCCCTAAATGTGGTAGGTGTAGGGATATATAAAGTCAAGTAATACATTAAAATCCGCTGCAGTTATTAAATGGGTTGGTGCAAACTGCAGGTTCTGGTATGCAATGTTTTAATGTTACAGACATAAGGCACATGTCTGTTTAATAAACCATGTGCTCCCTGTTTTCTCCTTGTGATGATGGATAGCCCATTTCACCAATGTGTAAAAACAACCAGCTTTTCAGTTAATTTTTTCCTTCCACCTTTTCAGGGCTCCTTTGAAAAACACTGCTGAATTATTCATTGTATCCATTTATGGCAAATACTAGTGCCAGCTCAGCATTATTTACATATATATTATTTTTGAGACTAACAAAAATCATACATTTAGAGAGAAAAAAAAGTCGGTTTTAAAAAGCTTTGCAAACCTAGGGATGTAAAATGTATCAGATGTAAAATCTACCCAATGCTCCATTCAGCACATCTCAAAGACACGATTATCTTTATACCAGGTAGTTATTATGCATTCAGGTTGACACTGGGTTACTGTGATTGGCTCAGATAGGTCTCATACAATACATACACTTTGGCTTCCCACCTACACAAAACAGCTGTTTAAAATGTTCCATTCACCCGCACTTCTTGTGGGTGTACAGTTTTCATTTTACTGCCAACCACACACAGTTTAGCCATTTAAAAAATAAGTTCCTGCTTCAGTGAAGTAATAATACCTTCAGAACCAAACAGAACAGGGTATTATTTCTCTGTTAATACCCCCAGCTGGAGGAGTTAAGGTGCAACTAGAGGGCCATAACCCAGCTGTAAGTATTTCATAAAACCCGGGGCCCTCGAAGCTCTGGTTCGAATCCTGTTTAAAAAATAAATCAATTAAAAAAACCACAAATACAGTATCTAAAATTGCTGCTTTAATATCACAGCTAATAATACTATTAATAATAGTACAGCTAATAATAATACGATGCTCATATACAGTACATTCATATACAGCACATTACAAGTCCATTTTTTAACACAATTTAACTGGCCCCCTCATAAATATGTAATCACCCAGCAAGTATCAGTTTTACATATTTTTATTCTGTTAAAAATGAATGAATACACTTTATTTTTCTCTGGGTCCATTGAACTCAAGCATATCAGATGCTTATTTTTATCTGTTTAATTAATGATGGATCATAAGTGTAGCACATGTTCACTCCCCCTTTGGGAGATAATGGCTATGCGACTGCCTGGTGTGGTGCTTGTACCTGCGTGGTACAGGAGAGATGAGTTTCCGGCAATGGTGTGGGGGGTACAGGGCAGACTTTTAGGGATCCTTCTGGTTCTGTTCTTCCCGGAGTCAGTGCCTCCAGACATAGGGGGCTTCAGCATGACTGAAGGGGGTCCCCGCTATGGCAATCCTTATTCTTATTTAACTCCCTCCATACAGACTGCAACGGAGCCAGAAGTACAAATGAGGATGTTCTTTATTTCAGCAGCCACTGCTGCTGTTATTGCAGCGCATGCTTCAAATGGATAGGGTGGATCCCTGGCTTCTGGATGGTACGGGCCTGTGGGTAATGATGAGGCCTCGCTGGATTAGATTAGTGCCTCAGCCCATGAGGGGCTGAGCACATGTCTCACTCCTGGCCGGGAGGAGACACTGAAAGCTCCTACCCCATGCAGGGGCAGGCTGGAACCTACTCCAAACACTAACTGAAGGTCTCCCCCCAAGGGGCTGAACTTAGCTATAATTTAGGCACTTCCTTCCTGCAGCTCAAAGAGGGAGGGCCCAGTATCTGTACCACCATTGGCTATCACAGATCACTGTGTCAACTCCACTCCTGTCACTCAGGAATTCAGCATGAGGAGGGGGAAAACCCCATAGGATAGCCTGTCAGTCTACATCTTATTAGAACTTACATGACAGGGTTATGTAGAGAGCTAGCTGGCCTCGCCACCGCTATACAAGGACTGTACAATGGACATAACAAAGACATTCAGTCACCTTTAGTTTTGAGAAACTGACAAACTGAGCACCAAAAGCTGTTAGATAAACATTGTAAAAACAAAGTGTAGCCCCCTCTTTGGGGACTACTAGTTCTGTAAGGGGGTAACTGTGGGCACACTCAGGTTACTCCCCTCCCCATAATGTGATATATGATGTCAATGTAAGGCTATATATAGCCTCCCCATATGTTCTAGAAGAAGGTTCTTCTTAGTAATTGTTACCGGGGTCCTCACTGCGAGTCCTGTAAATCGTTTTTTTTTGTGTACATGTCATGTGTATTAATGTGTCCCGTCAGCTTTTGTTGTTTTGAGTTAGCAACGTGCCCTTTAAGATGGCGCCTGTTTAGGGAACGGAGACCTTAAGTTGTGGGAGAGGGATGCCGCTTGTCCTAATCTCATAGGGTTGTTCCTACCGCAGCCAGACTGACACTGTCCTCACCGGGTTGCCGACGCTGCTGCCTATATTCATATAGAACCTGCCTGTCCAGCAAATTCTCACAGCATCATAGCCTCCCTACAAGCGGTCCCCAATATATATATCCTTTACGATGGGCCCTGAAGTTATGCACCTCCCCTGAATAGCAGTGAGAACTACCAGGGAATGAAGTTCAGAATACTATTGTTTGCCACGAGTTCTGTCCAGGTGCAACGTACGTCAATAAAGCAGCTTTTTGTCTTATAAAAGTTCCTGGCGCCCATCTTTTTCGTATCGCTGCATTCACGCCCGGTCTGCACCTTCCCAACACCC